>NC_090761.1:56486309-56496309 GCF_036898095.1 Palaemon carinicauda | reverse complement strand
ATTGTCCTGCTTGATAGGGCAATGTCACTGTCCCTTGCCTCTGCCATTCATGAGCGGCCTTTAAACCTTTAAGCAGGTGGCATCTACCCAAACTAGATTATAACTCTCTACAATTCCATTTCGAGAACTGGATCACAAGCTTTCCTTTTCCCCCCAGATCCTACGCCTCCTGCAGAAGGTTATGAGCTCAGGTATCCAATATCAAATACCCAGGAGTTGAAGGAGGTAGCTAGGGAGGAGTCCCAAAAGGATTTTCTAGGTCAGTGCTATCGCAGACTATCCTATGCAAAGCTTCTACTGTATGTGTTTTTATAGACTGCTCAGCCACTCTTTTTATAGTCTGGATATATATGCTCAAATGGTTTTCTCTCTCTCTCTCTCTCTCTCTCTCTCTCTCTCTCTCTCTCTCTCTCTCTCTCTCTCTCTCTCTCTCTCTCTCTTCTTCTTCTTCTTCTTCTTATTATTATTATTATTATTATCCTTATTATCGATACTACTACTACTACTACTACTACTACTTACAATCTCCAATGCAGTACAGAAATCCCTTGATTGTGGTCGGGAAGTTCGTATGATTGGCCTTGATTTTAGTGCTGCCTTTGACCGTGTTAATCATGAGGCCCTTGTTTTCAAACTGAAACAGTTGGGAGTGGGTGGGTCGTTTCTTAGCATTATTATTGATTTTTTAAGTAGTAGATCTCAAAGAGTTGTTGTTGATGGGCCACCATAGTGAGTATAGGAATGTGATATCCGGTGTTCCACAGGGTAGTGTTCTTGGCCCATTACTTTTCATACTATATACACATGACATGTGGTTTGGCCTGGAAAATAAGCTTGTTGCATATGCAGATGATGCTACTCTCTTTGCATCAATTCCATCACCTGAATGTAGATCTGGGGTGGTGAATCCCTTAATAGAGATTTAGCTAAAATTAGTGCATGGTGCAAATTATGGGGTATGAAGTTGAATCCTAACAAAACTCAAAGTATGATTGTAATGAGGTCAAGGACGGTGGCTCCTCAACATCCGGATCTCAGTATTGATATGTTTCTTTAAATTTGTATGACTCTTTCAAATTTTAGGCGTGATTCTTGACAGCAAATTTACTTTTGAGAAACATATAAGTCTGTGTCTTCTTCAATTGCACAAAAAATTGGCTTATTGAGAAAGTCTTTTAAGATATTCGGTGATCAATCTATTCTGAAGAAGTGTTTTAATTCTTTTATTCTACCTTGTTTTGAGTATTGTTCTCCTGTCTGGTCTTCAGCTGCTGATTCTCATCTTAATTTGTTGGACAGAAACTTACGGTCTATTAAATTTCTTATTCCTGATCTAGATATTAATCTCTGGCACCGTCGATCAATTAGTTCATTATGCATGTTGCATAAGATTTTTCATAACTCTGACCATCCTTTACATTCAGATCTCCCTGGACAATTCTATCCTGTTCGTATACTAGGCAGGCAGTTAATTCTAATAGCCAGGCCTTCTCCATCATAAGACTCAATACTACGCAGTACTCTAGAAGTTTTATTCCAGCTGTTACCAAGTTGTGGAATGATCTTCCTAATCGGGTTGTTGAATCAGTAGAACTTCAAAAGTTCAAAGTTGGAGCAAATGCTTTTTTGTTGACCAGACGGACATGAGTCTTTTTATAGTTTATATATGACATTTTTGTTGTTGACGTTGTTAATAGTTTTATATTGATATATCTCTTTTGACATTACTTTTTTAGAATGATTTATTGTTAATTTGTTTCTCTTCAGTTATTTATTTCCTTATTTCCTTTCCTCACTGGGCTATTTTTCCCTATTGGAGCCCTGGGCTTATAGCGTCTTGCTTGTCCAATTAGGGTTGTAGCTTGGATAGTAATAATAATAATAATACTACTACTACTACTATTAATATTATTGTTATTATTATTATTATTGTTTTTATTTCAGGACTTACAGCTTATACCAATAATAGCACAAAAAAAAACCACAGCTTTAATGATAATAATTAGTATATTAATAGTAGTAATGTTATTAAAACAGCAATATTAGTTATTATTATCATTATTATCATTGGTATACCTACTACTACTACTACTACTACTACTACAATTATTACTATTATTATTATTATTATTATTATTATTGGTACATCAGCTACTACTACTACTACTACAATTATTATAATTATTATTACTATTACTATTATTATTATATCTATTATAATTATTATTATTATTTTTATTTTATTATTATTATTATTATTATTATATAGGCTTCATAACTTGCACCAATAATAACCAAAATATGAATCACGGCTATAATGATTATAATTAGTATAGTAATAATAGTAATGTTAATAATAACAGTAATATGGATCGTTTTTATTATTATTATTATTATTATTATTATTATTATTAACAGTAGTAGTAGTAGTAGTAGTAGTAGTAGTAGTAGTAGACATGCAAGTATTAGTATTTATTCCTCTGTAATACAATTTGCTTTGCAAATGTGTTTACATCAGGGGAACTTCCGGATCCTCGTTCCGTTATTCTTTTCCATTCAGGATATATTTGATTCGCTAATCTTTCGCTACCTGTCTCGTCTTATGTTTAATGAATACCGATGTGAAAAGACAATAGATAGGATTTACATTTCATTTTGTGGATGCCCTTTCTCTCTCTCTCTCTCTCTCTCTCTCTCTCTCTCTCTCTCTCTCTCTCTCTCTCTCTCTCTCTCTCTCTCTCTCTCTCTCTCTCAAGATAGCTAGTAAAATTACCTAAGTAACTTGAGTTAGATAAATGGAAATCAAATAATAATAATAATAATGATAATAATAATAATAATAATAATAATAATAATAATAATAATAATAATAATAATAATAATAATAATAATAATTCACAGAGACGAATTTATTAAAATTTTCTAACTATTAAAATGTTATTTTTATTATTATCATTATTTAAACGTATATACTGTATATATATACATATATGTGTATATATATATATATATATATATATATATATATATATATATATATGTATATATATATTTATTTATTTATATATATAGTATATATATACATATATATATATATATACATATATATATATATATATATATATATATATATATATATATATATATATATATATATATATATATATATATATATATATACAGTATATATATATATATATATATATATATATATATATATATATATATATATATATTTATATTTATATATATACAGTATATATATATATACAGTATATATATATATATATATATATATATATATATATATATATATATATAGAGAGAGAGAGAGAGAGAGAGAGAGAGAGAGAGAGAGAGAGAGAGAGAGAGAGAGAGAGAGGAGAGAGAGAGAGAGAGAGAAACGGTCAACGGGCTAGTGTTCGTTCGTGTGTATGCGTCGTCTATCATGCATCTACCTATGTCTTCCTGTACGTGGCATGTATACGTAAGGGCACAGTACAGGACCTTGTTCCTCTCTAGAATAAAACAGAATCATTCACTGTAGAAAGTACAGTAAGAGAAACTATGTGTCTAGCATTACTATACTATAGGCATAACCGGTCGTGTTATACACTTTCATTTTTAGAAAGTTGGTTGAGGATATTTTCATTCGTTATTCATAACGGTTTGAAGGAAAAGCGATTTTTTGGAGGAATGTGAATAATGAATAGTGAAGGATTCAGGGTTTGGTATGCCACAGGCTCTCTCTCTCTCTCTCTCTCTCTCTCTCTCTCTCTCTCTCTCTCTCTCTCTCTCTCTCTCTCTCTCTCTCTCTCTCTTGTTACAGGCTAAGGTTAGGTAATAATTTTCCTTCCTAATCATAGAAAATTATTATTATTATTATTATTATTATTAATATTATTGTTATTATTACCACTTGCCAAGCTACAAGATTAGTTGTGGTGGCCATTGTGGTAACGTCCCTGACTGGTGAACGCCAGGCTGGGGTTCGAGTCCCGCTCAAACTCGTTAGTTTCTTTGGTCGCTGTTATCTCTCCTTGGTTCTAGCTTGGGTGGAGAGGGGCTTGTGCGCTGATCATATATATATATATATATATATATATATATATATATATATATATATATATATATATATATATATATATATATATATATATATATGGTCAGTCCCTAGGACTAGGGCATTGTCCTGCTTGCTTGGGTAATGTCACTGTCCTTTGCCTCTGCCATTCATGAGCGGCATTTTAACCTTCAGAAGCAAATACTATAAACCTAACAAAACAAGAAAAGCAATCCAGTGCGGAAAGGAAATAGAAAAGTAACGGATAAACTATGTAAAAACTTATCATATATTAGAAATAATAAAAAAATGATAAGGTATATGATTATCAAAGAGATAAAACACATATAAATCACCTTATTGGGAAGATCGTCCCACAATAATTATGACTGTCTTGTTTCTCTTCCTCTTATTTCTTGAAGTTTTTCATAGTTTTTATGTGAAGCATCTAATTTAATGTTGTTACTGTTCTTGAAATATTTCATTTTCATTGTCTTTTCTTCTCTCGTAGTTTATTTACTTCAGAAGCTGGGATATCATCAGGATTATGGTCATAAATATTTATCTTAATGTTACTGTTCTTAAATTATTTTATTTTTCCTCGTTTCCTTTCCTCACTGGGCTATTTTCCCTCTTGGAGCCCCTAGGTTTATAGCATCCTGCTTTTCCAACTAGGGTTGTAGCTTAGCATGTAATAATAATAATAATAATAATAATAATAATAATGTTTCAGGCAAAGGGAGGTACCCATGTTACCAGGTGCCTGTCGAGGTTATATGAAGGGAGAAACGATAACTAGGTCTAGGAGCGTCAATCCCTAGAGCAAGTTGGTGGAAGAGGTGGAGCACTGGTTGCGATTTTGCAACAGTCCTGGGGGTGGGGGAGGGGGAGGGGTTTCTAACTAGGTGGGGAAAGCACCCTCGGGCTTACTGAGCCTTCCCGATAAGGTCTAGTTGCCAGATGTTGATAGTGAAATTAATTTCAAGGACAGTTTAGTTATAATGCCACCCTTAACGAAATTAAAACGTCATTAAGTAATAGAAATTACTTATTTTACATTTCTATCAAGGTGTAAAAGTATTTTTCGATATACAAATTATGATAAAATGCTAGATAGAATAGGCCGTTATTCCGTTAGGTAATGCAAGAGTCTGTCTGTATAGATTAGGAAACGCTTCGTGAATAAATCGCATGTCGATGTCCGTTATACAAACTCAATATGACAGCGCTGTCCATCGTAGATTCGTAGTGCTTCTCATACTGGATAAACAGTCGATTGGAGTGAACTAGAAGAAACAGACAAAGAGGAAAAATCGTCAGCAGGTACGGAAAATAACGTAGTGTTTTGTACTGAGACTAGATCTTGGTACTGAGGTGATATACGGCCTGCCAACACAAGAGCCAAGATTGGTATGTAGCAATATAAGTACTGAGGTGATGTTTATAGCAGTTGCTCTTGTTTCTTTGTGCGTTTTTCTGTGCGTGTGCGTTCTTGTTCTATATATCCTTTATGGAATCCTGACCATCCCGTTTGGCAACCTCCCTGTTCTCGATTTTACCTTCTAGTTCTGAGTAAATCTGGTTTAGACCATCGTTATAGGACTAGTATTTTTTTTTTCTCACCCGGTTGGTGGCTTCAGTGATATTTATATGGATGATGAGCTATTTTACCTTCTCTTGTAGACAATTGCATCCATTTAGTAGGTTGGCCAGGGCACCAGCTGTCCGTTGAAATACTACCGCTAGAGAGTTATAGGGCCTTTAAACTGAGCAGAGAGTACTACATAAGATCCTTCTCTCTATTTACGGTAAATTTTCCCTCTGCCTACACATACACGAAAACTTTGGTCTATTCTTTACATATTCTCCTCTGTACTCATACACCTGACAACACTAGATTATCAAACACTTCTTCGCTCACCAGCCACCCGTTGAGATACTACCGTTAGAGAGTAATTATTGGATCCTTTGCCTGGCCAGACAGTACTGCATTGGATCCCACTCTCTGGTTACGGCTCATTTTGTCAACACATTCACCGACGTCTAATTTATTAAAGGCTTAAAGGTCGCTTATGAATGGCAGAGACAAGGGACAGTGACATTGCCCTAGCAAGCAGGGCAATGCCCTAGAGACTGACCAAATATACATATGATCAGCGCCAAGACCCCTCTCCACCCAAGCTAGGATCAAGGAGGACCAGGCAATGGTTGCTGATGACTCAGCAGATAGACCTACAGGCTCCCCCAAATACCCCATCCTTAGCTCACAAGGATGGCGAGGTTGTACCGATCAAAGGAACTAACAAGTTTAAACGAGACTCGAATCCCAGTCTGGCGTACACCAGTCGGACGTTACCATATTTTTACAACATTCTCCTCTGTCCTGACAACACTATTACCAAATAATTCTTCTTCGCTCAAGGGGTTAATTACTGTAATGTAATTGTTCATTTGCTACGTTCCTCTTGGTAAGGGTAGACGAGACTATCTATAGTAAGCAGCTCTTCTAGGAGAAGGACACTCCAAAATCAAACCATTGTTCTCTTGTCTTGGTTAGTGACATAGCCTCTGTACCATGGTATTCCACCATCTTGGATTAGCGTTCTCTTGTTTGGGGGTACACTGGGGCATGATGTCATGTCTCTTCCTCTTGTTTTTTTTTTTTTTAAGTTTTTATTGTTTGTATGTAAAGGGTCTAATTTAATGTTGTTACTGTTCTTGAAATATTTTATTTTGACTGTTAATTCCTCTCTTGTAGTTTATTCACTTCCTTGTTTACATTCCTCACAAGGCTATTTTTCCTTGTTGGAGCCCTTGGGCTTATAGCATCTGGCTTTTCCAACCAGGGTTATAGTCTAGCTTGTAATGATAATGGTGAAATAATAATAATAATAATAATAATAATAATAATAATAATAATAATATGCTCAGTCTATATGATATTATCCTGCTTGATAGGACTGTCACTGTTCTTAGCCTCTGCCATTCATGAGTGGCCTTTAAGCCTATAAAATTAATAGCAATAAGATATTGATTCCCCTCCAACAACGACTCCTTTTTCCATTTCGGTTAACCATTTCCAGACATTAACCGCAAAGAAACGGCATATCCCATAGTTCTAATGTCTGCCTTCGTGTTTCACGTACTGAATTTCCTTACGAAACGAAAATGGATATAAAATTAGCCATTCGATATCGCCAGCAGAGTCCTGTGACGTCACGGTGTGGGAGAAATGGAATAGCTTGCTTTTATATAGGTTACCACTGAAGATGACCCTGTCTGTGTCTGTTTGTCTGTCTCTGGAAGTGCTTATTTTAATAGAGCTTTAAGGATATTGAATTATTATGCATCTTATGTATTGCACATGCAATATGCTAACTGTATATATATATATATATATATATATATATATATATATATATATATATATATATATATATATATATATATATATATATATATATATATATATATGTGTGTGTGTGTGTGTGTGTGTGTGTGAGTGCATGAGAGAGAGAGAGAGAGAGAGAGAGAGAGAGAGAGAGAGAGAGAGAGAGAGAGAGAGAGAGAGAGAGAGCATGCATCGCAAACACCTGATTACTTTACAAGCAGATCAAAATCAAAAATCCTTGTCATATGACTTTTTTGCACTTCCCATTAAAAAAGAAAAAAATATGAATCCTCTAAAACCGGTTTTAACGGCCTTCCTCTGCGCAAGAGACATTCAAAGCACCGCTTAGTTGAGACATTTGGCGCGATTTTACTTCTTCTTTTTCTTCTTTTTCTTCTTCTGCTTCTTCTTCTTCTTCTATTTTTAGTAGGATATCTGGCTCAGTCTTTGGGGCTACTGTACTTCCCTGTGAATATGATAAAAAATAAAACATTTCATCTAATCAATACAGTTGACAACTTGTAGTGTTAGTATGTTAGTAAATGTTAACTTCCTCACCGACGCGATTTTACTGTCCGAGCAGGTAATTACGGGTGTGTTTACAACCAGAAAATGGAGTGCAGGAGTAGCGCCTTTAAGACGGCTCGTCATTTTTTTTTTTTTTTTTTTTTTAGAGAGAGAGATTTCTGATAACTGATATTGATTGATTATGGTTATGTTGTATGTTTTTTTCTGTATTATTATTATTATTATTATTATTATTATTATTATTATTATTTGCTAGCTTAATATCTTAGTTGGAAAAGTAGGATGTTATAAGCCAAAGGGCTCCAATAGGGAAAATAGGCCCGTGAATTATTATTATTATTATTATTATTATTATTATTATTATTATTATTATTTGTTAACTCAAAATCTTAGTTGGAAAAGTACGATGTTATAAGCCCAAGGCTCCAATAGGGAAAATAGCCCCGTGAATTATTATTATTATTATTATTATTATTATTATTATTATTATTATTATTATTATTTTCTAACTTAAAATCTTAGATAGAAAAGTAGGATGTTATAAGCCTAAGGGCTCCAATAGGGAAAATGGCCCAGTGAATTATTATTATTATTATTATTATTATTATTATTATTATTATTATTTGCTAACCCATAACCTTAGGTGGAAAAGCAGTATGCTAGAAGACCAAGGGCTCCAACAAGGAAAATAGCCCGATGAAGAAAGGAAATGAGGTAACGGGTAAAATCAAGACCTACTGATACTCTTATCTCTAGGGCTTGGATAGAATAGTGTGCCTGAGTGTACCTTCAAGCAAGAGAATTCTAACCCAAGACAGTGGGAGACCATGGTACAGAGGCTATGTCTCTACCCAAGAAAAACAATGGGTTAATTTTGAAATATCCTTTTCCTAGAAGAGCTGCTTACTCCAGCTAAAGAGCATCTTTTAAACTTACCAAATTATTTAGATTATTAGTAATAACAACGGCATAAGAATTAGCAGTGATAATAATAGTAATGAAGATGACGATGATGGAATTAACAAAACTATCATAATGAAAAATTATATTGATTATTATTATTATTATTATTATTATTATTATCCAAGCTACAACCCTAGTTGGAAAAGCAAGATGCTATAAGCCCAGGGGCTCCAACAGGGAAAAATAGCCCGGTTAGGAAAGGAAATAACGTTAATAACGTTTAGTTTCAATTACGGTAATTTCCACCCACAAGCCACAGTCTAGAATCTCTAGATAAACTAGTTTCGTATTTTGGTTGATGAATGAAATCGCTGAGAAGGTGACTGACCGCTAGGTCTAATAAAAACCACTGTACTCCACTGATTGGCTCTGGAGTAAAAACTGCACGGCTACATTTTCTTCTCGTTATGGTAAACTAAAGGAAAGTCTTATTCGTAGTGTTTTTTTTTTCCTTTTTTTTTGGGGGGGGGGGGTCGGTTATCTCAAGAATGAGTGAGTGAAAGAATTTTTTTTTTTTTTTTTTTTTGTGGTATGGAGAGGAGGGAGATAGTTGATATAATGCGTGCTTCAAGGTTTCAATGAGGGAAAAATAGGAAAGAATGAGGGTATATGTAAGTGAAAATTTCTTTTTACTGGCTACCTTATAGGAAAATTCAGACTTAAAATTAAGTGTAATATATGACGCGCTAATAATAATAATAATAATAATGTATCATGAAACTTTTTTTTTTTCTTTTACTTTTCATTAATTGAGAGCTCCAGATGCCAACTAGGTGTGATTGGTAATATTATTATCGTTATTATTTGCTAAGCTACAACCCTAGTTGGAAAACCAAGATGCTATAAGCTCAGGGGCCCCAACAGGGAAAATAGCCCAGTGAGGAAAGGAAACAAGGAAAAATAAAATAGTTTACAAACAAATATTTCCTACATAAACTATAAAAACTTCAACAAAACAAGAGGAAGAGAAATTAGATCGAATAGTGTGCTTGAGTGAACCCTCAAGTTACAGAAGTGAGCTGGGAAAACACATGAAAGTTTTTAACTTTGTCAAA
>NC_090761.1:56456309-56483809 GCF_036898095.1 Palaemon carinicauda | reverse complement strand
TAAAAGCGGCCAGTTGCTCCAGCATGCACAAAATATAGACATTAACTAACCTAAACTTCCTCCCCTTAACCTAACCTATAGGCTATGTCCTTCCCTACTTACCTAACGGGGGGGGGGGGGGGCCTAATGCCCCCCTGCGATCCCCCTTACACTGCCGTATTCTAAGTCAGCCGTTATCATACATAAAGGTGGCCGCTATCATACGTATACCCCGAGTAACTATCTACTCTACCATACATCGTCCTGATCCTCCATAGCCTCTATCCCTTATCTTATCAGCAGTCAGCTCTCGTTAAAAGCTGTGAATCACCGTTGACTCAATCTTCAATCACTATTTCATACGTCTTGACAGCTCACTGAAATCCTTTCAGAAGTGCATTAGCAAAGAACGCCTCCCGTGCAGACGATCAGTTCCTTTGCCAAGACGCAATTTTCACCTGCATACTAATGGTAGATAAGGCTGTGGTTGAAAAGAGTAGGCCAGAAACCGGTCCATCTTTTAGCATTGGCAGATTAGGGAATGGGAAAGCGTACGCGAGCGTGCGTGCGTGCGTCTTGAACCTCGGCACTGACTGAAAATGCCAATTCTGACGTCATTGTAGATGTCTGTAAAAAAAATTACAGAAAAATCCTATCCTGACCCCCAGTAAAAATATCTGTAAAAAAAGGATAAAAATTACCGAAAATGCCCATTCTGACCCCATTACAGATGTCTGTAAAAAATGATTGAAGATGCTCTCCCTGACGCCATTACAGATGTCTGTAAAATTACTAAAACTGCCCATTCTGACCCCATTACAGATGTCTGTAAAAAATGATTGAAGATGCTCTCCCTGACGCCATTACAGATGTCTGTAAAAATGACTAAAAATGCCCATTCTGACCCCATTACAGATGTCTGTAAAAAATGACTGAAGATGCTCACCTTGACCCCATTACAGATGTCTGTAAAAATGACTGAAAATGCCCATACTGACCCCATTACAGATGTCTGTAAAATGATTGAAAATGCCTATACTGACCTAATTACAGATGTCTGTAAAATGACTGAAAATGCCCATCCTGACTCCATTACAGATGTCTGTAAAAAAAATGACTGAGATTCTCACCCTGACCCCATTACAGATGTCTGTAAAAATGACTGAAAATCCCCATACTGACCCCATTACAGATGTCTGTAAAATGATTGAAAATGCCTATACTGACCTAATTACAGATGTCTGTAAAATGACTGAAAATGCCCATCCTGACTCCATTACAGATGTCTGTAAAAAAAATGACTGAGATTCTCACCCTGACCCCATTACAGATGTCTGTAAAAATGACTGAAAATCCCCATACTGACCAATTACAGATGTCTGTAAAATGACTGGAAATGCCCATCCTGACTCCATTTACAGATGTCTGTAAAATTACTGAAAATGCCCATCCTAACCCCATTACAGATGTCTGTAAAATTACTGAAAAATGCTCATCCTGACTCCATTTACAGATGTCTGTAAAATGACTGAAAAATGCCCATCCTGACCCTATTACAGATATCTGTAAATTGACTTAAAATGCCCCTCCTGACCTCATGACAGATGTATGTAAATATTCATTAATGCACATAGAAGGGTATGGTAGAGTTCACTATGTTTATATTTACAAATCTTAAATGTCTATTTCTTTGATGAAATTGTTTATTTCTCCTTTATTATTAATAAAAGTATATTATTAGGTGTTCTTGTGATGCCTTCAGGTATACCTCATCCATTGTAATTACTATTGAAAAATTTTTGTTCGATTACTTCATAGAAAAGAGCATAGTAATTTCTAAATTACATAAGACTCTTTTGAAAAGCTTTTAAAGTATATATCTTAACTGAATACTTTATTAAAATGTGTTATTTTTACGTTTTATTATTATTATTATTATTATTATTATTATTATCCAAGCTACAACCCTAGTTGGAAAAGCAAGATGCTATAAGCCCAGGGGCTCCAACAGGGAAAAATAGCCCAGTGAGGAAAGGAAATAAGGAAATAAATAAATGAAGAGAACAAATTAACAATAAATCATTCTAAAATAAGTAACAACGTCAAAACAGAAATGTCATATATAAACTATTAACAACATCAAAAAAGGTTTAAGCATATTACAAGAATCGATGTCATTTGCCATTTTTTTCCTGCTAGAGCCTTGGGCTTAGAGCGTCCTACTTTTCCAACTAGGGTTGTAGCTTAGGTAATAATAATAATAATAATAATGATAATAATAATACCATTGTCCTTTTCATCTGAGAAATTCTTTATAAGGAAGACATTAAGAAGAACACTGAGTAGTCTAAATCCTTTTGAGTGATAACACACGCTTCCCGCAAACATTTCCTATAGTACTTATGACAATAAACTCTGATTATTTATTTATCTCGATCTCTCTCGAATCACCCTTCGACAAAATACGGTTTTATGGGCCAATGAATCTCCTCGTTAGGCCATGATTTGTCACATACTTGTTCGAACCACTTTTTCTTATATTATTATTATTATTATTATTATTATTATTATTATTAGCTAAGCTACAACGCTAGTTGGAAAAGCAGGCTGCTACAGGAGAGGGCTCCAACATGGAAAATAGCCCAGGAAGAAAAGGAAATAAGAAAACCTAGAAGAGAAGTTTAAGAACAATAACACTAAAAATTTTTGTTTGACCCAGTTTTCCTTATATCAGCCCCTTTTACTCTCTGTTGTATTAATAACGGAAAGATTCAACCCCTTTTACTCTCTGTTGTATTAATAACGGAAAGATTCTCCTCTAGTAATTAGGTAAAGCGTTTCCTTGCAATAAACAAATGCAGCGTGGAAAATGGGAACCACACTCCCCTATGCACGAAGTAACTCAACTCCATATGTGACTGATTTCAATCCTCTAAAAGAAACCGACCAATCACCATCTGCGTAGAAAGGGGTTGCATCTCTCCTCCAGCCAATCACGTCACAGCAACCGAGCTCTTGGACCAATGAATGAGAAGGGCGAGTATATACATAGACAGGCTTGAAATTTGTACGCACGCGCTTGCTCGGGAGCTTCCTTTTGACCTATATAATGACGAACATTCCTATACATCGTTGAGTTTATATTCCTTTGATATGTTAGGACTGAGGCCATCCTCATTTAGTTAATTAAAGAAGAGAAATAACTCTCTCTCTCTCTCTCTCTCTCTCTCTCTCTCTCTCTCTCTCTCTCTCTCTCTCTCTCTCTCTCTCTCTCTCAAAGAGACCGCCTCTTAAACTTTAGTGTTAATTAATGCAGGTGATAATAAATAACAAAGTAGGTGGGAGAATTTACAAGGTCAGACAGGCTTAATAAAAAATAGCCGTTAGAAAGTCGTATATGATATTTCTGTAACCGTTAATTATACAGTAATGCAAATTAAGGAATTACCTGTACATCTCTCTGAGTGGGGATACCTTAATGTGATGAAAGGTTTTGTTTTCAGCGATCAGACAAAAGTCTCCCACCGTCACCAATCCACATTGAAGCGTACTAGTTAGGTCACCAATACTAGGTTGGTTGGTTGTGAGCAATCAGACAAATGTCTCCCACCATCACCAATCTGCAGTGGAGCTGTACTAGTCAGGGCCACCCATACAAGGTCGGTTTGTTGTGAGCAATCAGACAAAAGTCTCCCACCGTCACCAATCCACATTGGAGCGTACTAGTTAGGTCACCAATACTAGACTGGTTTGCTATGAGTGATCAGACAACAGTCTCCCACCGTCACCAGTCCGCATTGGAGCATACTAGTCAGGTCACCAATACTAGACTAGTTTATTATGAGCGATTAGACAAAAGTCTCCCACCGTCACCAGTCCGCATTGGAGGATAATAGCCAGGTCACCACTACTAGACTAGTTTATTATGAGCGATCAGACAAAAGTCTCTCACCGTCATCAGTCCACATTGGAGCTGTACTAGTCAAGTTACTAATACTAGGTTGGTTTGCTGTGAACGATCAGATAAAAGTCTCCCTCCATGACCAATCCGTATTGGCCAGCGTGCTGAGGTAACCTAGACAAACCACAGACATGAACAAGGACATGTTTGAGGCCTTTGTCCTGCAGTGGACTAGAAACGGTTGCATTTGTTGTTGTTGTTGTTGTTGTTGTACACCTTCACTTCTTGGGCCATTGATTATATTTACCCTAAAGGTAAATTAAACTCCAGGATTGTCCCACAGCTTATATTTTTCCTTATTACTAATATAATTCAAATATAATCTCCTTTCTTCGCTGTTTACATTTGAAAACTTTAATCATCATTTAGTGAGGTCCAATCAGGTCAAGTCAGGTCAAAAGGTCATGGGGACAAAAGAGAAAAGAAGTATCTATATACGAGGAAGTCAGTCAACCCCAGATTTCCCTACCTGTATCGGGGTTTCAAATGTCACTTCAGATTAAATTATTGCAGACTACACTGAGAGAGAGAGAGAGAGAGAGAGAGAGAGAGAGAGAGAGAGAGAGAGATCTTATGCCATTTACTTTGACAAGATCTCAGGGTTTAAATTATTTTAACGTGATATATATATATATATATATATATATTCATTTCTTAATGCGGATCAGCAAAGCAATTGTAGCCAGGGCCACCCATACTAGGTTGGTTTGCTGCGAGCGATCAGACTAAATTCTCCCACCATCACCAGTCCGCCGTGGCCAGCGTGGTGATGAAAACTGGCCTGAACCCAGATATAAATAAGACAATCAGTCTAGGCCTCCAGTCCTCGTCTCTCGAGTAAGGGGGAGAGGGTGTTGTCATACCCTGATGAGAGAGGGCTGGTTGTGTGCATATCTACCTCAATAATTAACGATAATTTCTGACGGATCGCGTACACTACTATTATTATATTCTCCTGTGTTTTTATCATATTAAAAGCGTTTTCATTCTTTCATTATCATCAAATCAGGTCAAGCCGGGTCAGAAGGTCATAAGAATAAATAAAGAACAACTATTTTATCTATGGAGGTCAGTTAACCCAAGACAGCCTTACCTGTGGTGGGGATTCAAATGTCACTTTACGTTATGGTAGCCTGTGCTATGGTAGACAATGGAGAGAGAGAGAGAGAGAGAGAGAGAGAGAGAGAGAATAAAGAAATTTGATTACATACTTACTATGATAGTCTCATTATCGATGGCTTCGACACATGATTCTTATTTGAGCTCATTTTTTACTCCTTCTAATACACACACACACACACACACACACATATATATATATATATATATATATATTATATATATATATATATATATATATATATCTAGAGAGAGAGAGAGAGAGAGAGAAACCTTTATATCATATATACATATCTTCTAGAATCGTAAGAAAGAAGAAATAAACGCATTGGCCTACCCCCCCCCCCTCTCTCTCTCTCTCTCTCTCTCTCTCTCTCTCTCTCTCTCTCTCTCTACGTAAGCGGGAAGTTCTCCCTCTCTTACGTAACCGACTTCCCGCTTTCCCCCGTCCTCATCACCACCCTCATCTCCATTCAGACCAGGACACGCCTTGGAGTTTCACCTCATTCCGCGCTGTTTGTTTGTTTCTATTTTCGACAGAAGAATGCTGACACGCCAATGTAAATCAATCGGTCGGTCGTTTATGATTCGAATTGATTTATTGTAGTCGTTAGTTGTTCTCTAAGTAGTTGCAGTAACAGGGCACCTGGCCAAGATGATGTACTAGATCGAGGAACATAGTTTTAGGCTGATGCCTTGTATGTAGGCTACATACAAGTCTTCCTTGGGAAAGGCGTGCGACCTCAATGTAAGCATTCATTGCTATGATGAGCCACCACTATGAAAGACTATTCTAAAATTCTATATAAAGACAGAGCATCAACATAAAAAAAAAAATCGCGGTTCTTTACTCAGTGGCAGGACAGAGGAGGTTATCAGATCTGCCCCGGCAAAAGCAGCAGTGATCCTCTCAATTTATCTTCTTGCACAGGGAGGTGGTGCCATCTATTGAGGTGCTGGGTAACCAACAGAAACCATTGGCCTATCTTATCTGAGGTTGGACGTCAAAGCTTTGTTTTTTATGGTCTCTGTTCCAGATAATTATAGCCCCTCTATCCTGCAAATGTCACTAAACCCAACATAGGTCTATTCAGTAGCTACAAAAGTAGTAACACTCAATGTAACTTTATTAGTATCAAAATATTCTTTTATAAATAATCATGACATGAGTCTCATATATATATATATATATATATATACAGTATATGTGTATGTGTGTGTTTGTGCGCGCGTGCGCTCGCGCGTGTAAAGGCAGATAGAAAGATATATTAGTGCTCACAAATACTGTACACACCCGAATTCAGTGATTTTCGTTCAGTGTTTCTATCAAATTTCGAGCTAAACCAATAGGAATAACAATGTTTAATTATGGTAAAATGACAAAAACACCAAGTAATTGTTGAATATCACTTTTTATTTACCATTTTTAAATGTATTTAACGTACTGAACCTATGGAACTTCGGAGATGTATATGTCTGTGCGATGGTGTCACGGCGTTGGTCAATGGTCACATACTCCAGTCTCTCACTCACTAACGTCCAGTCATCGTCAAACAGCTTCGAATGTTGAAAAATATCATTATTATTTTATTATTACTTGCTAAGCTACAACTCTAGTTGGAAAAGCAGGATGCTATAAGTATTTCGCCGGATTTTCAGAAATTAAAGACGTAGCCAATCTTCTCAACATAAGTAGACCAATGGGTATGAATGGTTAAACCGATAGGCCTACAACGGAAGAGAGATATTGACAAATCTTCCTAGAGATTTGAAACACCGCTGCACAACCGAAGAAGATGAAGAGTTAACTAACTATAATTGAGCATCAATTTTCATCATTATTTTCAATTCTTAATAATAAACCAGCCATTATAAGTCTAGACTCGCTGAATATTAACCATCTCTCTCTCTCTCTCTCTCTCTCTCTCTCTCTCTCTCTCTCTCTATATATATATATATATATATATATATATCAATCACTGACAATATTCCAAAAGGGTTCGGTCTCATTACACAGTTTGCCTAAATATAATAGTGGGAAAAAGACAAAATCATATTTATTTGTTTTACTAGACTTTGTGTGCATTTTATTGTTCACATATATCTACTACATGTATTTTAAAGGATCTATTTAACAAATTATAGGGGTATACCACATACTTTACTTACACCCTTTTTTTATTGTCTTTATCATCGTTCGTTACTTAGTTTATTAATGCCTTTAGATTGAGATTAATTTGGTATTTCAATAGACCTAACTTGTTTAAATTACTTAGTTTGCCTCCCCACGCCTTACCCGTAAGTTTATAGGCCTATGCAGAAAATAAAGACAAGTGTACTACACCAAGACTATGAAGGAATTTCACAAATCCTACTTTATGGTCTGATAGATCCTCTTTATAAATTACAATGTTTTGACGCAAATATGTATTGGTGATATCTGACATAACCTATAGTCAATTTTTTTTAATGAGAGGCATTTGTACCGACTCGCAGCGGTGCCCTTTTAGCTCGGAAAAAGTTTCCTGCTACCTGATTGGTTAGAATTATCTTGTCCAACCAATCAGCGAGCAGGAAACGTTTCCGAGCTAAAGGGTGCCCCTGCGAGTCGGTGCAAATCTGCCTCGCTAAAAAGAATTGACTAAAGGCCTTGGTAGTTTTTGTTATGAAGTCAACGCTGTAGACCAAGAATCTAGAACCATATTATTATTATTATTATTATTATTATTATTATTATATGAAATACTTTGATGTCATTCTGCATAATTTGCAAACAAAATACTGTGGCTGATCATGTTTGACCTGACTAGTTTTTCATTCCTAAAGTAAGTTGATACAAAGGTAGACTATTAACTCTACCTACCTTATTTATTTATCTTAAACTGAAGAAACATTTTGGGAGACTAGACCAAGGCATGCATGTAACCTAAGCTATGATTCATAATAATTTGTTGTAAGTATTTAAATCATGATCCTAGTTAACGATTGTTTTATACACAAAAAAAAATAATAATCTTTGGATGGTTGCATATTCAAAATTCATCCATTTTTATCATTACACTATATTAAGTTCTGCTGACTAGGGTTGCATTTAAACTAATAATAATAATAATAATAATAATAATAATAATAATAATAATAATAATGTGAAAAGCGAAGAAAAACGACATGAGTCTATATCTGCCATAGCATTTGTTTATTATCAAAATAGGACGGCATAGTCAAGTGAAAACATTCGAAATAATCAAATCTCTCTCTCTCTCTCTCTCTCTCTCTCTCTCTCTCTCTCTCTCTCTCTCTCATGTAACCGCTAGGAAACATTCTCTCACATTTATTAAGTACACTATGGAAATCATTAATATTTTGTTTGCACGTTATAATAGTGTTTGTTTCCCTCCTCTTCTAGTCTTAGACATTTTATTCTTGTCTTTTTATATCGAATTACAAGTTCTCAGCCTTTATTCGTCCATCATTTTTCCCAACATATATCCAAAGAATAATATAGTACTCCATCTTCTAGACCTATTATTTGGCAAGGAGAATTATCTACCATTTTACAAAAATATTTAAATCTTCAAAATTGCCTGAACTGATCAAACAGCCAATGAAACATACTGGTCTTCATGATGTTCCACGTGCATCAATAAAAAAACTTGGCCGTGGCTATATCACGATACCCTTTTGTAACCGCAAAAAAAAAAAAAAAAAAAAAAAAAATTCAAATTATGTGTTGAGCACTGTTGACTCACAGTACGGTGACTACGGGTCTTGGAAACCGGTCTGTCCAGTCTAGCCGTCACCTGCCGGCGGGCTTACTCGAACTGGTCAAAACTTTTACGTCAATGAAAATATCTTCCGCCGGTCGACCTCCCTTTTTTATTCATGTTTCTTTTTTTTGGGGGGGGGGTACAGAATTACTTTCGCAGAGCTACTGTTCATTATTGATTTTCTTTGGTTAGCTGTTTATGCGGCCTTTAAAGCAGCTGTGTCGTCTCGTCGTCTCACTACCGTATAATCAGCGTTCTTTTTTTTTATATTTTTATTAAAAAATTAAATACATATTCTTTACAATCACAATATTTACAGCATAATCACATTTAATTGCATTTTTCTATAAACAAATCTATCTTATTTAACAATTTACAACATCACACATCTTGATTTTAATTTTTAGTCACTCAAAAACAATAATTTACATACTTTTTGGTGAACATTCAGCGTTTAGATAAGATTTTCAAATATGTTGTAGACCTATGTTGTCGGTGTGTGAACGTCATTATGAGAAGCTTTTTCTGCTCTGTGAAATATATGTTCATTTATTAGTTACTGCCTCTGACAGCACGATACATTAATTCCCGTTTTCTTTATAAATATTGGCTATACCTTTCCTCCAAGGACTATACAAAACACATAGGCCTATTAAGTAAAACCTATAGATTAAGCAAACTATGACAAACCCGTTTTCTTTATAAATGCTGGCTATACAAAACATGTAGGTCTACGGATGAAAACCTTCGGACAATGTCTTCGGGCAGTAAACAAACGACCATCCTGTTTCCTTCATAAACACCAGCTTTACAAAACATGTAGGCCTATGGATGAAATCTATCGGACAGTGAACAAACAACGACAAACATACATCTTTTAAAACTGCTGTTTGATAATTCCATAACCGAAATAGTAGTATCAGCTAGAAGATAAATTGTAACAGGAACCATTCTTTGGACGTAATGAAAACGGAGTGTGTAAAAATCTACGGCTTGATATATAAACATTTCACTTCGCAACGATTCCTAGGAAGGGGGTGGGCCCTAATCCGGTTGATTTTAGGAGTAACTCATCAAGAATATCCTCACGTCTCTCCCTCCTAATCATTAGTATTATCAATAGCAACTCGTTTCCTCATGTCTTAGCGATCCAGCTTGCAGACTCATACTCGTATATATTTACAGATTTGTTATGCTCATCCATGACCAAGAGACTGGCTCGTCTGCTTTTACGAAAGTACTAAAAGGTAGATATTATATACACACCAATCTTGATTATCTAGATATTGATTAAACATCTGCTATGCTATAGCTGTATAAACTGTAGCTCTTTCAATGCTGATTTTAACCTAACATGCATCTATATGCTTTTGAGCTTTTGAAATTATGTGTTTGTGTGTGTTCTTGGAACTTCCTGCTTCTGCAAGTAATATCAGACAGGAGCATATATCAATACTGCCCCGTGGTAGTATTGTAAGAATACTACCACCGAACGTCCTGTATGTCTTAGAAAGCGAGTAAAAGGACAGATGGTGCCTCGCAGAATTGCTTTTTAGCAAAAAGGCTAGGCCTACTACCAATAACTGTGGAAACTGTTTTCTTGCAATTGTGCTATTTAAATCAAAGCTTGGGCACACCTCCAATAACTGTGGTTAATAAATGCAAAGGAATGAGGTCGTAAAAACAGCTCTCCCAATTTAGGGAGAGGAGTATACCTAAGAAATTATCTCATTTAGACCAAACAGGATTTTTTTTACTAACCTCTGGTATGCCACAGCGGCTACTCTCGTATAATTTCCCGCCAGTTATTAGCCGAGGGCTTTGGCCTACGTGCACAACCACCTTACTGACAGCAAAAAACAGGTTTTAGAGGCGCGGGTATGCTTTTAATCAGCAAGTGAAGAGCTTTTTTTTTTTCTTTTTCTTTTGAGAAGCTGGTATATTTAAATTCTTGCTACTTTACTTTTTCGTTCTTTCGCTTTCTTTGTTAAAGATTATTTCCTTTTGATAATTTGCGATCTTTTGGTAGTTTTCTATTTCATCGGTCTATGATTTTTTATTTCAATCTATTATTATTATTATTATTATTATTATTATTATTATTATTATTATTATTATTATTATTATTATTATTATTAGCTAAGCTAAAACCCTATTTGGAAAAGCAGGACGCTATACGCCCAAGGGATACGACAAAGTAAAATAGTCCGGTTAAGAAAAGAAATAAGAAAATAAACTATTTTTATGATTTTATCCTATTTTTCTATAAATATTTTTTCATTGACTTTCTTTCATTCATTATTTCTGTCTATCTATCACATTGGAGTTTTTTTCAGCTATGATATGTCATTTCTGTAAGGTTGTAGCTTGGCTTTTAATTTTACTTCAACGCGTGCACTTAGTACCATAAACATCGGTTGGACCATGTTATTTCCTCGAGTGAAATCTGAGGAAGTTTATGTAGGCTCACATGTTATCTCGCCATATATATTTATGCTACTCTCTCTTAGCGAACTCCACTTCTCTCTCTCTCTCTCTCTCTCTCTCTCTCTCTCTCTCTCTCTCTCTCTCTCTCTCTCTCTCTCTCTTAGCGAGCTCCGCTTCTCTCTCTCTCTCTCTCTCTCTCTCTCTCTCTCTCTCTCTCTCTCTCTCTCTCTCTCTCAATGTATAACTGGAATGGAGGTGCGTACAACTATTATGAAGAACTCTCAATGTTAACTCTCATGTGTACTCTCCTCTCCCTTACATACATATATACATTGACAAACATACACACCATATTTATAGGCTTATGCATTTATCTGTATAAGCACACACACGTATATATGTATATATATATATATATATATATATATCTATATATATATATAGGCCTATACACACATATACTGTATATATATATATATATATATATATATATATATATATATATATATATATATATATATATATATATATATATATATATATGTGTGTGTGTGTGTGTCTGTGTGTGTGTGTGTGTGTAAAGGCACATATATATATATATATATATATATATATATATATATATATATATATATATATATATATATATATATATATATATATATATATACGGGTGTGTGCTTATGCATGTGTACGCGCCTGCGATTGCCAACGCGATTGAAACGTCCTTGCCTGGCAATTGCCGGACTGGCCTCAAGCCCCGCTCAAGCTCGATAGTTTATTTTGCAGCGTATGCAACATGACCATCCTTTTGAGCTAAGGATGTGGGATTTGCGGAAGCATATAGGTCTACTTGCTGAATCATCAGTAGCCATTGCCTGGCCTCTCCTGGCCCTATCTTGGGTGGAGAGGGAGCTTGAGCGCTTATCATATGTTTATATGGTCAGTCTCTAGGGCATTGTTACCGTCCCTTCCCCCTGCCATTCACGAGTGACCTTTAAGCCTTTAAAATGCTTATGTTTGTGTGTGCGTGCGTGTGTTTAAGGTAATATCCTGGTCACCAAGAGTTCCTATAACGTTTCAGATTGTCTTTTATTTCATGGACCTCAAAGTCTTTAATATATATATATATATATACATATATATATATATATATATATATATATATATATATATATATATATATATATATATATATATATATATATAGCCTGATTTCTTTGTAAATTTTTTGTCAAATAATTCTGGAAATAAAATTGGTATCGTCGCCGAAATTTGTCAAAGAAACTTGTATATGTTAAATTTCTCCTTTCTTCAAATATTCCATACGAAAAATAAATTAAATAAAAGGAAGATAAAGGTGAACATTTTTTTTACTATAATTTTTATCATAAGTGTTACTGCTTTATTACAATTATCTTTAATTATTATTGTTATGTTATCATTATTATAATTGATAGTATTAATATTGCAATTTAAGCACTGGTAGCTTTTTTTCAATTAAGGGTTGTGAGCTAAGGGATGGGGTTTTGAGGGAGCCTATAGGTCTACCTACTGAGGTATCAGCAGCCATTGTCTGCCTCTCCCTGGTCTTAACGTGGGTGGAGAGGGACTTTGGAGCTGACATGTATATACTGTCCCTATCCTCTGTCATTCTTCAGTAGCCTTTAAACCCTAAACATTCAATTGATAGCATCAAATTTCCAATCCTTATTCCTTCCTGTTCTACTTAATGTTCGCAATGGGAACCCATTGGGTATCCTACCGCTTTCTCGCTCCTTTATAGACTTTCCAATTCTCTCTCTCTCTCTCTCTCTCTCTCTCTCTCTCATCCGGTCTTCAAACCAGATTAAACGCCAGAATACTAGTAGCTCGAGACTCGCTCTCATCCACCTCAACATAATAACAACCATTTCTTCACGAGACTGCTCATTCACTTCCTTCTTTTATTCATTTATTTCACGAGACTGCTCATTCACTTTTTATTCATTTATTCTAACAATTACCGTCATCTTTCCCACTTCCTTTTAATATTTCCTTCGCCAAGACACGCATTTGCAGGCCAAGCAAGTCGTTCACCAATGCAAGACGAAACAGAGTTTCGTAATGTGCAACCAGAGTGTTGCCGTGAGGGGTTCCCTATATTACACCGCACAGTCTGAGGAAGAGAGCTGTGTGGGGAAGTTGGTCTGCCGAATGAAAGACGCCGGTGTGTGCAGTGTTTAACCAGTTTTGTTTATTTATTTATCTAATTTGACTCTAATCTGTGTGCGTGCTTGGAAAGTGTTTTCGTTCCACAAGGTCACCGGAAGAGAAATATAATATCAAACGGAGTTATTTTTTTCCTTGGTGTGAGTCATTGCATACGTCACTGTAAGTACACTGAAACCGTTTATTTTCAATTTATATCTTAAATGGTTATTTTTATTATATATTTAAAACAATATCATCTTAAACATCCATTTTTAATCTTCATATTTTATGGATTAACTCATGGAACAATAATTTTAGTACTAAAAATAAATTATTTAGGATCTATGTATTTCTCAGTTTGTAATTTCTATACTTTTTATAACATATCTCAATTCATTGATCATTTATGATACATTTTTCTATATATTTCCTTTTTTTCATAACATTACAATAAATTCTGAGTATTTCTTTTTTCATAACATTACAATAAAGCTATGAACTAAATTGTACGTTATAGTCTTTTTCGTGTCTTGAAATCTTTTAAGTCTTTTGTTTAGTAAAGCCTCTTTTAAAGTCTTATATAATCCAGGAAAAGGCTACGTTCAAAAACTATACTCAGATATAGCCAGCATTCAGGCTTTAAAGGCTTTTGGGTGAGTCTATATAAAGACTGAAATCTATAAACTATATAAACAATAGCGTCTGAGACTAACCCGGAGAGAGAGAGAGAGAGAGAGAGAGAGAGAGAGAGAGAGAGAGAGAGAGAGAGAGAGAGAGCTAATTTTAGAAAATTAGGGCCACATGACCCACAAAAAGGTCAAAGGTTAGATTCCAGACATTTAGGATGTTGTTACTAAATTATTATTATTATTATTATTATTATTATTATTATTCTAAGCTAAGCTACAACCCTAGTTGGTTAGTTGGAAAAGCAGAATGTTACAAGCCCAAGGGCTCTAACAGGGAAAAATAGCCCAGTGAGGAAAGGAAATAAGGAAACTACAAGAGAAGTAGTTAACAATTAAAATAAAAGATCTTAAGAAAAGAAACATTAAAATAAATAATGCATATATAAACTAGAAATAGACCTTATTAAAAACTCGTTATTTGAAGTAAATCTGTGTAATTAGGAAATATTTGAAATATATCTGAGACACCTCGATCTATTTGGGTGAAATCTGAGACGAATCTGTGATACCAAAATCCATTTGAGATAAATCTGGATAGTCACAGGTTAAATATGATTCTAGAAGTCTTCCTTTGCACTTAATTGGTAATTATTGTTGCAGCGGACATCATTAATATGAAAATTAATATGCACTTTATTACTTATTCGAGTCACGAAATCAAAGACCAAGAAATATACCTCATTAGTAATTCGAGCCATAGTAATGATGGAATTTACCGTTGCAAAGCATTTGTCATTCATCATATCTAACAACCTATTGGTAGCGTCCTTGCCTGGTGATCGACAGAATGAGGTTTGAGTTCCTCTGAAACTCGTTGGCTGCTATGGTCGCTGTAACCTCACCATCTTTAGGAGCTAAAGATGGGGCTTTGGTCTAGCTTATAGGTCTATCTGCTGAGTCATCTGCAGCCAATGACTGGCCATCCTGTGCCCTAGCTTGGGTGGAGAGGAGGCTTGAGCGCTGATCATATGTATATATCGTGAGTGTCTAGGGCATTGTCCTGCTCGATAGGGCAATGTCACTGTCCCTTGCATCTGCAATTCATGAGCAGCCTTTAAACCTTTCAATGGGGTTATTTGTACTGAGGAAGCGAGCTCTAGTAACCTCATGAATAGGACCGGATCCTACAAGGAACTGTGGGAGGGGAAGGATGTAATCCTTCAACTTTCTCTTCCTTAAGAAATCCGTTATTTGTTGAAGTAATTGGGATTCTAAGTACAAGGTTTATCTAGTCATGAGATGCAGGAGATGACACAATACACCGAGTGAATATGAAAATAAAATTTATGAAATTTATTTTCTGGGAAATTATATGAAAAGGTTCAATGGTTGAATTTTCATTGGTTAGAAACTCAAAATTCAGACTGAGAGACCTCTGGCGGTTAATATTATTGGTTTAATTATAGAAATGAAATTAGTAAAATTTATTCAGTGGAAAAAAATAGTCAAAATTAATCCAAAGATTGAAATTCATCATTTGGAAACTAAAAAAAACATAGGGACTAAAATGACGCCTTGGAAATTTATGATTAAATAATAACTTTATTTACTGAGAGAAAAAATACAAAAAAGAGCCAAAAGATTCAATTTCATTGGGTGGAAACTTTTAAAATAGGAAATTAAATCTAAAAATTATTGTTTGAAACTTACAAAATAGGAAATTCAGACTGAAATATACTATTTGGCAGGTAAAATAACCTAGAGACTAGAATTCACTAGTTGGAAACTCAAGAGAAATAAGGTCCCGTGACCAACGCGTAATGTGATGGGGTCAGTAACCTACAGGTTGATAAATATTCCAGTGGCCCCTTGGAATGACAATCATGAATGCTTTAGACGTAGCGTATGCAACTGTATCTGTGGCATTCATTTATATGGGAGAACTGGCGAACGTGATATGAATCTCTTTAGGATATTGGCAAAGCTTTGATTATATATTCCTCGCTCATGTTTACATGCCGCTCATGAATAGCAAGGGATAGTAACATCGCTCTATCAAGCAGGACAATGCCCTAGAGACTGACCATATGATCAACACCCGAGCCCCCTCTCCATCCAAGCTAGGACTAAGGAGGGCCAGGCAATGGCTGCTGATGACTTAGCAGATAGACCTATAGGGTCCCCAAAACGTCACATCCCTAGCTTACAAGAATGGTGAGGTTGCAGGGATCAAAGGAACTAACGAGTTTGAGCGGGACTCGAACCACAGTCTGCGGATCGCCAGTCAGGGACGTTACCACATCAACCACAATAATATGTTGTTTTTCTAAGTAAATTTTTCTATTGTATTTCCATATTGCATGAAAATTAACATAATAGGCATAAAATTAAGGCATATTAGAATGAAAAAAGAAAATTATTTTCTAATATTCATGCCTTCTCCATCATAAGGCTTAATAATACGGAGTATTCTAGAAGTTTCATTCCAGCTGTGACCATGTTGTGGAATGATCTTCCTAATCAGGTAGGTGAATCTGTGAAACTTCAGAAGTTCAAATTTGCATTGGACTATTTTTCACTGTTGAAGCCATTGGGCTTATAGTATCCTGCCTCTCCATCTAGGGTTGTAGCTTTGCTAGTAATAATAATAATAATAATAATAGTAATAATGATAATAATAATAATAATAATGATAATAATAATAATAATATTAATAATGATAGTAATAATATTATCATTATTATTATGATTATTATTATTATTATCATTATTATTATGATTATTATTATTATTATCAATAATAATAATAATAATAATAATAATAATAATAATGATAAAAACTATAATAATATATGCCGGAACATTACGAACCCCAACGAATATCCTGCAAGTCAACGAACTGTCAACCATGTCTCTTTTCAATTGCAGATCGCCGCTGTCATCATCATGAAAATCCTGACCTTAATCCTGATCTGCGTAGCCTTTGCTTCCGCCGACAAGGTAAGGAACGTCCTCAGGGGGAGAGGACGAGGCCAGGATGTGAAATCAACTAAAGCTGGCCAGGACGAATCCCTCGTTCCTCCGTCAGAAGATCAGGACTCAAATGTTTCAAGCCATGGAGGAGAAAAGGCAGATGGGTCTGATCCTGCTTCTCGCATCTCCATTGAAGATTCCAAGACGAAGATCGCTACTAACGAGCAAGAGTTTGTGGCTGAAATATTCAAGCTCTTCAAGTACCCCTTTGGCAATACAGTCATTGTTATCATTACGTTAGTCGTCATTACCTTGACCTTAGTGGGCCTGCTTAAGAAAGAAATAGCCCTGGCTGATTTGCACGAGCAAGAAGCCGCGGAGAGACTGCCCTACTACAACCAGTATTACGACTATTACAACTACAATCCGCATTACAACTACAGGAGCTCGAAGTCCCCCTTCGATTTCTCCTACCAAGGAATGATCGACTTGGCTCAAAGAGTTTACACGGCGCTACAGACGGAATATTAAGGTTTCACTTCGAACATTAGTGGTTTGCTCTTCACTGCTAAAAGTAAGTCTAAATTGTACTTTATAACAAGATAAATAAGGAACATTGAGCTTACTTTTCTTTATTTTTCTAAAAACTTGTATCTCAAATGATCTATTTTAATCTACTTATTACTTTTCCCCTTCTTTTTGTCCTCTATACCATCAAAAACTCTCAACTGATCCTCTGACCCTATCAAAAATTCGAAAATAAATAGCAATGCCACCCTCCCTCAGCTCATCCATTTTTTTCTTATTCACTCTATTCACTCCCCTCTTCTCTAAATCACTTGTCATTAACAATATTTACAGGCACATATTTCATCCACCCCTCTTATTTACCTTATCTATTTCTTCAACAAAATAAAACCTATTTTGGTCAAAACTGTTTCCATACTCCTTTACTAATGGAAAAATATACTTAGCAACAACTCCATCCGCTTTAATATTCCTGATTTTCCAGCTTAGCTAATAATAATAATAATAATAATAATAATAATAATAATAATAATAATAATGATAATAATAATAAGAACCTTTGCATTCAGATATCCTAGCACAGCTACCCTCTTATGTTTTCCAAACTCAACCAGGCACTGATTCAGAATCTTCAAGAGGATTCTTTTTCAATTTCAACCCTTTCAATTCCTGGACCATATGCACATACAAATATGAATTTTACTCCTACCAAACTCATTCTTACTCATACAGTTCTCGAAATGCCCATTTGTACTCTTTCACCCATCTTTGGAATCTTTCTTATATCACAAGTTAAATAATTAACTATGTTTATCTTTATTTGCTGCGTTTTCTTATTTTTTTTTTAAATCTTGATTTATAAATGTGTCAAACTTCATGTATCTTATTTTGTATCATCTACAGTAAATGCTTGATTAAGTAATAATCAAGCCAGCCTTCATTTCCTGATCCACTTATATTCCCTGTAACATAAGATTGATATAAAATCCTTCTCTTGAAACGAAATGGTATAATTATCTATTTTAACTTTTCCAGCTAAGTGCGACACACGAATCCTTTCCCTGGACGAGAGAAGAATATTTTTTCGAAAATTGGTGCCAGCGAGAGCCACTCTAGACGACTCTGCTAAGGTGGAATACAGACTAGAACAGAAAAAAAATCACTATTCCATCCCATTTCCATGTATTTGTACTTCACAATTTCACATTTGTCAACATTTGTATTACATTATTATTTTAAGAGGTTGTCCCACTACTAATCCATCTTTCTGTTTATAGTACTCGCCATTGAACATGTAGTAGCTGTTATCAGTTGCTTGTTTCAACATTTGTTCAAGTTTATGAAACAAGCAACTGATAATAGCTACTTCATGTTCAATGGCGAGTGCTATAAACAGAAAGATAGATAGCTATGGGAAAACCTCTTAGTGAGCTACTAGCAAATGCTTTCCTGTGTTATCACGAAAACAATGATCTTATTTCTATAGGGTTGTAACTAGAAAGATATTTATCACATTCTATTTATGATTTGATTAAGGGTGGATATTAAATTTATATTTCTAATTCCCTTCATAGTCATTAGATACATTTGATTTGTAAGTCCAGTTTTCGGAATTTTACATTTTGATTTCTCTTTGTAATTTCGCTCATTCCATCGCTAGATTATCATCTTTTTTTTTTTTTTTTTTTTTTTTTTTGGTGTTATATAAGACCAAATTCTGTGTAAGTATCCCAAGCCACATTATTCAATCCCTTACCTGAAATTGACAAAGTAATTTTATTCTGATTTCTGATATACACCTGTAAACAATGATGTTCCTGATTTTCCAAGCGATGTTTTAAGCTATCTCATTAACTTTATTGGCCAGTATACCAGGCTAGGAGAGACCTCAAGCATACAGCTCACTCTCCTGGTCTGCTTTTAATATTAGAAATATTAGATAATTTAAGACACGGAAGGAAGCTTCTTAAATTGAAGAGCGGAGGAATACACTGCAAGCATGAAAAACTAGTTCCTCAAATAAAAACAAATGGCTGCTAACACTGTTCAAGCTCCTTGAAATGTAATTATTTCATGTCCTTATACCTTAGTAAGTGATTTTCCTCTCATATATATATATATATATATATATATATATATATATATATATATATATATATATATATATATATATATATATATATATATATATATATATGGTCGGGTCTAGATTGCCTCACCTTACGTAAAACACAGGATCTAATCTTTGGCAGCCAGTAAAGTATTCATATTGATTTCACCTCTTTCTTCTAAGCGCTTCCTTTCACATCTAAAAAAGACAGCATATCAAAGCCATACCTACGCTATTTAATATTCATTTCATACTTGCATAAAAGGCCAGTTTTAAGTATTATTAATCCAATTTAGTTTTTAAACGATAAGATAATTGTACCCAAGGTGCCTTACCTTTCTAGAAGTACTGTATCATTTATATATATATATATATATATATATATATATATATATATATATATATATATATATATATATATATATATATATATATATGGGTGTGTGTGTGTATATATATATATATATATATATATATATATATATATATATATATATATATATATATAATGTATATATATATATATACATATATATATATATGTATATATATACATATATATATATATATATATATATATATATATATATATATGTATATACTGTATATATATATATATAATATATACATATATATATACATATATATATATATATATATATATATATATATATATATATATATATATATATATATTGTCTAAAGACATTTCTGAGGTAAACCTATGATTTTGCGTGTTTTTAGTTATTTATTTATTTATTTTTTTTTTGGCATGAAATCAATCTGTCGATGTCACGCATCTTAGAGTTCTTAAGCAAATCAGTAAAACAAGCAACAAGGTTTATCATGAATAAGGCGAGAACAAGTTAGAAATTGTCTGTATCCATTCCATTCTTATCTAAAGATACAGGTAGCTAGTGTTAGGGTAAAACGAATGTATTTGAAATTAGTGGTAACATATAACTATGTTTTATATTCTTATATAGATTATTATATAATTTTCTTTGAAATTATTTTAATAGATATCCCATCTTCAATAGTGATTTCTTTTGAAATTATTTTGATAGATATCATCTTCAATAGTGATTTCTTTTGAAATTATTTTGATAGATATCATCTTCAATAGTGATTTCTTTTGAAATCCTTTTAATAGATATCACATCTTCAATAGTGATTTCTTTTGAAATTATTTTAATAGATATCACATCTTCAATAGTGATTTCTTTTGAAATTATTTTAATAGATATCACATCTTCAATAGTGATTTCTTTTGACAATTATTTTAATAGATATCACATCTTCAATAGTGATTTCTTTAACAAAATTGACCTATAACGAATCATTAGCAATAGTTTTCTACCTTTTCTAGTAAGTTTAGAATAATTTAACAACGTGAACTCTTTGTGGTTTGTATTACAACACATCATTCTATAGACCTCCATAGAAGACGTTTGCCTTATATTTATTTATAAAAACCAATGAAGGAATGTATTAATCACGCCCTGATTTTAGTACACAGAGGAAAATAGAAACATAATCCTGAATGGGGAGACCTTAGCGTGGTGAAAGGGTTTGTGTATCGCCATGATCAGCAAACCTGTTCTATAGTCAATTCTTTTTAGTTAGGCAGATTTGCACAGACTCGCAGGGGTGCCCTTTTACCCCGGAAAAGTGTCCTGATCGCTGATTGGTTGGACAAGATAATTCTAACCAATCAGATAACAGGAAACTTTTCCAAGCTAAAAGGGCACCGCTGCGAGTCGGTACAAATGTACCTTATTAAAAAAAAATGAGTATAGTTAGAGCCATCTATACCAGTTTGGTTTGCTGTGAGCTATCAGACAAAAGTCTCCCACCATCACCAATCTGCGGTGGCCAGCATGTTGATTTAAACTGGCTAAACCCTAGACATGAATAAGGAGATGTTTGAGGTCTATTTCCCATCACCAATTTGCAGTGGCCAGCGTGGTAATGAAAACTGGCCAAACCCCAGACAGGAATAACGATATGTTTGAGGTCTCTGTCCTGCAGTGGACTAAAAACAGCTGCATTTTTTGTTGTTGTTATTGTTGTATAAAACTGTGGTTGTTTTTCCCAACAACGGCTATGGGTCACTAGGCCAGTATCGCACGATATATAGAAAACGATCTAATCTTTAGTTTGTACAGTATTTTATTTCGTTCCTGTTTACGGTAGTGAAGTGAGGAGAGGCTACGGTATTTTAAGTTCTCAGACATTAAAAAAAGATTCTTTTGTGGTCATAACTTTGGCGTTAACATTCTTCAGGTACATTTAGTATCATTGTGTGATGTCACCGATATGTTGTGAGGCTTTTTCTCGGTAGAGAAAACTAGTAAAACTGTATTTTTTTTCAATCTTTATTCAAATTTCATATAAAACGTGTTTTTTTATCAATAGACTAGTAGACCTATTCTTTAGATTTTTTATTTGAATTTAATAGAAAACTTTTTCTTAGTATTCGAAAATAGTTGATCTAATTTATTCGAATTTCAGAAAAAAACTACTTTTCTCATTAGACGGAATTATATATATGTATATATACATATATATGTATATGTGTATATATATATATATATATATATATATATATATATATATATATATATATATATATATATATATATATATATATATATATATATATATATATATATATATATATACATATATATATAAATATATATTTATTTATTTATGTAAAGGAACTCGTATTTATATTAACGTGAACTTTACAAACTATTTATTCTGATGGTCTCATATACTAAAATTATTTTTAGAACCTTTTTCTGATATCAAATCTTTCAACTGTACAAGACTCAGGAAATGAAAAACATTTTATGGTAATCAATTAGAAATGTACTGTTTGAAAAATAAAATTAAACTTTATTCATCAAGTTTTTTATTATTATCCTTGTTTAAATGTATACATATTTTGTTTTAGTATACATATTAATGTTTTTCAAATCCTTTTTATACTGATTAAATTTTAAAACTATGATTTATAAATTTCCATTGAGAAAAAAAAAATTCTATTTGATTTCACTGTTGACTCCAGCTGTTAAAAAATGGGGGAATTCAGATTTTGTATAAAAATACAAACAATTTTTTTTTCTTTTTTTTTCTTTTTTTTTACAATTTCAAACAAACAGCAAAAATAAAATTTGAAAATACATCAACTTGTGATATGTCTATCTGCTTTTTATTTCTAGCAGGAATTACTAGACCGAATAATAAAGGTTTCTGTGATATAATCTCAATATTTATTGACCAACGAATGTGTCACTTTTATTATTACTATGATTGTCAAGAAATACGTTTTTTTTTTTTTTTTAAGGTTGCTCGAATATTATTTCGAAAACAATGTAAATTCTGCCATAACTACATCTTTGAGTAACATTTCATTATTATTATTATTATTATTATTATTATTATTATTATTATTATTATTATTAAAGGCTAAGCTACAACACAAGTTAGAAAAGTAGAACGCTACATGCCCTAGGGCTCCAATAGGGAAAAATAGCCCAGTGAGGAAAGGAAATAAAGAAATGAATAAACTATATGAAAAGAAATAAGAAATATTTCAAGATCAGTAACAACTTTACCATTACCATTACCATTATATGCTAAGCTACAACCCTAATTGGAAAAGCCGGATGCTATAAGCCCAGGGGCTCCAACAGGGAAAATAGCCCAGTGAGGAAAGGAGACGAGGGAAACTCAAATATTTTAAAAAGAGCAACAACATTAAAATAAATATCTCCTGTATAAACTATAAAAAAAACTTTAACAAAACAAGAGGAAGAGAATTAAGAATAGTGTGCCCGAGTGCACCCTCAAGCAAGAGAATTCTAACCCAAGACAGTGGAAGACCATGGTACAGAGGTTATGGCACTACCCAAGATTAGAGAACAATGATTTGATTTTGGAGTGTCCCTCTCTTAGAAGAGCTGCTTACTATAGCTAAAGAGTCTCTTCTACCCATATAAAGAGGAAAGTGGCCACTGAACAATTACAGTGCAGTAAGAAGAATTGTTTGGTGATCTCAGTGTTGTCATATATACTGTATGAAGCAGAGGAGAATATTTAAAGAATAGGCCAGACTATTCAGTATGTGTGTGTGTGTGTGGGCAAAAGGAAAATGAACCGTAACCAGAGAGAAGGATCCAATGTACTACTGTCTGGCCAGGCACAAGACCCCATAACTCTCTAGCGGTAGTATCACAACGGGTGGCTGGTGCCCAGGCCAACCTACTACCTACTAATGAAGATCTTAGTATGATCATTATATTAACAGAGGTTAATTTAGATAAGAAATATCATCTAGAAAAAGTAAGACTAACTATTTCTCATACCAGAAGCTTCACCTTAGCCGTCAAGCCATATGTATCTCACGCCCTATATAACCCCGCCCCCCCCCCCCTCACCCCCCCCCCCCCAAAAAAAAAATATATTATATTCTTCATATTGTGTAACATTATTATCTACTCTTATGTCTTGTATTGAACTACCACGTTACTTTGGCGACGGAAGCGGAAGTTAGGTCCAATTGTCAGGTACATGGGAATTTAGGTTGTGGGGAAGGGCGGAAGACTGCACGAACATACGAATGCACGATCATTCACCTTTGTTTGAAAGTACAGTAAATCTTCAATATTGATAGTCTTGCTATTCCAATTAATTTAGCTACCATTTATTTTATTTATTAGTCTCGATTATTAATAGATAAATTTAGCTATAATTTTCTTTGGTATATTAAGTACAATTTTACCCGTTAAAAAAAAAAAAAGAGAGAGAGGAAGTTTTTTTTTTTTTAAACTCTACGGGAAAACCACATTCTTTACGGTTGTAGAATTGCGTGGGTACCTTCCTTAAATCGACTTCCCTTAAGCTTACGTTTTCTTTGCTAATTCATGTGTCTGTCATCAAGTGTTATTGATAATCATCTATGGTTTAGTGAAATAAATATAAAAACGTGCGGACAATATCAACGGCTTCATATTTGATTTAGCTGTGATGATAATATCTAAAGAAATCGTTGTTCCAGTTTCGCTAAATTCACAGTTATGTGCACACACACGCACACATACATACAGTACATACCATATGTATGTATGTATGTATGTATGTATGTATGTATGTATGTATGTATGTATGTATGTATGTGAGTCTTATATAAAGATTACTCGGAAAAAATGATAACTACCAATCCATCAATACTGTTGCCACTATGTAATACGATTTTGTCAATCACCCATTCGTTATCAATGTATTCGATAAGAATATATATATATATATATATATATATATATATATATATATATATATATATACCACTCTTTGACGGATTTTGTATTTACTGCAATCTTGCCAGATGCTACTGAATTTAACAAATTAATATTTATGCATTATAATTACTTTAATTATCATAATATTAAGCACCAGCACATGCTAGAATATTATCCAAATCCACCACAGACAGTCTGAATTTTATTTAGGAACGTTTTGTGGTGAATTCTCTTATATGCGTTTTCTCAAATCAAAGTATTATTATCATAATAACAATAATGATGATAATAATGATAATACTAATAATAATAATAATAATAATAATAATAATAATAATAATAATAAGGCTCCCAGGGGAAGGAAAAAGTCCCACGGGATGGGGGAAGTCCCCAAGGTTGGGAGTTCCCTAGGGGTCCCTAGGAGTTGGAGAGGTCCCCAATGTTGGGGTCCCTTGGATTAAGGGATATCCCCAAGGTTGGAAGGCCCCTAGGAGTGGGGGAGGTCCCCAAGGTTGGGGGTCCCTTAGAGTATAGGATGTCCCAAAGGTTGAAGGGTCCCTAGGAGTGGGGGAGTTATCCAAGGTTGGGGGGTACCTAGGTGTGTGGGATGTCCCCATGGTTGGGAGATCCCTAGGAGTTGGGGAGGTCCCCATGGCTAGTAGGTCCCTAGGGTTATGTTTATTTCATTTTATTTGATTAAGATTTGTGATAACCATCTTGAGACTGATAACGCCTGGGGAAATGAAAACAACAAAAAGTACACATAAAACAATATATTAACTATTTGGATATCAACATAAATTTATTTCCTGAAAACTTAACAAAACAATTCAATAAATAGAAATCAAACAAAGAAAACAAAAACTCTTAAAATTACCAATAAATTAATGAGTATTACACCAGGTTTCCTAAGTCTATAAGCCACAATCCTTGACTGGATCTTTTGAAATTTGATGATTTCTGTCATTGCTGTCAAATGAATATATTTTTTTTAATTATATAGAATTTCATAATTTACAATTTTGTTCTCTCATTACTTTCAATTGAAAATTTGTTTTTGAATTATAATTTTTCTTTATAATTTATAATTTTGTTCTGTCATTCCTTTCAATTGCAATTTTTTTTAATTATAACTTTTTTGATAATTCACTATTTTGGTCTGTCATTACTTTCAATTAAAAGTTTTTGTTTTTGAATTATAAATTTTAACTGAAAATTTGTGTTTTTAAATTATATCTTTATCTGATAATTTGCAATTTTGTTTTGAAAGACAAAATTTTAGAATATATTTCAAAAAATGAATGTGGATCTCAATCACCCAAAAATTCTGTATTATTTAAAAGTCATAAAACTGAATTACAATAAATATTTTTAAGATTACAAAAATAAGATTCTCCCGAAATAGAAAAACGTTTTGCTCTTTAAGAAATAATGACATAAAAAATCAAAATAAAAAGAAAATCTTTCTCCGTAAGAAATATTAAAATTTTCACAAATTAGAAAGAAAAACTTGTTCCATAAGAAATATTATCATGAAAAATAGCTATTTATTTCTGTAACAATCATGAAACCCTTATAATGTTACAGGATATACCTTAGAATGTTAGATAAACAGTATTAAAATTACCATGTTAAAAGCTGACTAAAAACATTGCTCCAAAAGAATCTATCCAGTCGAGGTTTTGGTGGCAAATCTTAAAACATAAAGAGGTGCGCTTTTAATTGGCTAACGACGTTCAATTGCCAGCAATTGAACGCGTCTTGGTAAGGTACAGCTTAGGTCTAACGTCAAGAATAGGCCTACCATTGAATATCCGTGCATCGAAGTATAAAGAGGTTGAATTGAGATGGAGTTACCACCATTATTATCATTAAAGGCATCTCTCTTTTATATTTATCCAAAACTTTGTATATTCAGAAAGGTTTATTTATTGGTAAATATTTGTATTAAGGTGATTATCTTAGATATAGATGGTTACTCTATGGTATTAAATTAAGCTTTTATTAATACATCAATCATTTTGAAAAAAGGTATTTTTAGCGTTGTTAAGCTGTTATTAATACATCAATTATTCTGAACAAGTTTTACAGCTTTGATCAAGGTTATTTTACTGATGAATATTTTGTAACCAAATTCATAAGTCTTTTGTATCTTTTTTTCCCTTTTGGGGAAATAAATAACATTTGCATAAACAAAAATTAGATCTATTTATATAGTAATTGAATCTATATGGAGACCAGCTCCATAACATAGATAAAGAGCTTTGATATCTAATGATAATTGCAATATCAATATAATTACCTGAAATATTCACTTAATAATATACATAAAGATGCCTAAATGTCTTGAAGTTACCTGCATTGTTATATTATCATTAAATAGTTTGATAAGAATAGCTATTAATTTTCTTAATTCTTATGAGGCTAGTCTTGAGGAATTTGATTGCTTTTAATAGATTATATAGTATTTAATAGATTTCAACTCTAGAAATTAAAAATCTGAAT
>NC_090761.1:56446309-56448809 GCF_036898095.1 Palaemon carinicauda | reverse complement strand
TGTACGTAAATACTATGTCAGATAATTAAGACATATGGATAAGAAATATTTTCAATTACCTCCAAAATTATTTAGAAAATATGAGAGAGAGAGAGAGAGAGAGAGAGAGAGAGAGAGAGAGAGAGAGAGAGAGAGAGAGAGAGAGAGAGAGAGATTTTCATCTTTTTAATAAGGGGTCATATAGAAAATTTATAGTCTTTTTTTCATCCGTTTACGGCTCGCACCTGAATACGGTTAACCTACTTTTCAGTACTAAAAAAAGAGAAATAATAAGAGCTGATAATATTATACACGACATGGAATTATTCGTGACGTATAATCTTCTAAAGCATCAATTATCTACATAATTCGAAGGGCAGTTACCCGAGAAGGTTATCATCTTTCAAAAAAAATTCGTAAAGCATTTTCTTATCTTTAAATTGAGATAATCATATATGATTATGTTGAATAAATTATATCATTACTTTTATAGTGGATATAAAAATGATCTTAACTCAAGCATGAAAGCTTATTCCAAAGTTGGATGACATTAATGAATAACTTTTTTCATTCTGCTGAATTTTTATTACTTCCGCCAACGAAGTTTAAAGGAGGTAATGTTTCACCCCTTATTTGTGTGTTTGTTTGTGAATAACTTCCTGGACACAATTTTAATTGTAGAGTAATGAAACTTATTTATATCGTAACGTTTAGCGAAGAAGATTTAAAATGTTTTTTTTTTCTTATTAATGGATAAGCCACTGACTTCATATAAAAGAAAGGAAATATAAAATTGAAAAGAGAAATCAGAAAGTACATAAAAACTTTGATAGTAATTGCAATCCATATTGAGGTATATGAAAGACTATATACATCTGAACGTTTAAATTAAGAGGGATTTTAATGGATTAAGATATTCCCTGATGGATTTTAATGGATTAAGAGATTACCAAAGGGATTTTACCGGATTAAGAGATCACTAATGGATTTTAATGGATTAAGAGAATACTAGATGAAATTTGATGGATTTCAGAGATTAACACAGGGATTTTAATGGATTAAGAGATCACTGAATAGATTTTAATGAATTAATAGAATACTAGATGAAATTTGATGGATTTAAGAGATTACCACAGGGATTTAATGGATTAGAAAATTACCCAGACGGATTTTAATGAAGAGATTAACAGAAGGATTTTAATAAATTTAAGAGATTACCAGATAAATCCGGATAACTCTAAAGATTACTAGGCAAATTTGACAAATTGAACTCAGCTCTTTCCAGGTATATCCAATTAATCATTACATTTCCAGATACGCCACATGGTAACAACAATCATATCAAGATACGTTTCCTTATCATAGTTATTTACAAAACTGATTTATTGCTTATCTACGCGATTATCTACGCTAGCACGAACACGGATGATGGAGAGAGAGAGAGAGAGAGGAGAGGGAGAGAGAGAGAGAGGAGAGGAGAGAGAGAGAGAGAGAGAGAGAATGGGGGTCCTAGCAACGGATGTTGGAGAGAGAGAGAGAGAGAGAGAGAGAGAGAGAGAGAGAGAGAGAGAGAGAGAGAGAGAGAGAAGGGGGTCATAGCACTGAAATTCATTGCTGAAATAGTATTATTCTTTATAAATTTAGTAAGTAATAATTTTGATAAACAAAAATGGAATAAGATTTCTTAATTAATTCATTTATTTGATTATTTACGTATTTCTTCATTTATTCCAGTTTTTTAATATAGAGAGGCGAGCCAAAGTGAATATGCGATAGAAAGGTATAATAAGTAATGGCAAATAACTAGAGACGAATAATAGAATGGTAAAATGAATCTGGAGTTACGATTAAAAGAAATAATCAATTATCCGCCTCAACAGTTAAGGAATCTACATGTAATAAGAAGCAAGGTGAATCATAATAAGATCTTGATTAAAAACAATGTTAAAATACGGATAATGACTTGGTATTATCCGAGAATGATTCAGCCTCTCTTACCATAAGCTTCTATACTTTGAGATATTATCTTTATTACCGTTAATGTTGAAGAAGTAATTACACTATAGGAATATGTACACAAAGAAGGGTTGATTTATATATCATATATGTGGTTGTATTGCAAGCCAAGGTGCAACCCTATTCAGGAAAGCATAATGATGCAAGGAATTGAGCTGCAGTAAGGAAAACAGCCATGTACTGTATATGAAAAAGAAGTCAAATAAATAACTATAATGTAGAAAAGGCAGAAGACAAATATAAATGATAGTATTAACCATATGAATATTATTATTATTATTATTATTATTATTATTATTATTATTATTATTATTATTACATATTAAGCTACAACCCTACTTGGAAAAGCAGGAGGCTATAAGCCCAAGGGCTCCAACAGGGAAAATAGCAAAGAAAATGACAGTACTGACTTTTTTTTTTTTAATGAAAATAAAAAAACGAGGATTAGGAAATAATCAAATATACCAAACCTATTGAAAAACAAAGCATACGGAAAATAAACAAA
>NC_090761.1:56438809-56441309 GCF_036898095.1 Palaemon carinicauda | reverse complement strand
AAAGAATAATCCATATCAATACTTATGTCTTTTGATATGATCGAATATTCAATCATTTGTGAAAATAGTTATGTGGACATATTGAACCGCTTGGTTCAATCATGATCCTTCTTTCTGATTTCCATTTTGATGGAATCAGAGATTCGATGAATGTAGAAAAAATATAAAAAGAATGTTATTGTAAAGAAATAACTAGAAGTAAATGGTTACTGCTGTTAAAAAGAAGAATGGTATAGTACTCTGAGGGAATGTGTTGTCACCTATGTGGTTTATCCTTCTCATGGATTTTTTAATGTGCGAAACATTCGGAGATGGTGGAAAAGGATTGAACTGGACTGGTAATAGGAAATTAGCTGACCTAGAGGATGCTGATGACGCTGTCCTTATTAGCAAAACGTGGCAGGATTTGAAATGTTTGCTTACCTGAATGCATGATATATTACACTCTGAAAACAGAGAATGCAATGGAAGATGAAATATCAATGGAAGGAGGTAGAATCATTTAAATATTTGGGAACTATGATCTCCAATACAGGGTCTTTATGATTAGAATTTAGTGAAAGATTAAAGAAAAGCACAATGGCTAGGTTAAGTGAGAAACGGAAATCAAATCGACTGAAATTACATATTAAAATCAGACTATATATCAGTTTAGTTAGATCGGTGTTACTATACAGACATGAGTCATGGTATGGCAATGAAACCATATCCAACTGATTTAGTAGATTTGAGAACAAAGCCATCAGAAGAATATTGGGAGTTAAATGACAGGACAGGATTAGAAATAAAACTATAAGAGAGATGACTCGGTTGTCATATGTCGATGAGATCATGGTGAGAGATGGAGATAGTTTGGCCATGTTCTTTGCACTCCCCAAGAGAGATTAGTTCACCAAACATTTAACTGGGCTCCAAAGGGCACTGGAAGAGTTTGAGGACCCAGGCCTACATGGCTTAGGAGTAGCCTGAAGTGGGAGATGATGAATGGAGGAGTATTGAATTAAAAGCTCAAGATAGAGACGACTCGCAAAATCTACCTGAGGCTATATGCGTCAATAGGCGTAGGAGGAGATGAAGATGAGAGTAAAGAAATACTTAAAATAATTTGCTACTGTTGTATATAATAAAGAGTATTATTATTATTATTATTATTATTATTATTATTATTATTATTATTATTATTATTATTATTATTATTATTATTGGGTATTAAGAATCCCCAATTATATTATACGTTGTATATTTAAAACTAGCAGAAGTTTATATAATTGTGAATTGTTAGTACCCAAGATTGCTAGACACGGCAAGGTGTTTTGTTCAAGTTATTATTATTATTATCATTATTATCATTATTATTATTATTGTTGTTGTTGTTGTTGTTGTTATTATTATTATTATTATTATTGATGTTGTTGTTGTTGTTGTTGTTATTATTATTATTATTATTATTATTATTATTATTATTATTATTATTATTATTATTATTATTGTTGTTGTTGTTGTTGTTGTTATTATTATTATTATTATTATTATTATTATTATCATTATTATTATCATTATTATTATTATTATCATACCAATAAATTACCTTTAACACTCATAAGGCTGACCCCGAAGAGTTAGTTTTCAATATTAAAATGCAAAGCAAGTTTGTCAAATAAATGATTTATTTAGTTGTTTATTAGTTCCATTAGTTCTCTATTTACCTACATAATTAATTCATTCACTTATCTATTCAGTTAGATGCAATGAAGTTTAACAATAAAAAAAAAATCTTGCAAAAAGTTTTTGCTTTTACGCAATTCTAAGATATGTTGTCAGTAATTACTTACGTAAATAAAAATAAATGGTTATTACTACCTTTAATTCATAGTAACTAGAGCTCAGGTAGCTATGAATAAATAGAAAGGAGAGAAACAGATGCTCGAGCTATTAAAAGAAAGTAATATCAGTATACAAAGCAATGATTTTTGAAAGGAGAGAAATAGATGCTCGACCTATTAAAAAAAAAAAGTAATAATATCAGCATATAAAGCAATGATTTTTTTGTTTTGTTTCATGTGTTATCTATAGCAGTTCCAGAACCTACAGGACAATAGAAAGTTAGATATATTAATGTCGCAAGATATTGTAAAGAACGGAGTGATTGCGTCAGCGTATATAGCTGTAACTGTTGCTGATCGATGTATTGTCTTTATTAAAGCTCTAAAGCCTACAGGGGAAATTACTTAACACTAGATATAATCCTTTGTCTTCTATATAACGACGGAACTTCTCGGAAAACCTAAATTCACCGAATCTATCCATCATAAAAAAAAATTGTAAACATTAACCAATCTTCCCCTGACATCAACCGTGTGATTTTAATGTTTATCCTACCATAACCAAACGGCTTATAAAAAAAAAATCCTGTGATTTCTCTCCTTACTCATCATTACGGAACTAAGTAGCGAGTGTTTTTCCACCCTTTGTAGAGAAATGTTTCCTTGAGATCCAATGA
>NC_090761.1:56423685-56438309 GCF_036898095.1 Palaemon carinicauda | reverse complement strand
CATATGGATACACCATTTTTATAAAGCTCCATTTAAGGTGCTAATTATAATAGATTTCGTAATTTACATATTTTTTTAAGACTAGTATTTTGACAGTGCATCAGTTTCCATATCTGCATCGCCTTTAATATGCCTTGGTACAATATGATTAATTATTTCAAAGTATATAATGCTATATAAAGTATATAATGTAATGGCTTCCCTGTCCTTCGCACCTGGGCATTATACCCTGATTCCATAAACTCTACCCAGTTTAAGATTTATTGAAGACATTTTAAGGACTATGAAAATAAGACAATCATGTCAAGATTAGGATTTTTCTTGAGAATTTACTTATGAAATTCTATCTAAATTTCTTTTCTAAATCATTTAGACTTCAATTACTTGATATATACTTTTTATTTCTGTGTATTAATGATTGGATAGCCTTGAGAAATAAGGGAGGGACCACGTGAAAAACCTCTCATTTCTCTCTCTCTCTCTCTCTCTCTCTCTCTCTCTCTCTCTCTCTCTCTCTCTCTCTCTCTCTCTGGTTATCAAGTTTATTACTGGCGGAAATGAACTTCGCTGTACTATATTCAGGTATTCTATTGAGCCAATGGGACCCTCCATATCATAAGTAACAATACGTTCTTTGTTCTTCAGTCTTCAGAGGAGAGAGAGAGAGAGAGAGAGATTGACCACCTATACCAAGGTGATTTAGATAAGCACAATGACATCTGAACATCTTAACTTCCACACACTTCATATATGCTTCTCATTACATTGCCGTATACCAGTAGGAAAGTAATGAAAAAATCTTGCATTTTCAGTGGTATGAATTAAGGTAAGGAATGGAAGGTTCCAACAAGGCTGTGTACATTCAATTCATAACAACATATGTACATACAAGAAGCCATATCATATCTAGGTGTTTTACTATATCAGTTAGGCTTAAAGGCTTAGAAATATGCATAAAACTCACTGGTTTCTTTAATATGTTGTTGTGTCCAATGTGGTAACGTCCCTGACTGGTGATTGCCAGACTGGGGTTCGTGACGCTCGAACTCGTTAGATCCTTTGGTCGTTGCAACCTCACCTTCCTTGTGAGCTAAGGATGGGGGGTTTCGGGGAGCCTGTATGTCTATCTGCTGAGTCATCAGCAGCCATTGCCTGGCCCTCCTTGGTACTAGCTTGAGTGGAGAGGTGACTTGGGCTCTGATCATGTGTAAATATGGACAGTCTTTAGGGCATTGTCCTGCTTGATAGGGCAATGTCACTGTCCCTTGCCTCTTTAAAGCTTTAAACCTTAAACACGAAACAATATCATATATAAGCGTTTTACTATAATAGTTAGACTTTTAAGCTTAGAAATATGTATGAAATTCACTGGTTTCTTTGAAGAGCTGTGCATTTGCAGACTTCCTCAAGCTTCTATTGAAAAAGCTTAATAGGGTAATAAATGAAGAAGCTTTTCAACCTTCTAGACATGATTTGAACTATCATATGAATGATTCTGGGAAGATATGCTTACTCATTCTGCTAATAATATAGACTAAGAGCAGTTAACTCATCTATGAAGTTTATATACCTATAGAATTGGATACGACTTAACCTATATGCATTAGTATATCAGTGTTTTTTTTTTATTGATACTGTATTTAGGTTGTTATATACATAAGTATGTATTGCCTATATATATATATATATATATATATATATATATATATATACATATACATATATATATATACATACATATATATATATATATATATATATATATATATATATATGTGTGTGTGTGTGTGTGTATACTTATGTACATATATATATATATGTATGTATATATATGCGTGTGTGTGTACAGTATATACATGTATATATATATATATGTATATATATATATATATATATATATATATATATATATATATATATATAAAAATATCCATCCATCCATCCATATACCAAAGGCACTTCCCCCAATTTTGGGGGTAGCCGACATCAACAAAGAAACAAAACAAAAAGGGGACCTCTACTCTCTACGTTCCTCCAGCCTAACCAGGGACTCAGCCGAGTTCAGCTGGTACTGCTAGGGTGCCACAGCCCAACCTCCCACATTATCCACTACAGATGAAGCTTCATAATGCTGAATCCCCTACTGCTGCTACCTCCGCGGTCATCTAAGGCACCGGAGGAAGCAGCAGGGCCTACCGGAACTGCGTCACAATCGCTCGCCATTCATTCCTATTTCTAGCACGCTCTCTTGCCTCTCTCACATCTATCCTCCTATCACCCAGAGCTTTCTTCACACCATCCATCCACCCAAACCTTGGCCTTCCTCTTGTACTTCTCCCATCAACTCTTGCATTCATCACCTTCTTTAGCAGACAGCCCTTTTCCATTCTCTCAACATGGCCAAACCACCTCAACACATTCATATCCACTCTAGCCGCTAACTCATTTCTTACACCCGTTCTCACCCTCACCACTTCGTTCCTAACCCTATCTACTCGAGATACACCAGCCATACTCCTTAGACACTTCATCTCAAACACATTCAATTTCTGTCTCTCCATCACTTTCATTCCCCACAACTCCGATCCATACATCACAGTTGGTACAATCACTTTCTCATATAGAACTCTCTTTACATTCATGCCCAACCTTCTATTTTTTACTACTCCCTTAACTGCCCCCAACACTTTGCATCCTTCATTCACTCTCTGACGTACATCTGCTTCCACTCCACCATTTGCTGCAACAACAGACCCCAAGTACTTAAACTGATCCACCTCCTCAAGTAACTCTCCATTCAACATGACATTCAACCTTGCACCACCTTCCCTTCTCGTACATCTCATAACCTTACTCTTACCCACATTAACTCTCAACTTCCTTCTCTCACACACCCTTCCAAATTCTGTCACTAGTCGGTCAAGCTTCTCTTCTGTGTCTGCTACCAGTACAGTATCATCCGCAAACAACAACTGATTTACCTCCCATTCATGATCATTCTCGCCTGCCAGTTTTAATCCTCGTCCAAGCACTCGAGCATTCACCTCTCTCACCACTCCATCAACATATAAGTTAAACAACCACGGCGACATCACACATCCCTGTCTCAGCCCCACTCTCACCGGAAACCAATCGCTCACTTCATTTCCTATTCTAACACATGCTTTACTACCTTTGTAGAAACTTTTCACTGCTTGCAACAACCTTCCACCAAATCCATATAACCTCATCACATTCCACATTGCTTCCCTATCAACTCTATCATATGCTTTCTCCAGATCCATAAACGCAACATACACCTCCTTACCTTTTGCTAAATATTTCTCGCATATCTGCCCAACTGTTAAAATCTGATTTATACAACCCCTACATCTTCTAAAACCACCCTGTACTTCCAAGATTGCATTCTCTGTTTTATCCTTAATCCTATTAATCATTACTCTACCATACACTTTTCCAACTACACTCAACAAACTAATACCTCTTGAATTACAACACTCATGCACATCTCCCTTACCCTTATATAGTGGTACAATACACGCACAAACCCAATCTACTGGTACCATTGACAACACAAAACACATATCTATAGATATATATATATATATATATATATATATATATATATATATATATATATATATATATATATATATGTATGTATATATATATATATACATATATATGCATATATATATATGTGTGTGTGCGTTATGAAATATGGACATGATCTTTTTTTTAAGAGAAATACAGGGCAGCAGTTACTGCCAAATTCTTCCTTTAGTTACTAAATGGTGGCAGCAGTTACTTCCAAATTCTCCCTTTAGTTGCTGAATCGTGGATGAACCTCCTGTGCTGTTAAACTTCCCCAGGTGAGTCAACTGGGGTTGACTCTCATCATCAAGGTTATGGACAATACGATCTGGAAATAATTCCGGTAAGGAGTGCCACTGGATTATGATTCTAATACACAGTGTCCATTTGTAGAGTATCACCTTGTTGAAATGTGTGGGTCCCTTAGTAGTAGAAATGCCTTCTAAATGGTATATAAGCCTCTTTTATTTAAGAGCCCTTCTTCTTCTTCTTCTTCTTTTTCTTCATTCTCACTGTTATCCCCTACATTAAGGGGTCGGTTGCCTGATGCACTCTCTCCAATGCCTTCTATCAAAGGCATCCTCCTCCACCAAACCTCTTCTCTCATTCCTCGCCTTATCTAGCCTTCTATCATTTTGCCTTCCTCTCGACCTTCTCCCCCAACCGGTTCGTAGCCAACTACAACAGATCCGTCTGTTTACTGAACATTGCCATTGTGGTGGCAATAAGTGATACAATCTGAGTGGTGAATCTCCAGGGATTGTCACATTGTTTGAAGTGCTGATATACATATAAGTGAGAGGAGCCACCTTCTCCCTTAATGGCATCTAAGCCTCCTTTTTGGGTTCAATAACAATAACAATTGTATTCCTATTTGATGTAGGGAAATATAACAATTGTATCCTCTCTGTTTTGTGTGGTATAGAAATCAGTGAATGGCCAGGATCATGGGGCTTGCTGCCAAGTACCCTGTATCCTTATAGCAATCAGCAAAGAAAAAAATTGTATATACTTATGTGTGTGTATATATATATGAACATATATTCAACCGATCACTTTTGCCAGAAATTTGTTTATATTTACAACCACTATGGGCCTTTGATTTTTAGAATTCCTTGCTCTTTTTCTGATCCGGTTATCCCCTCAAGCCTATATCCTAGCAATATGGTTCGTTAGTGCAAATGTTCTTAGTCAGCTCTAGTACATTATATGTAAATTGGACAGTTATATTGATGAAAAACGATCTAGACCATATGATTGTGTGTACTCATGTCTTAGTGAAGCCTGTTAGGTCTTGGATCAAATTAACAATAAAAGGGAGGTAGATAGAAAGTTGTCGTTACCTCTCTCTCTCTCTCTCTCTCTCTCTCTCTCTCTCTCTCTCTCTCTCTCTCTCTCTCTCTCTCTCTCTCTCTGTATATATATATATATATATATATATATATATATATATATATATATATATATATGAGTATACTGTATGTATGTGAATATATAACTAGACAGATAATTTTATATATATATATATATATATATATATATATATATATATATATATATATATATATATGTATATATATATATATATATATATATATATATATATATATATATATATATATATATATACACATGGATTTAAATATTCAATCTACTAGGGCGAAAACAGACGTGGAGTAAGTAAAGAATGATACTGATCGATAATCGCGAAACGAAGTTTAATTCCCAAGACAATGTCTAGTTCCACGTATATCTTCTATAAAAATTATAAAAACAACAATAACATTATATGTAGGTAATGGAGTTTAAATTCACATCTTATCTTTGATTATATGTCATATCAAAATTTCCCCAAGCCTACTTATAATTCAGTCCACATACGGCACAATCCCTCCTTTCTTACATTCCCAACTATTAAATTCTCCAACTGCTAATCTACCACTCGTCCCCCTTAGATAATATGATAATTGCCTCGTCGTTTTCCTTAGCTAAACCAGCCAAACCACTTACGTACCAAAATCTAAGGATCTTGCTACGAACACACTCACTAACACTCCGTTTTCTTTGGTGACTTTAAGAAGGGAAACAATGAAAATGGGATATATCTGATACTAGTTTCCGCATAGAGGAAAACTTTCTAATGGGGAAACTACAGTAAATTCAAGGGAGTTTAGTTTTTTAATCCTCCATGGCATTTATCTTATTTCAAAGACGATCAAAGTAATGATTTCTTTCCCAAATATAGAAATTTTATTAGAGAAAGTGATATTCAATTTCAAAGCAAGGGTGAGTCATATTCATATAAGCAATTGACTCGAATAACCAATTGCTTACAATGAAAGAAATATATTGGAACTCATGGTGAGGTAATAAAACTTAAGAATATTATTGAAAAGGTATGTAATAATAAGTATGCTATCTTAAACTTAATGTTAAATATGTGGTATCCTAAATTAAATTGAATTTTCTGTTAAAATTTGCTTATTATCCAGTGCATTTGAAGAAACTGGAAAATTAGTTTATGGTCAAATGAATATATTCATATACAAATGTCAACAAACGAAAATAAAATAAAACAATAGGTATCATATAAGTGAGATTTCTAGACTTCCAATAATTCTATCTTTTAGAATATTTCATTTTCCTTGAAAAGTGGCAGTGCACTTGACGTATTAATCGTAAGTCAAATGGTTAGAGATTAATTGGGATTTCTAAAATAAACCTCTCACTGTTAAAGCTGAAATACACATTGGTCCTCTTTGTCAGCGAAGCTTTCTTCGTAGGACAGCATATGAACCAATATGATTGAAGGAATAATACGAATGGATTATAATTGGCTCTTTCTTTTTACTGTTTGCTTTGGGATACAATGAATCTGATAATAATAATTATATACAGATGACTGTCTGGGTTTCACTCAAATAAGATAAGTCACAGCAGCTTAGGTAATTATTTTTTATCTCCTATGCACGAAAAGTTTAATATTTTTACACACACACACACACACACACACACACACACACACACATATATATATATATATATATATATATATATATATATATATATATATATATATATATATACATAAATATATATATATATATATATATATATATATATATATATATATATATATATATATATATATATATATTATATATTCATCATCATCCTCATCATCATCTTCATCTCCATCATCATCATCAATCGTAACTAGTCCACTGCAGTACAATGGCCTCAGACATGTCCTTCCGCTCGCGTCTGTTTATGGTCTATCTATGCCAGTCTATACTCTTAAATTTTCTTAGCTCGTCAAGCCATCGTCTTCGCTTCCTTTCCCTGCTTCTTTTACGACCTTTAGGAACCCATTCTCTTATTCTTAGAGGCAATCTTCTACCTGATATTGTCATTACATCTCCTGCCCATATCCATTATTTTATTCTTACATGCTTTTAGTATATCCTCTACTTTAGTTTGCTTTCGTATCCATGTTGTATTTTTTTCTGTCCCTTACTGTTATTCCCCTCATTATTCTTTCCATAGCTCTTTAAGTTGTAACTAGCTTATGTTCTAAGGCTGTAGTAAGACTACAAGTTCTGATGCTTGTTAAGACTGGTAGGACCATCTGATTAAGTACTTTTATTTTACTCTAAATAATCTCATTTTGTTTACCAGAAGCTCTCCATCCTATGTTCATCCTTCTATTAATTTCGGTCTCTTGTCCTGGTGAAACACTTACTGTCTGTCCTAAGTTTGGCTTGGTTTAAGGTTTGGTTTAAAGGCCACTCATGAATAGCAGAGGCAAGGGATATATGATCAATGCCCAAGCCCCCTCTCCACTCAAGCCAGGACCCAGGAGGGTCAGGCAATGGCTACTGATGATTCTGCAGATAGATCTATAGGCTCCCCGAAACCCCCCATCCTTAGCTCACAAGGATGGTGAGGTTGTAGTGACCAAAGGAGCTAACGAGTTTGAGCCTCGAACCCCAGTCTGGTGATTACCAGTCAGGGATGTTACCACATAAGCCATCATAACCCTAAGTACACATATTAATTAACACTCCAAAGGTTCGTCCATAACCCTGATTTGTAGTCTGCATTTTCATTGAACATTATCTTTGTATTACTCATATTAATTTTCAGTCCTACATTTCTGATTTCTTTACTCAAATTTTCTATCATCTTTTACAAATTACATCATTCACTAAACAGAACTGTCATTTGAAAACCTTAAGCTGTTAAGTTATTTCCCATTAATGTTAATTCCAACATTTCTCCAATCTAATTTTTTTTTCATACTTATAGGCACGCTGTGAATAATTTAGGAGAGATAGAGTCTCCCTGTCTAAATCCTTTCTCAATCAGAATTTTCTTACCATCTTTATATAGTTTTATGACTGCTGTAATTCCCGTATAGATATCTTCAAGTGTTCGAACACAGGATTCATCTATTCCTTGTCTTTGAAGGGCTTTCATTACTGCTGAAGTTTTGTCAGATTCAAAAGCTTTGTCATAGTCTGTGAATGCTATATACAGTAGTTTGTCATATTCTGTTGATTTTTTAATTAGCTTGTTAATTACATGGATATGATTAGTTGTTGAATACCAGCTTCTAAAGACTGCCCACTCTCTTGATTGATAAAAGTGTAGCTGTCTTGCTATTTAGCCTTTGATCTTTGTAAATATTTTAGATATTACTGAGAGTAAAATATTTGGGCGATAATTTTTCAGGTCTCTTGTATATCCTTTTTTTTGTGAATTAGTATTATGATAAAGATTTTCCCAAGCTATAGGTATAGAGTATTCCTGCAGACATTTGGTGTAAAGTTCAGCGAGTGTTACTATGAAATCTCCTCCTTTTATTGTTAAATCAATTTGGGCATGCATATATATATGTATATATATATATATATATATATATATATATATATATATATGTATATGTATATATGTATATATATATACATATATATATATGTATATATACACACACATATATATATATATATGCATATATGTATATAGATATATGCATATAATAAATATATATACATATACAGTATATGTATATATAGTATATATATACATATATATAATACAGTATATATATATATATATATATATATATATATGCATATATATATATATTTATATATGCATATATATATATATATATATATATATATATATATATATATATATATATATTTATATATATATATACATATATATATATATATACTGTATTATATATGTATTTATTATATGCATATATCTATATACATATATGTATATATATATATATATATACTGTATATATATATATATATATATATATATATACAGTATATATATATACATATATATATACTGTATATATATATATATATATATATATATATATATATATGTGTGTGTGTGTGTGTGTGTGTGTGTATGTATGAATCTTGAATTACAGAGTTCACTCAAAGTAGGCTATAATACAAGGGAATATGCATAGTATGTTTTACCAAGTCAGAGATTCAAACCTTATGGTTATCATTAGTCATAAGAAAGGCCTATGTATTTGATCTTTCTGACTGGGGATACCTTAACGTGGTGAAAGGGTTTGCGCGTCACAACGATCACCAAAGCTGTACTAGCCAGGGCCACCATTACTAGTTTGGTTTGCTATCACCAAAGTTTTAATAGTCAGGGCTACCCATACTATGTTGGTTTGCTGTGCGCGATCAGACAAAAATGTCCCACCATCACAAATCCGTACAAGCCAGCGAGGTGATGAAAAGAGGCCAAACCCCAGATATGAGTTGACATGTCTGAGGATTTTGTCCTGTAGTGGACTAGAAAGGGCTGCATTTGTTATTGCTGTTGATTAATAAGGGACTGAAATCTTTACTGAATTGATTATTGTAACAATTATATATTTTACCTCAGTATTCACTGAGATGTCAATTATATACTAGTTCACATTACTATCTTGAGATCAATAAAGGTAGGCTAATATTGTCAGGATGTTGGACAGTACTATCTGTTCGTAATACTATGTATGCAGTTAATTCTAATAGTCAGTACCTCTTCATCATGAGGCTCAATACTACACAGTATTCCAGATTTTATTTTTCCAGCTGTAAACAAGTTATAGAGTGATCTTCCTAATCGGGTAGTGGAATCGGTGCAGCTTCAAAAGTCCAAACTTGCAAGCAAAAGGTTTTCATGTTGAACAGGCTGACATAAGTCTTTTATATAGTTTATATATGAAATATCTGTTCTAATGTTGTCACTGTTCTTAGAATATTTAATTCTAATTATGCATTACTTCTCATATAGTTTATTTATTTCCTTATTTCTACTCCTCACTGGGCTATTTATCCCTGTTGGAACCCCTGGGCTCATAGCATCCTGCTTTTCAAACTAGGGTTGTAGCTTAGCTAATAATAATAATAATAATAATAATAATAATAATAATAATAATAATAATAATAATAATAATAATAATAATAATAATAATAATAATAATAATAATAACAACATTGCTCTAAAACGTGTAATATAAGAGAGTCGAGTAAAAATTTTTTGAGTTTAGTCATGTTACTATTTGACCCCTTTTGGTGTCACACGCCCAGTTTTTATGATTCATTTTGGGATGGTTCTGGAAGTCCCCTGCCCCATGCCCCAACATACCTATTGTCAAAAGGATCGGTTCACCGAACGTGTCTGTCATCAACTGGTCACTGCAAAATCAAACCATTGTTCTCTAGTTTTGGGTAGTGCCATACCCTCTGTACCACGGTCTTCCACTATCTGGGGTTAGAGTTCTCTTGCTTGAGGGTACACTCGGGCACACTATTCTATCTAATTTCTCTTCATCTTGTTTTGAAAAGTTTTCATAGTTTATATAGAAAATATTTATTTTAATGTTGTTACTGTTCTTAAAATATTTTATTTTTCTCTGTTTCCTTTCCTCATTGGGCTATTTTCTCTGTTGGGGCCCCTGGGCTTGTAGCATCTTGCTTTTCCAACTAGGGTTGTAGCTTAGCAAGTAATAATAATGATAATCATAATAATGATAATAATAATAATAATAATAATAATAATAATAATAATAATAATAATAATAATAATAATAATAATGACACGACCCTGGGCTGTATTATCATCATCATCATCATCTCCTCATACGCCTATGGACGCAAAGGGCCTCGGTTAGATTTCGCCAGTCGTCTCTATCTTGTGCTTTTAAATCAATACTTCTCCATTCCTCATCCCCTACTTCATGCTTAATAGTCCTAAGGCATGTAGGCCTGGGCCTTCCAACTCTTCTGGTGCCTTGTGGAGCCCAGTTGAAAGTTTGGTGAACTAATCTCTCTTGGGGAGTGTGAAGAGCATGCTGTATACCTTCGCTTATTGCATGATTGTTGTAAAGAATATTTATATCCTTTATTTCTTATGCATTTAGACTCATAATGAATTAATTTATCTACAGTAATTATTTTAATCAATTTCTATTTTCATTAATTAATTTTGTTTTAACTATTGATTTCATTAACTTTGAATGATCTTTCATTATTTATTAGTTTTAGAGTATTTCAAAACTATTAATTAAATTCGACAATTAATTGTTTAGCTTTTTGTGTAAACTTTATTCAGTGAATAGCTTGTCGGATATTTTTTTTAACAATATATTTGTTAATTTCTTTGGATGTCTTTCATTTTTTCGTTTATTTATTTTTTCTTTTTTACTTTCTACACGTCTTTCGCCATGAGATTGCTATACCATATCCTTCTCCGGGGTAGCAGCGACCCACACCAATCTACCAACTACCAAGTTCATAACTATGCACTTTGATGTTTCCTTAAGCTAGGACTTGTCTCGCGAGGTTGATAACCACTGATCCAATGTTTTAGACTCTTTTTGTCCATCTCAGTTCTCCAAATTATGAACTTAAAAAAAAAAAAATCATAAAATGGAATAAAGGATAAGATAGAATAGTCCATCATATAGACCTTTTTTCACATTTGGAATACGACTTTGGATAATAATATCATATATATATATATATATATATATATATATATATATATATATATATATATATGTGTATATGTATATATACAGTATATATATATGTATATATATATATATATATATATATAATATATGTATGTATATATATATATATATAGCATATATATATATATATATATATATGTGTGTATATGTATATATATATATATATATATATATATATATATATATATATATATGTATATATATATATATATATATATATACAGTATATATATATATATATATATATATATATATATATACTGTATATATATATATATATATACTATATATATATATATATATATATATATATATATATATATATTGAGAGAGAGAGAGAGAGAGAGAGAGAGAGAGAGAGAGAGAGAGAGAGAGAGAGAGAGAGAGTTTTAAAAACCGATTGTTAAGTATAGAAAGGCTACTGAAATAGTCTCTATTCATTAAGGACAAATAAATAAAAACAAACAATTATTATTTGTGAAGGCCATTTTATTTACAAAGCTCAGGTGTATAAGAATACAGAACACATTTTAAGAGTTTGAAGTTTCTCGAATGAACCAAATGACTATTTAAAGATTATTTAAATACACAATTGTATTTCCCCTCTTTAAAAAAATACTTAATAAGACTCAACAAAAGTGCAATTAAATAGGGTGATGTGATAACAATAATTAAAACAATAATTAACAACACATTTATTATCAGTAACGACTGAAGACAGGACATGTATAGTCCATTTCTTTTAGCGAGGCATATTTGCACCGACTCGCGGCGGTGCCCCTTTAGCTCGGAAAAGTTCTCTGATCGCTGATTGGTTAGAATTATCTTGTCCAACCAATCAGCGATCCGGAAACTTTTCCGAGCTAAAAGGGCACCGCTGCGAGTCGGTGCAAATATGCATCGCTAAAAGAAATGGACTATAGTTATGTACATATCTGGCAGGATTGTAAGTAAATGTTTATCTTAAGAGATTCCATCTTAATTGATAAGAGAAATAAAGAGCTTTGATTTGATAGCTTTTATCTTTTTTTTTATATTTTGGTATAAATTCATATTGGACAAACTCCTACATTTTCAAAGCTCAGAAAAAATCTGCCACAGGAATGAAATAGGACCATGTGGTGCAGGAGAGAATGGTAATTTAATTTCTAATTTTATCAAAAAAATAAAGAATTGTGCTAAAGGGCTTCTCTCTCCTGGAGGGACTTCTTCAGAAAGAGAAGAAAAGAGGAAAGAGTTTTTATTTTTTTTTTTCTGTTTTTTAATGTGAAGAAATAAATCATGGCACGGTAGAAAATTGAATTGGGGTGGAATGATGATTTTTCTAAATAGGCCTATGGCCAGATCAAATAAATAATCAAAATGAAATATTACAAGAAGGATATATTTTGGATCACTCGGTGCAGGTAGAAATTCAAAACTCGAAAATCAGACCAAATCAGGACTGAAGATGTGCATTTTGAAATCATTAAATGTATAGTAATATTGAGCCTCAAATTTCCGTGGGAAAAACAACAACAATGATGAAACACCCCTGAGAAAAAAGACGTAATCAAGGAATAAAAAAAACATAAATGAGGTTGGCCACTCGGGCATAAAGACCAATAAATAAATAAATATTCACTGCTGCACTTAAAAATATAAGTTACATTGGTCCTACATGACGTCTAGAGATAATCAAATGCATTCCATTGCCGGCCAGCAGCAAAGTGTCAGCAAAATCATTCCTTAACATTGGAATTATATTACATTCAACCTTAGGAACAACTATTCAAAATCAGTAGAGCATCAACACATTATCAGTCGCGGCTGCGACTGAGGAATGTATTGACCTACACGTTCCCATTTTCTATAAAAGGTTTATTTTGGAGACAGTTTTCTATAGGCGAGAGAAATCCGTTTTCTGTGAATCACATCCAGGTCCATCCCGTTTTCTACGACATTAAATTTTGCTGTTTTGGTCTAGAGAAGCTTTGGGGCGACGCATCTGAATTTCTTGCATTTGCCTGTCTCGTAACCTGAGGTGGCAGCCTTCTTGAAGATGGCAAGGTTTCCCTTCATGCCTTCAGGGACCAGGGGCTCGATCATGCTGTTAAAAAGAGAAAATAATGGTCAATATTGAGAAAAAACAAGGCAGCTTATGAAACAGAGATACACATATCATTTACATGATAGGGATTTAAACCTTGTAGAAACTAATTATGGTGTCTAATCTTGAATAGCTCTCCTATACTTTAGATGGGTTGCCATACCAATGATTTAGAGACTTAAATACTACTGTTATGAGCAGTGAATGCTATAAAACTATTACTATGGCTATATCCAGCTTGTCAAGCAAGGGTTCACATGATTATAGAAACCAATTTTGGTGTGCAACCATAAATAGCTCTCCTCAACTAATGATTTAGAAACTTGAATACTGCTTTTACTAGCACATTACTTATATAAAGCTGCTATCAAATAATTAATAACAATAACATATCTATAAATATAAAAAAGAGCCTAGGAAAATTTGAAGTAATTGCATAATCAAAGACGAAATTAGTCATCTTTTTCATTGTAAAAACAGACAGGTACAACTACCACAGCAAGAAATAATACAAACCATAACAATAAATTAGAGAAAACATAAGGGGAACACTGGAAAAGTCTAAAAAAACAATTTCTACAACTTCATTTCCTCCACCTGAACGTCTGAAGGAAGTTGTAAAATAGACCACAAGAGCTCACTTAGAACCAGTGTCTCGAAGCCCATCTTGGAGTCTTAATTCTTAGGGGGAAATTTAATGACACCAATCATTATTCCACCCTATAAACTAAGGTAAATTACCCCTTAATTGCGCGGGTATTGTTCACCTTTTAGAATTTAGATCGTGCGTAATACGCACTTTCTATACAAGAGACTCAATAGTGATAAGTGTTTAGTGTGTTGTGTTTTTTTTTTCTTTCTTTCTTT
>NC_090761.1:56403685-56418685 GCF_036898095.1 Palaemon carinicauda | reverse complement strand
ATGGACCCATTACCTATCAGCACCGTGACAGAACCAGAGGGGGAAAGTAAAAAAAAAAATGAAAAAATAATTTCCTTCGTCGGTGGCGACCAGGAAAGCGGGCCACTTACGTCCGAGAAAGCGGAGAGATTCATAGCTCGGGTGTGATATGTGAATGTGTTTACTTATTACGTGTGTGTGTGTGTGTGTGTGTGTGTGTGTGTGTGTGTGTAGGTGTGTAGGTGTGCGGATAGCCTCGATAAGATAGGAAACGTAATGGTTCGTCTGTCATCCATTATCTATCTCGTGTTTCGTGATGATTTTTCTTTACTGGAGCGTGGCATGAAACTCTGGGAGAGAAAGAGATGATTGCACTGAGGTAATGGTTAGGTAGGGGTTGTCCAGTTCGTACGCGTGAGCAAGCAAACCTACAATTTATATACACAGAGATATACATCTATACTTACAGTTACCTACATCAGAAAAACTCGTAAAGAGATGATGCTAGCCTGATAGGATTTTTTTTTTTTTGTGGGGGGTGCATTTCTGCATCCGTATGCAAATATAAACATCGTAAGCATCAATACTTGAATGCAACGTACTTGATTGCTTAGAGATCCAATAGATGGCATTATTACCCTACTTTCATTGAGAGAGATCCTGTTTATATATTAATCGTACTATCAAGATGCAAACAAGAAAATGGTGCCCAGAAATGATTGCTATTTATGCATTTTGTATTCGTATGCAAATCCAAATATCGTAAGCACAAACTTCTATGCAAACGTACTTGATTACTCACAGATCCAATAGATGGTGCCATTACCCTACTTCCATTGAGAGAGATCCCAGTTAGATCGTAATCATACTATTCAGCAGAAAAGTGGATAACTGTAAGCATTAATGAAATTGCTCGGGTAATTTACCGTCAGTTATAGGAGTTTATGGACGGAGAAGTTCTATGCCTTTTGTTAATGTAAATAATACATTTGTCGCACTGATTACTCCAGCTGTCTGTCTGCATGATGGCAATGTTCTACTCTTTTATTTTGGGTTAAAGAAATATATTCCTCATGAATCACTATGGATGTTTGGCATCGTAATGTTATCAATGTTCATCATCAATATCATCAATTTATTATTAATGACATTAGTACTTATTTCATTGAGTATTTACGGTCTTTGATAGCATTGTGTTCTGGTTCACTATTCATGACTTACATTTTGAAAACAATCTCTCTCTCTCTCTCTCTCTCTCTCTCTCTCTCTCTCTCTCTCATGGAAAGGAGGACAATTGTATTGGCATTTCATGCTTATTGAGTATTTACCACTTACGTTTTGGAAACAATTTTTCATAATCTCTCTCTCTCTCTCTCTCTCTCTCTCTCTCTCTCTCTCTCTCTCTCTCTCATGGAAATGAGTGCAATTGTATTGACTTTTCATTCTTATTAAGTATTCACCACTTAAGTTTTGGAAACCACTTTTCATAATCTCTCTCTCTCTCTCTCTCTCTCTCTCTCTCTCTCTCTCTCTCTCTCTCATGGAGTAATGGGAAGGAGTGCAATTGTATTAGCTTTCTTAGTACCCCTCACCCGAACTATTGATGTTGGCATAAGTTTTCGTTTGCTAAACTGAGACCTGTGTTTGTTCCCGTCAGTGAAGGTTCACTGAACTGGCTAATTACATCCAGTTCTTTACATAAACAAAAGAAGAAAACACGAGGCTGCCTGAACGGGTATAATTCTTATGTCACGGTTTAATTTTGTTTTTGAATGTTTCTGTATTAGTTGATAGATCAAAATCATGAACCGTTTTGAGGTTGAGTAACCATAAAATTTAGCATTAATTTTTAAAAGTATAGTTGCTGACAAAGAGGAAAAATTGTTGGTAGTAATTGACCTATATTTGATAGAAAGAGAGAGAGAGAGAGAGAGAGAGAGAGAGAGAGAGAGAGAGAGAGAGAGAGAGAAGATAAAAATGCCAAACAATTGCAATTTATAAATAAGTTAAAAACCATTGCTCATATATTGAGTCAGTCAACAATTAATCAGAGAGAGAGAGAGAGAGAGAGAGAGAGAGAGAGAGAGAGAGGGTTGAAAAAATCAAAGAAAACGAGTACCAACATATGGTGTTACAGAAGCATGACAATGTAAATTTCACCGGGCTTGTATATACTGTGGAGGTTGAGTCACAGCAGAATCTAGTTTTTGTTCAAAGATCTATGACGTCAGGAGAGCATTAACCGACTATAAGACACTGTTTTTAAATAAAAACGTTCATGTAAGTTGGAAAGTTAAAAGGACGTCTATGTCTTTAGAATAGTTCTGAAATCTTCTACTGTGCATTCAAAGGGTTACCAGCATCCTGTGAACATTCATATTAAGAATAGGACAAAGGATTCTACGACTCTTGGTGTCAAGGATTTTGCATTTGAGGTTTTATTATTATTATTATTATTATTATTATTATTGTTATTATTATTATTATTATCATTATTACTTGCTAAGCTACAACCGTAGATGGAAAAGCAAGATGCTATAAGCGAAGGGGCTCCAGCAGGGAAAATATCCTAGTGAGGAAAGGAAACAAGGAAAAGTAAATTATTTTAAGAACAGTAACAACATTAAAGTAAATATTTCCTAAATAAACTTTAACAAAAGAGGAGGAGATATAAGATAGAATAGTGGGCCCGGAGAAGCAATCATATACGAACCAGGGAAGCCCAACATATTAGCAACAGTTATTATTATGAAAGCCTTTGGGAAAAGAGCTTCGAACGATGATAGCCACCTCTCTCTCTCTCTCTCTCTCTCTCTCTCTCTCTCTCTCTCTCTCTCTCTCATTAATTACTGACTGACCCAATATTTGAGCAATAGTTTTTAACTTATAAATTGGTATTGTTTTACATTTTTATACTCTCTCTCTCTCTCTCTCTCTCTCTCTCTCCTCTCTCTCTCTCTCTCTCTCTACGAGTATGACTGTGCTTAAACCTTACATGCAAACACATATGCTTCATACTCGCTGAAATTACTGCAATTCCAAGAATCATTGGCCACAGACTGGTCCCCATTTGACCAATATGGCGATGAAAACCATATGCTGCTCCTTCATCCATTAATGATATGGAACTATGTGTATGTGAGTCCACAAGAGAGAGACCGTAGGATAATAATGCAGCCCCTAGTGGCACTCTAGTACGATGAGAGGTGATCTTAAAACAGGCTGTTCGTTATTTAACTGTTTCCTGAGAGATTCTGTTGAGCAGATGGCGTCTGGGTCTTTGGGTTTATGAAGTGGGGAGTGGAAAATGCGAGAAAATGGGAAATGAGGAGGAGAAAATAGTAAACTAGGAGAAAATGGTAAAATAGGGGGAGAAAAGTGAGATTTTAGGAGGAGAAAATCGGATATTAGGAGGAATAAATAGTAAATTATGAAGAGTAAATAGGATTTTATAAGGAGTTAATAGTAAATTAGGAGGGGAAATAGGAAATTAGGAGGAGAAAATGAGAAATTGGGAAGAGATAATAGGAAATTAGGAGAAAATATTAAATTGGGAGGAGAAAATAGGAAATTAGGAAGAAAAAATATTAAGTTAGGAGGAGATAATAGGAAATTACAAGGAACATTTGCTTACTGATTTAGATTTTCTCTATAGATAATGTAATCAATGTCTTTTTTTTTTGTGTAATTCAAGGTAGGAATAGATGAGAGAGAGAGAGAGAGAGAGAGAGAGAGAGAGAGAGAGAGAGATATTAACGGAATGAAAGAAACAGATCGGTTGATAATAGGAGATATGAAAAATTAAGGGGAATATCAAGGATATGTTGATATATTAACAGATGGAAAGCGATAACTTGATAGATAATAGAAAATATAAGAAATTTAGAAGAATATCGAGGCCATATCAAGATATTAACAGATTGAAAGAAATAAGGCAATTGATAATAGATGTGAAAAATTAAGTGGAATATAAGATGGACAGGAAAACAGTAAGTGGTAGAATCAAACTCTATATACCAAGTATATTTTAAAAGTTCATGTATATTTGAAAATATATCAAAATTTGCATGCGAAAAATCCATCAAGTGTTATCATTACTGAGAATAACAGTGATTATGAAGAGATGGTAAATGACCCGTGTGAACACAAAAAGACTAATGCACTAATGGGATTTTAATGAATATTTAATTTTTGTAAGTACCGCCATTACTTGTAATTGAAATCTCAGTAAACTAGTATATCTTGAAGATTATCGTTTATTGGAAATGGATCACAAAGCTATAATACTTTTATAACCAAGAAATTAAAAAAGTCAAATAGATATTAAATTAATATGTCAGCGTTTCTGTAGAATACCAGCATGAGCGAAGGTCAGCTTTAAAGTCATATCTGCCTTCTATCTGACTGTCCGTACATTGAACCGTCTAGAAAACAGACAGTAATGTATTGTGCCTGTATTTATGCACAAGATCAACCACGCATTGAAATATCTCTTTACGGCACACTGACATTCACCGAGAAACAGAAGAGCCAGACGCTTAGAACCGCGGAATAGTGACACCGTGTGACGACCGTGAACCTCGGTTGAACCTTAGAAAACCTCTTCCTAACCCCAAGGGTTCAAAGGTGATGAAAGGATGGAAGACGTTCGGGAACATTCTTGCAACTTTCCTCCCGGAAAGAAAGGGGGAAAGAATGGATAAGGGTAAAAAAAGTAAGAGAAATCGCTAGGCTGCGTAAGTTACTTGAGCAACATGTGGGATATTTAGTGCCAGTTTCAAGTAGAGAAAAACAGACATGACAAAAGACATAACTTTCAACCCTTTGCAACTAAATTGAGACCTCAAAAAGGACACATGCACACACACACTCACATTCACTCACACACATACCCAGTGACACCAAAGAGCTTGATATATAGCAAACATTAGCAGCAAAGTAAATAACGGGTAGTTACCAAGACACCACCGTTACGTCTCAAACAACAGCTGACGACGACCAAGCAATAAAAGAGAACACTCGCTTCGTTCCTCAGTCTTAGAAGAAGAACAATTAGGATGTAAATTTGGGTCCCGCTCAAAGAGGGCTAAATGTCACGAACCAATGACCTGGATTTAGTACAACAGGGGTCATGATCCTTTCAAGGAAGTTGAGAAGTCGATGAATTTGTTTACATTTGCTGTGAAAGAGGAATATTTGCAAGGTGAATGGATGAATGAATTGTTCTGCTGAGTCTTAGAGGTCACAGGAAGTAAGATTAGGGATGGGAAGAATATGAATTGGAGAATTGTGGATGGGAATCAATGTGAATGGAAGACTATACATTGGAAGAACAAGAATTAGAGGAGTATTTATAGGAGAGTATGTGAATCCAATCCATTTTCCATTTGCAGAATAATTTGGGTAATATCGTACTCAAAAGCATGAATAACTTAAGAATCAATAATTATTCATGATTATTCAATAACTTATTGCTTAAGTTGACTAGGAAGTTGAAAATTTTATCCTAAACTAACAGTTGCTACATTTATTTTTCTGACACACTTTATCTCAGGGATAATTTGAACTAAGATATGAATAACTCATATTTTCCTTTTAATTGTCTGCTACTTTCAAGTATCAAAGGACAGAAGAAATACTATACACTCATCAATGGCTAAGGTGCAGAGCAAATATCCATTGGGAATTTTTATAGGGAAGCTATAGTTAGGAGTTGAAGGTGGATTAGCGGAGACTGGTAAACCCGAAACATGCCAGGAATTCCATAGCATGTAGTAGATGGAAAGAAGCAGGACCTCAACCGTGTTATCTAAAGACGAATAGCATGTTTGAAATTTCAAGGTCAAAACTCTCTAGGTAAATATCCTGAATTCTTTGTTGTACATAATCAAACAAATGTTTTGAATATAGATCATTACTGCACGTCGCATTGAAGTCACCTGTCGTAAAAGAATATCGGATAATCAGCCTTCGATGGATGTGTTGGTGCTGCTTACTATAGCAAAAACAAACAAAATTTCTTTAATTTTGAATATGAATAATGTTTTGACCAACAAAAAAACGTTTTCCTTCAGTATGCCAGAAAACTTCAAATCAATAAAGTTTTTCATCTAGTTAAATAATATTCACAACCAGACTAATACAGTTATCATCCACCTTCCTAAAATTATAACAGGCCTAATTACCGTCTACGAAACTGTAAACAACCTAACCAGCGCCGCTAATGAACACGAGTGTAACGCTTTGAATAGATTCTGGCAAGGTCAACTGGAAGAATCAAGAAGCAGCTATGGTCGTAAACCCGCTGCTCTTTTTATATATATACCGTTGCCGAGTCCGTCTGTCATTGTGAAATAACGGAGTGTGGTCGCTTTCGTACGCTTACCGGTATTAGACCACGAACGTCAGAAGCGGGAAAATTATTTATTTTTTTCGTCAGAGGCAGAAAAAGAAAAAAAAAAACTTTCTAGGTCGAAGATTTTTTTTTGTTACTCCTCGGTGCACTAAAACTCTCTTCCTCTTGTTTTTATGGTTTTTTTATAGTTTATATATGATAGATCTAATTTAATATTGTTAATTATCTTAAAATATTTTATTATGATTATTATTACTTCTCTTACAGTTTATTTAGTTCCTTGTTTCCTTTCCTCACTGGGCTATTTTTCCATGTTGGAGCCCTTGGGCTTATAGCATCATGCTTTTCCAACTAGGCTTGTAGCTTAGGTAGTAACAATAATAATGATAATAATAATATTGTATTACTGAAATATACAATTAACTTTAAAGCTATATTTATGTTTTTTCGCGGTGCACTAAAGGTCTGATCAATGCAATCCCATGTTAAGACTGTATTACTAAAATGTAAAACTTGACTTTAAAAACACTCAAAACTATGGCAAATACGCTTTTCATGTACATACTCGCCTGGCTGTCATCTCGTCCAACCTACGCATTATGTGTATCTATAACAAAGATATCACACAATGTCACACTTTAACGCGGCAGTAATTACGCACGAATACGGAAAATGGGCCAAAGAAAGTTCCGCAGAGATGTACGAGGTATCATTTTACACATGCAAAAGAAGAAAAATATAGAAAGCTGACAATTTAAAGAATGACAATGAAAGCGGAAAGCGCAAAAAAAAGGAAAGGATATAAATACTTAGATAGAGAAAAAATGGGTAATTGCAACACGCAATAGGGAAAAATAGGTAGGTATTACAAGGGTGTTGACGATATGGATATGAAAAGAAACTTTCCCTCTGACTCCTCCCTTTCATAAGGAAAGCTAAACGTGATCTGTTTCTGCGTTATGATTTATGAATTATGATTTCCTAAATCTTTGCACGAGTCAGAAACTCATGAGTGAGATGTGATCTCTTAAGTGAGGTCAGTTAAGCCAGTGCGGATTAGTGGTGATTGGAAACTTTTGTCTGATCACTCATAGTAAACCAATCTAGTATGGGTGTCCCTGACTAGTATAGCTTTACTGATCATAGCAATACTCAAACCCTTTCACTACGTTAAAAGTATTTCCATATATATCCAAACACACACACAAACATATATATATATATATATATATATATATATATAAGCAATTATGTGTTCCATTCTGCATATTAGCTCATTAACATAGTTCTTAGAAACCCAAACTTCATTGCAATTTCTTTTAAACTTGCCAAAAAGATTCAGTACTAAGTTGTGTACGAGAGAGAGAGAGAGAGAGAGAGAGAGAGAGAGAGAGAGAGAGAGAGAGAGAGAGAGGTTTATGGACCATAGAATTACGAGTGAAAGAAATTGCTGCATCACTGAATGTGACAGATTCCATATCAATGCCACGTGCGAATTTGTCACTAGGATCAGGAGGTAAAAGTTGGAGTTATCTGACCGCGTGTGCGCATGCGTTACTGATTCATGGATGTCTGGATAGGTTGCTTTCTTTTTATAAGTTTTTGAACTCTGGTTAAATGGCGAAGATATTTAACCATTCAGGGTCGAACTCGAAATCCGTCTTGGTTTGGTTTATTGATTTTGATTTTAAACCATGGTGATGTTATTGTGAATATATACTGTATTATACAGATAGCGTTTTGTACATATATATATATATATATATGCATATATTCATATACATATATATACATATATATGCATGTGTATATATGTATCTGTATATATTTATATATACAAAATAATAAATACATATATACGTGTGTTTGTTAGTGTGCACTGTATCTATACATACTGTATATCTATATTTCTAGTGTGTGTGTGTAATTGTATTTGTGGAAATTTATGAATGAACACCTGTGTACACATGTAAGTATGCATGAACGATGAAATCGATATATACAAGAAGAAAAGTAAAAAACCACAACTATTTTCTGTGAGTTCGAAATCCCGACTCACCTGTGCGTATCTGTCACGGCTAATTGACAAAGGGGAGATGGATCTCCATGAGTTGGTGAAACTATGATTTTAGAGATTCCAGGTATTTTATGTACACGTACGGAGCTTTCATAAAAAAAAAAAAAAAAAAAAAAAAAAACTGCATCTTTAGTAGTATGGTTTATATCTAACCTAAATTTTCACCTGACTTGATTGATAGGTGTTGCTCAGCTTGGTAGATTTCAAATTGTGGTCTTGTGTTAATTCATTGTGTTTTACTATTTCTGAAATGATTTAGATCATTGTCACTTTTTATATCGAAAACTGGATTTATTCCATTTTCATATTAGTCTTTTATAGGCTATGGAATTATATCAAATAGCTATGCGGCACCATAATAACTTTCATATTTAGTTGCGTAACTCTTGCATAGTGTTCATTCTGTAGAAACTTTTTTATTTCTATTTCTTAGCTTTTATTCGTATAACGCTACTTTTAACTCCAATTTAAACCCTTTAAAAAGATCATATTACTTAAGAATGTGCTTACAACAAGAATTATCTGTTTGAGCTTAATAGTTCTGCAGTGACTATACGCATTTTTTATACCTTGTTCTTAGCTTTTAATCGTATAACGCTACTTTTATGTCAATACAAATATTTTAAAAAGATTAGTATTGCTTAAGAATATGCTTGTAGCATGAATGATCTGTTTGAGCTTACCAGTTTTGTAGTAACTAGACTCGTTTTTTATTCCCTTTTCTTGGCTTCAATCGTATGACGCTACTCGTTATGCCAATGGAAATCTACTAAAAATATTATGTTACTTAAGAATGTGCTTGAAACTTATCTGTTTGAGTTAAATAGTTCTGTAGTGACTAGACACATTCTTTATTCCTTGTTTTTAGTTTTTAGTCGTATAACGCCACTCGTTATGCCATTGCAAATCCATTAAGAATATTATATTACTTAAGTATGTGCTTGTAACTTAACTGTTTTAGCTAAATGGTTCTTTATTGACCAAAGATCTAAAAAAAAAAAAAAAATAAGAGTCGATTTGCCATAAAACGTAATTCAGAACCATAAGCATTATCGAGATCATTAGAAAATCCAATTCTCTCTACAAAAGAAAAAAGGTCCAAATCAAAGGTTATCATCATCATCATCATCTTACCTGAGAACGAAGTCCTTGCCCTTGAAGCCCTTGGAGTAAGCCCCCATTTCGCAGATGGTCCTCTGGAGGCACTGCTCGCTCTCGAAGGCGTTGAGGTAGATGTAGAAGACCCTCTCGATCTCGGTGTGGAGTTGATCCACGAGGTCGGGTTCCTCATCGAGGCTCCTGCCGTTTCCGGTGAGGGTGAAGGTGAGGGAGGACAAGCCTAGGAGGAGACCTCCGAGGATCAGCAGAGGCAGGATGATGGCAGTGAAGATGTCGAAGGGAGCTTCGGCGGTATCTGTGTTTCCGTACTCCTCAACGGGGTAGTAGTAGTAGTAGAGGTTTCCTTGGGATCCTGTATCATAGGATTGGGCTGCTGGCGCAGCTGGAGCGGCGTAGGAGGAGGAGGTGTCACGGGCTTCAGCTACAGCGCCTTCCCGCTTGTCGACCGGGGTCGCGCAAGCAACGCCGACGAAGGCCACGAAGAGCAGTTTGTACATCATCTGGTAAAGATAGAGAGAGCGGGTTAATTGTATGCTCAGTGTTCAATACAGCCTTAAATAAAGACAAAATATTGAATAAAATCTGTATATACATCGCAAAATTCAAGGAAAAAAGAAGACAAGTTCATTTCACAAAGCTTAAATAAAGAAACCACATGTATTTAAGATTATCTAAAGAAAAAACAAGTTTAACACACTTCCAAAAGCCTCAAAATTAAGAAGTATCTTTCGCATTCATAAAGTTTCAAGATGTCATTTGCATTTCACATCCACGAAATTAGAAAAGAAGATGTATTTCATATACAATGTAGTTTCAGATAGATGAAAGTATAAATTCAACAATATATTATTTCATAGAGCTGTGACAAAAACCATGTGCAGAGTTATTATCTAAAGGAATATTAAAGTTTATCACTACAATTAGTGTCATGAAAATCATGACTTATCACTGACGATAATTTATTATTTGAAAGTCAAATGTTATAAGAAAGCAACAACAACAGTAAGAAGAAGAAGAAGAAGAAGAAGAAGAAGAAGAAGAAGAAGAAGAAGAAGAAGAAGAAGAAGAAGAAGAAGAAGAAGAAGAAGAAGATTTTCTTTTTTATATCTATTGTAAATATCACCTCAAATTTCTAAGTTTAATTTGAATGACATCTGCTATAATGATCTAAACTATGAAGAAAGTAATACTGGAAAGAAAGATAAGATAAATTTATGGGCTCCATTGAACATCCTTGTTAAAAACTAATAAAAAAAATTCTAAGTATTTGCTTATGAACTGTTGTTTATAAATTTCAAAAAAAAAAAAAAAATCAATACAAGTTGACTTTTCATCCCAAAAACAAACACTAGCACAAGCACCAACAATTATTTGGTCCAGCCCAATTTGACAGAGAGCACAAACACGGCTAGCACAAGTGACACAAGTGACGCTTCCAGTAAGACTGATAGTCTGTACAAGATGGTAGTTTATATATACCATCACCGAGACAATCACCTCCTTCAGGAGACACTGTGGGAAAATTTTCCTTTGAGAAGGATGTTGAGGGAAGACGAGATGGATGACAGAGGGGGAGGGGTTGGGGCTTAATAACTTATTTTCCTTCTTTCAGAAGCCTCCAAGTTCATTAGACTAATATTTTCCAGGAGACTTCAAACATAATAATCTCATCAAGGTAAACTCAGCTCCATTTTTAAACTGCTTTCTTGTTTTCTATTTTTTTTTTCCTTTGAGAAGGATGTCTAGGGAGGACGAAGTGGATGACAGAGGGGGAGGAGCAAGGGGCTTAATATTTTATTTACCTTCTTTCAAAAACCTCTAAGTTCATCATACTGATGTTTTCCAGGAGACTTCAAACATAATAATCTCATCAAGGTAAATCTCAGCTCCATTTTTAAACTGCTTTCTTATTTTATATTTTTTTTTCACCACCCTGCTTTCTCCAGTATATAGGAAACCCACTTTGCTCGAGATGTTTCCCGCAATGGATTGTGGTCAGAGGGAAAGTTTCCCGCAAAGAGAATTACTCTCAAAAGCGCGTCATCTGGATGGAGAAAACTAGGCAGATCTCCAGGTTTCCAGAAATGACATCTTCGCACGTCAGAGACAGAAAGAGAGAAGCGGAAAACATTTATCACGTAGATTTTTTGGTCATTATAAAGATAAAGTTTCTCTCTCTCTCTCTCTCTCTCTCTCTCTCTCTCTCTCTCTCTCTCTCTCTCGGAAGGATTATCTTCGCTCGTCTTTCATTTGTTTTGCTTGATACTGTATATCTAAAAATGCATAAGATAGCATTTTTCCATATTGTCTTCATTTCACTACTCTTTTTTAGTATATTTTACACTGTATTAAATCATTAAATAATGTTTAGAAAAGAGTTTATTGAGAGAGGAGAGGTGTTGGCCACTGCCTCGCTTCCACTTCAAGCTAAAAGTGAGCATTATATATATATATATATATATATATATATATATACATATATACATATAAGCGGAATTATTTCTAAGTAACGTAACTCGTATTTACGCTACATTTACTGAAAGACACACTTGTCTTTGAAATCAGCAGGTTTCATTCCCCCCCCCCCCCCTCCCCTTTGGCTGGTGATGAAACTCAGTCTTGTCCTAATCTCTCTAACCCCAGCCAGAATCCTACAGTTGGAGCTATGAAAATCATCCCAGTTAGCTAATCAATTTGATCCTTAACTCATTATTTTGATCCGGGCAATAATCCATTGATTGGACAAATTTTGATCAAAACCAGGCGTTAGCTGGTAAGTTGAGAGAGAATGTCTGAAGATCACCTCGTCGAGGCTTGACTTATTAATTTTCATCATGATATGATGTACATTTTATCGACCTACGATAATCAACGAGAAATTAGAAAACTGATTTACTTTATCGTTCAGTAATCAAATGATAGGTCTAGTCAGCTGTAGGCCTAGCTCGATGCTACTACTACTGAGATCATTGTAAGACTAGAAAAAATCTTATAGCCTTTGCAAGAAAATCAACAACTACAAGCTAAAGGGATATATGTTTTGTGTATTAGTATAGGCACCAGAACAAACTTTGAAAGTGCAGGATACTTTTGTAGAAAGGAGTATTTACCTATATATATATATATATATATATATATATATACATATATACATGTGTGTAGCAGAATAATTAAGATATATATAAATAAATGCATACCAGTCTTTGTACATACACACACATTCAAACATAGCGCACACCACCGCTGTTATGAATACACAAGAAGAGCATTATCATTTTTAACCTGCTCTGATTTTCTGAAGAAGAAGAAGAAGAAGAAGAAGAAGAAGAAGAAGAAGAAGAAGAAGAAGAAGAAGAAGAAGAAGAAGAAGAAGAAGAAGAAGATCTCTTTCGTCTGTCACTTCTGCTGGAACTGATGACTTCCCGTTGAAAGCATCTTGGAAAATGTGGGCCGAATTGAGTGTATTCTTCCACATATTTTTTTTTTTTTTTGTTCAATCAATCAATTAGATTTTATTATCTCTGCTTCATTGGGGAGGAATTTATATAATTCCTAAAACCTTTTTATAGAAATAAATAAGATATCAACTAGAGATTCGATTTCTAGTAAGTTTTGTGATAATTATTGAAAAATTCAAACTTATCAAAAGAATTGAATTAAAATAATCTTAGCAAAATTCAAACTAATTGTCAAAAGAGTTGGACCTACTGTATTGGGGGGGGATTAATATAATTCCTAAAGCCTTTTTATTGATATACAAAGATATCAACTCGAGATTTTATTTCTAGTAAGCGTTATAATGATTATTTTAAAATTCTAGAAAATCAAAAGAATTAAAGTGAAATAATCTTAGCAGAATTCAAAAAATCGTCTTAAGAGTTTGACCCACGGTGTGGCTATGTATACGAGTCTGGGCTCCGTCAATATCTTGGTATATTTATTTGTTGACCATGAAAGTGGATTTAAGGAATGTATTCCTGGGTATGCCTGTTATGTCATTTGTTTTAAAAGATCTGATAAAATCTTCCTTTCTAGTTATTCCATGTTTCAGAATTCTGGTCAAATATTCTGTTTTCGATTTTGAAATCATATTTTTTTAGACATTAATATTTCTACTACTACTACTACTACTACTACTACTACTACTACTGCTACTACTACTACTACTACTACTACTACTACTGCTACTACTGCTACTACTACTACTACTACTACTACTACTACTACTAATATTTTGTCTACTTTTGTAAATTATCCTTTTTTCAAGCATAGCTATTAATTGCTCTTGTGAATATCAATTAAAAATTTCCAAGCATCAGTCTTTAGACTTGATATCAATTTAAGCACGATTGCTTTTTAAGTAACTACTACTAGATGCTAAATTAATTTTGCTCTTATAATAATAATAATAATAATAATAATAATAATAATAATAATAATAATAATAATAATAATAATAATAATAATAATTAAAAGGCTAAAAGTTACGTAACGGTATTCCAAATGAGCAGTAACGTCTCATGGAAAGAGCACCGAAAAGTCCAACTAAACCACAGGCGACCCCGCTGGAACCCAGAAAGCCAAGGGCAACCCCCCCCCCCACCCCCACCCCCACCCCACTTCAATAAAGAAGGCCACAGACCTTCCCCGATACTCGTCGACACAGCGGCTTTTGCTTAACCTGGAAACTACTGGTTAATCGAAAGGAAAATTAAATTTTAAGAAATTTTCCGAGTATAAATCTAAAAATTGAAATTAAAATATTTTATATCTTTATACTGCTATTGATATTTCATCTTTTGAAAAGCCCGCTACAAAATTTCAGGAATTGCACGGGATCCCGTCGATTTTCAAAATTTTCTAAGACCAAAGCAAAAATCGCTATGAAAATAATTAAATCTGTATGAAAATCTTAGCTATAATTGGACTGAAGTTTTAGAATCGTCTGAAAGAAATTTTATTCCTTTTTTTCCTAAATTAACAAGGAAATGTTAAGAGGCTACTGTAAGGCTACATAATAAAGAATATTTCTTTTTCCTTTACAAAGAATTAACTGAAAACGAATGTTCTAACGGGTCATTTTAGACACACGTACATGACTTGTCTCTAAGGTTTCGAGCACAGGTGCATTACTCGTCAGTGATCTTGGCTTATGCTATTCAGTGGAAGAAACTCAAGCATTATCAGTTGTTTCGTTGATCAATTTCTTCTTGATTTTACGTGTACTGTCGGTTACTATCATCTATATACTCTTTTTCGAAATTTTAGATTTGCAAAAAACTAATGAAATAGTAAAATTGTGATAATGTTAATACAATTAATCTAAAAACGAACAATGATATTGAAGCTTCCAATTTTAACCCACGAAGTGCTAGGCAAATGCTGCCAAAAGACGATGGCCTCATCATGAGTCTCGCGATTTTATCATAAAATTAATATTTTCTCATTTATTGCGAATTAAAATGCCCAA
>NC_090761.1:56390256-56403185 GCF_036898095.1 Palaemon carinicauda | reverse complement strand
GTCAAAAAGAAGAATAGTATAGTATTCCGAGGGAATGTGTTGTCACCTATGTGATTTATCCTTCTCGTGGATTTTGCAATGCGTAAAACAATCTGAGATGGTATAGAAGGATTGGACTGGATTGGTAATAGGAAATTAGCTGACCTAGAATATGCTGATGACGCTTTCCTTATTAGCAAAACGCCAGAGGATTTGCAATGCTTGCTTACCAGATTGCATGAAATATTACAAGAGGTCGGGCTCGACATAAATAGAAGAAAGATAGAGATGATGAGAACATAGTATGCAGTGGAAGATGGAATATCATTGGAAGGATAAAGGATTAATGAGGTAGAATCATTTAAATATTTGGGAACCATGATCTCCAATACAGGGCCTTTAAAATCAGAATTTAGTGAAAAGTTAAAAAAAGCAAATCAGACAATGGATAGGTTAAGTTAGATTTAGAAATCAAATAGCCTGAAATTAAGTACATGGATGTTACTATATAGACATGAGTCATGGTATGATATTTAAACAATATCCAACAGATTTAGTAGATTTGAGAACAAAGCCTTCAGAAGAATATTGGGAGTTAAATGACAGAACATAATTAGAAATAAAACTACAAGAGAGATTACTCGAGTGTCATATGTGGATGAGATTATGGTGAGAGATGGAGATGGCTTGGGCATGCTCTTCGCACTCCCCAAGAAAGATTAGTTCACCAAACGTTTAACTGGGCTCTACAAGGCACTAGAAGAGTTGGAAGACCCAGGCCTACCAGGCTGAAGACTATGAAGCCTGAAGTAGGAGATGATGAATGGAGAAGTATTGAATTAAAAGCTCAAGTTAGAGACGACTGGTGAAATCTAACCGAGTCCCTTTGCATCAATAAGAATAGGACGAGACGATGATGATAGTAAAGAAATACATAAAATATTTGCTATTGGTGTGAAAAATAGAGTAATATAATTTTAGGGATCGTCGTATAGAAATTTTAAGAACATTATTTTAACAAATAACAGCTGTTGTAAAAAAAGAATAGTAATGTAATTTCGTGAAATAATCATATAGTCTTCTACTGTCTTGGGTTACAGATCTCTAGCTTGAGGGTACACTCGGGTACGCTATTCTATCTTGCTTCTCTTCCTCTCGTTATTTTGAAGTTTTTAACCTTTAATTATTTTCAAGTTTTAATAGTTTATATATGAAAGAATTGATTGATGTTATTATTTTTCTCAAACTTCTCTCGTAGTTTTTCCTTATTTCATTTCCTCACTGGGCTATTTTCCCTGTTGGAGCCATTGGGATTATAGCATTCTGTTTTTCCCGCTAGGGTTGTAGCTTAGTAAGTAATAATAATAATAATAATAATAATAATAATAATAATAATAATAATAAGACCAAACAAAGACTCAATCAACTCCAAGCCTTATTAAAGATAAGCCTTAGTAAGGTCTGAAATGCCTCAAGACTGGAAAGAAAAAGTCTGATAAATAATTATGGTAATTAATATCCTCTTTATGAGTCTGGTAAACTTAGTGAAAGTCTATGTGGTTACTAAAAATAATTTAAGAGAAAAAAAAATTGTCAGAAATATATGAGGATCATAGATCAGCCATGTAAAGAAACAGGTTAATGAAACGGGAAAGTTAAAATAATCCTATAAATCATTTGGTTATTCAAATTGAAAAGGAGGTCTAATTTTAAAAGAAATTTCAAAGATGTCATCGTATAGAAAAATTAAAAAGAAATAATAATAAGCATGTAAATTAGCATAGATACATACAGTCTAATTTAGTTGAATTTGTGTTGATAAGCATGTAAATTAGCACAGAAACATACAGTTTAATTTAGTTGAATTTGTGTAAAATATACAGACTGGCGTGGATTAATTTTTCATAATTGTCTACCACAGTCTTTCTATAAATTTCGATGTCTTCGTAACCCACAGCAAAAAAAAAAAAAAAAAAAAAAAAAAAAAAAACGAAAACAGGAATTACGTAAATTAGCAAAACATCATGAAGGACGCTGGTGACTGGTACAACACATGAACAAGGCAGCCGATCGGGACTACGGTCTACCCTAAAGCCAAAGCAAAGTCCTCTAAGAAGAAGGCAATCGTGCTTACCCCATACAAATGTGGGGAAAATACACGTTAACAGATTAAGAAGATATATATATATTAAGTTGTTGAAGTGTAAAATCTACTGATTGGCGTGAGGGTTAAAGCGCGTTAATGGAAGAAAAAAGATAGGTATAAGTTGAAGTCTAAAATCTACCGATTAGAGTGAGAATTATAATCATCGTTTCTTTTATTTTTGTCTATTATAGTCTCTCAAAGACCGGTGCTTTATAGCTCCGGTATCTATTTCCTCAAAAATCCATCCATTTTCTTATTATGTGTGATTTCTTTAATACCACTCTCTTCTGTATGAATCCCGAGTCTATTTAAGCTTTTTTAATCACTACAGGTTTACTTACAGTGAATTTGCAATAGCGTCAAGTTTTTTTATGACTTTTGGCACTACCGTCACTTGTATATCCTATAGCGTTCTTCATTTCACACGTCTTGTCACTTTTCTATTTTCCTACTACTTTCTTCCACTTTAAGTCCCAAAGTACTATGCCATCTATGAGTGATACTTCCTACTTTATTATTATTATTATTATTATTATTATTATTATTATTATTATTATTATTATTATTATTATTGGGTATTAAAAATCCACAATTATATTATACGTTGTATATTTAAAAACTAGCAGAAGTTTATATAATTGTGGATTGTTAGTACTCAAGATTGCTAGACACGACAAGGTGTTTTATTCAAGTTATTATTATTATTATTATTATTATTATTATTATTATTATTATTGTTGTTGTTGTTGTTGTTATTATTATTATTATTATTATTATTATTATTATTATTATTATTATCCTACCAATGAATTACCTTTAACACTCATAAGGCTGACCCCGAAGAGATAGTTTTCAATATTAAAATCCAAAGCAAGTTTGTTAAATAAATGATTTATTTAGTTGTTTATTAGTTCCATTAGCTCTCTATTTACCCTCATAATTAATCTATTCACTTATCTATTCAGTTAGATGCAATGAAGTTTAACAATAAAAACATCCTGCAAAAATTGGTTTTTACGCAGTTTTAAAATATGTTGTCAGTAATTAGTTACGTAAATAAAAATAAATGGTTTATTACTACCTTTAATTCATAGTAACTAGAACTCAGGTAGCTATGAATAAATAGAAAGGAGAGAAATAGATGCTCGAGCTATTAAAAAAAAAGTAATAATATCAGTATATAAAGCAATGATTTTTGAAAGGAGAGAAATAGATGCTCGAGTTATTAAAAAAAGTAATAATATCAGAATATAAAGAAATTATTTTTTTGCTTTGTTTCATGTGTTATCTATAGCAGTTCCAAAACCTACAGAACAATAGAAAGTTAGATATATTAATGTCGCAAGATATTGTGAAGAACGGAGTGATTGCGTCAGCGTATATAGCTGTAACTGTTGCTGATCGATGTGATTGTCTTTATTACAGCTCTAAAGCCTACAGGGGAAATTACTAAACACTAGATCAAATCCTTTGTATTTTATATAACAACGGAACTTCTCGGAAAACCTAGATTTACCGAATCCATCCAATCATAAAAAAAAAAAAAAAAAAAAAAAAAAAATTGTACATTAACCAATTTTCCCCTGACATCAACCGTGTGATTTTAATGTTTATCCTACCATAACCAAACGCCTTATAAAAAAAATCCTGTGATTTCTCTCCTTACTCATCATTACGGAACTAAGTAGAGAGTGTTTTTCCACCCCTTGTAGAGAAATGTTTCCTTGAGATCCAATGAGAGGCGGAAATCATAGGACTTTCTCACTGAGAACCGCCAGCACCCGAAAAGCTTTTCGTGGTCTTATTGCCTTAAGAACAATTGTTGGAACCAGCGTTTGGTATCCACAGAACCATTAACTGAAACTTTCTCTCTCTCTCTCTCTCTCTCTCTCTCTCTCTCTCTCTCTCTTATTCGTCGACCCAAGCAATGACCCGTACTCCTGGTTGCTAGCTGATTGCTATAGGTTATCTTTAGGGTCTCTCTCTCTCTCTCTCTCTCTCTCTCTCTCTCTCTCTCTCTCTCTCTCTCTCTCTTTTGAAAGAAGCGTACTAACTAGAAAGAGAGAGAGAGAGAGAGAGAGAGAGAGAGAGAGAGAGAGAGAGAGAGAGAGAGAACAATTTAGAAAAAATAAAAATGGAAATAAAACGAAAAACTGGGTAGGGAAAATTATTCTAATCAAAAGGATGAAAATATGAAAGGAACATAATTATTATTACTGTGTGCAAAAGGTATAAAGTATAAAATGGTATAAAAGTATAAAAAGTATAAAAAAGAAATATAAGAAAAGGAGACTTTTTCGAATATACAATTAAATGATATTTCCGATTAACTTTCTTATAAATTTGTTTTAAGTTTCTTAAGAGTTTCTTCTATGTTTCTCCATAATCTTATTTAAACTGTCAGTGTTATTTTGATATTTCTATTATATCATATCTTATAAATTGAGATATTTTATATTTTATGGCTGAATAATAATTCTATAGAGGTAAGAAAACTGATATGGAAAAAGTATGTTTATAATGTTTCTAATTAATCAATTAAAAGCTATAAAATTACGGATAAGGGTAAAAGAGACTCTTCAGCTATGGTAAGCAGCTCTTCTAGGAGAAGGAGACTCCAAAATTAAACCATTGTTCTCTAGTCTTGGGTAGTGCCATAGCCTCTGTACCATGATCTTCCACTGTCTTGGGTTACAGTTCTCTTGCTTGAGGGTACACTCCGGCACACTATTCTATCTTATTTTTCTTCCTCCTGTCTTGTTAAAGTTTTTTTTCATTTTATATAAGAAATATTTATTTTAATGTTAATGTTCTTAGAATATTTTATTTTTACTTGCTTCCTTTCGTCACTTGGCTATTTTCCCTGTTGGAGCCCCTGTGCTTATAGCATCCTTCTTTTCCATCTAGGCTTGTAGCTTAGCAAGTAATAATAATAATAATAATAATAATAATAATAATAATAATAATAATAATAATAATAATAATAATAATAATAATTATGATAATAATAATAATAATAAAAATAATAGTAATAATAATAATAATAATAATAATAATAATAATAATAATAATAATAATAATAATAATAATAAATGATGAACTAACTTTCTTCAGTTATGATGTAAATAATAAGCAAAATAAAAACAAATGAAAAGATAAATAACACTATATCTAAGGAAGAAAGCGTACGAATAGAATTATCACTAGGTAATTTTCACACTATCTCGTTTCATTAAAAACTGAAATTGAATACTGATTTTAATTTCCAAAACATGCGAAGTAAGACTAATAAATCTGATTGTGTTATGGTCTTATCAATTTAGAAATAGAAGGAGAAAGTCATAAACAAATCAAATATTTTAGTTCAAGTAGAGTTTCATCATGTGTTGCCATTTACGTATGTAAATACACTTACATATATATAAGTGTGCGTGTACATATATATATATATATATATATATATATATATATATACATATATATATATATATATATATATGTATATATATATATGTATATATATATAGCTAGGTAGATAGATAGATAGATATTTATATATACTATATGAATTATATCTATATCTATATGTATGTATTGATAGAGATAGGTATATGTAATATGTATATATATATATATATATATATATATTTGTATATGTATATACAATATATATTTAGATTTATATCTATGTATAGGTATATATAAGTATTTTTAATATATACAGTACATATACATATATATATATATATATATATACATATATATATACATATATATATATATATATATATATATATATTCATATATAATTTTATATTTGTATATGTCTATCAATGTATGTATGTATATAGGTATAGATATACATATCCGTGGATATTTGATAAAAAAGACAAATTGTTGAAAGAGATAAACAGTTTTAATTATGGAGGTGAATTATGTGCAAAAGATTTCAGACAGAAGAGTCTGTCCTGGAGTAAATATGGGCCAGAAATAGAAGGCAGATTTTGAGTAAGAAGGCTGTTCAATATCTTTAAGAAGTGATAAGAAATGATTAGATAAGAAATTATATCAACGATGATAACAATGATAACAATTATACTTAAATATATATAATGATAAAATATTGATAATGAATAATTTCTTAATTCTGTGTTTTAATGATCATATGTAATGCTAGAGATTAGAAATTATCAGAAGCTGCAGACACTATTGAAATAATTTTAAACTTTACAAAAAGGGAAATATGAGAGCAAACGAGATTAGGGTAAGTTCATATAAGAAAATTAACCCTTTTACCCCCAAGGTAAGGTTAAATTTCGAGCACATTTTGCTATATATTTTTTTGAAATTGCTCTGAAGAGCCTTAATTTTTGTCATAAAGAGGTCAGGTTGGTCTCATTCTTTTGGAAAAGGCCTGAAGTTTCTCATAAAGTTATCAAAATTATGCAAAAACATGTAGATAACAGTGTTTCGCAAGAACGTACCGGTACGTCCTTTGGGGGCGAAGCAAAATCAGCTAATAGGGATAAGAATCTGATAGATGGTAAAACAAGGAAGGTGGCCAGATGATTGGAAAACATTGAGAGATTAGATATTTCTCTCATTCTTCTCTACGAAAGTAAACTGTGGATTCTTAATTTGGATTTGAAAAAATATCAAAAGTAGGTGTTTACACGAGTAGCAGATATGATATATATGGCGTTTGAGGAACTGGAAATGTGATATGGTGCTAAGCAGAGACATTGAAAGGGTAAACTTTGGTGAAAATTTAAGGGCTATCAATGTAGAAAAAAAAAATCATGATAATTGATTTTTAAAAGTCTGTTATTATTATTATTATTATTATTATTATTATTATTATTATTATTATTATTATTATTATTATTATTATTATTATCATCTAAACTACAATCCTAGTTGGAAAACCAGGATGCTAAAAACCAAAAGGCTCCAACAGGGAAAATAGCACCGTGAGGAAAGGAAATAAGGAAATACAGTATATAGAATAGTGTACCCGGGTGTACCCTCAAACACGAGAACTCTAAGAGGTAGAGGGAAAGGGGAAATAAAACCTTTTAAAAGGCTGGATAAATGACAACCCTCAAGATACTCCTTTTAAAAAATGTGAATAACGCAATGCGTATAGGCGTATTTAACGAGCCACTGATGAGCATTCAGATATTTAATCCCAAACGTAGAGATATTCATTAAATTTTCCTTTCTCAGGAGCCATCTCCATTGTCATGAGAAACAGATAAATCTTGAAAAAATTATATATAATCATTCAACCACCTTTATCTCACCGTAAGCCGTATGTAGCAAAGGTTACTTATGACGTCAGAGCACTGACAAGATAATGCTGTAATGGTTTGTAATCTTAGTAATTAATCTCTGTAGAAAATAAAAACTTTTCCTGGAGAGTAACTAAAACGGCTTTCTAATTATACGTTCAATTTCCCCCTACATCTGTTCACTGACGTCATTCGCCTTCTTCCTTTCTCTTTCTGATTTTTAGTCTTGAATATATCTTAAGGGTTCATGTACTAAGGCTCAATTTTGATTCTAATTTAATTATAATCTTAATTTTTATTTTGAAATTGTAATTGAAATCAAAATAATAATAATAATAATAATAATAATAATAATAATGATAATAATAATAATTAGGTACTGCCGTACCCTCTGTACCAAGGTTTGGGTTAGAGTTCTCTTGCTTGAGGGTACACTTGGGTACGCTATTCTATCTAGTTTTTTTCCTCTAGCATTGTTAAAGTTTGTATAGTTTAAATAGGAAATATCTATCTTAAATGTTGTTACTGTTCCTAGAATATTTTATTTTTCCTTATTTCCTCTCCTCAATGGGCTATTTTCCCTGTTGGGGCCCCTGGGGTTATAGCATCCTGCTTTTAAAACGAGGGTTGTAGCATAATAATAATAATAATAATAATAATAATAATAATGATAATAATAATAATAATAATAATAATAATAATAATAATAATAACAATAATAATAATAATAATAATAATAATAATAATATACGTCATTGGTCATCATTTTAAGTAAACCAAGAACATTCGTTTCCACTGATTTTCTTCATTTTTCCTATAAGGCAATTTTGTACTGAAAAAAGTATTTATAATATTTGAAATTTAACGGTAGGCCTATGCAATAATCTCCTGGAACTCTGCCGGGTTTAAACATTCATATCCTCAAAGCGTTTCTCACTTACGGGCTACCATTGTGCAAGAGCCCGTGTCATGCGGAATTTTCTTTGTGTAATTGTCAATCTATAACGAATGAATAACCAAAATGTTAATTAAGAATCCAATAATGCCTAAATCAATTAATTGAATTTTTATAAAGTATGAAGGATTTCATAATCAATGTTATTACTAATCCTAACTGCTTGGGATGTTAAGTACCACATGCAAATGTTATTAGACTTTTTTTTTAAAGAAATTGTTATTTTATTTTCTACTTTAAGTAGTTGTGACGTGGTGACGTCGGGAATTACAAATTGAAATAGAAGCAATTCCAGAGAATCGCAAGTTCCTGGAAAATTACAAAATGTAAAACAATTCCAGAAAACTATTAGGTTTTCGAAAATTAAAAAGTGTAAAAGTTATTCCAGAACATCATACATTCCTAGAAACAACAGGAAGAGAATATAAAGGGGAAAAATTACAAAGATAAAATATCATTGGAAGGAGAAAGAATTAATGAGGTGGAATCATTTAAAAACATTTAGTAACCATGATCTCCAATACAGGTTCTTTAGAATTTGAGTTTAATGAAAGATTGAAAAAAGCAAATCAGACAGGCTATACTGTATATCAGTTTAGTGAGATCGGTATTACTGCATGGACATATGTCGTGGTATGACAATGAAACAATATCCAACAGATTTTGAAGATTTAAGAACAAAGCGCTCCAAAGGATATTGAGAGTTAAATGGCAGGACAGGATTATAAATGAAACTATAAGAGAGATTACCCGAGTGCTATTTGTGGATGAGATCATGGTGAAGGGTAGATGGAGATAGCTTGGGCATGCTCTTCGCATTTACCAGGAGAGATTAGTTCACCAAACTTTCAACTGGGCTCCACAAGGCACCAGAAGAGTTGGAACACCCAGGCCTACATGGCTGAAGACTGTGAAGCGTGAAATAGGAGATGATGAATGGGGAAGCATTGAGTTAAAAGCTCAAGATAAAGACAACTGGAGAAATCTAACTGAGGCCCTTTGCGTCAATAGGCGTAGGAGGAGATGATGATTATGATGATGATTTCAGAAAATCGTATATTCCTGCGAACAAAAGGTTTACATAAAGGGTGGGGGGAAATACACAACCTCTGTTTCACAACTTGTAACTGTCTTGGGTTAGCTGCCTTACTTGAGGGTACACTCTAGCATACATTCAAACAGTGTGTTGGATAGAAAGGCCAAGAATGCCTAGTGGTTTATCAGTTGTTTACCTTTCTATTATATCATTATTCATTTTCATCCATGGAGAGGGAGTTTAGGTGATGATCATATGTATATATGGTCAGTCTCTACGGCATTATCCTGCTTGATAGGGCAATGTCACTTTCCCTTACCTCTGCCATTCGTGAGTGGTCTTTAAACCTTTAATATGGAATTTAAGGTCAGGGTGGTGGAGCTAACCAAGAACATCTTAATTCAATTACTAGAGTAGATTATTGGTACTGTCCTGTAAGGATTATTCAACTGAGTAACAAACGATTGTTATACAAAGCGGACACTCCCAAAAGCAGTGGGTAGGCTGGCGTGGGAGCTATAGAATGGGCTCAAACTTGAATCTAAAAATAATGTACTTCTGCGGGTACTGTAATCATAATTCTCACAAAGGACTAGAATCGTGAATTCTCATAAACAACAATAACATAATTAGTATCGTCCACTACACATATATAATATGAAATTCTGGCTATTATTTATATACAGAAATTAGAAAAAGCAATGTTGCCTCTGCTCTCAAACTCTGATAGCCTCTGATCAATGTAAGAGATGGTTGATAACACCTTAACACCTGAAATTTACAAGGTGCGCCTATTCAAATACATCTTTTAGTAGACACTTCGAGGGCATATATAGCTCATCGTCATTGATGCTCCAGGCTTGGTTTTATTAGGTTTTTAAAAGATAATACCTTTTAAGCCTATACAAATAAAAACTTATTTGTTCTATTATTGGTACGAATATATTATATAAGTGCCTTAACAAGAATTTCCAAAATTAATTATAAAAAAGTTTGAGATATATTTTTTATATATTGAATGGTTCTAGGTAGATGGCTGCATTATTTTTCAAACGCTCTGTAATATATCAAAAAAAGATATTGCCATAATTATGCACTTTGACTGGGAAGTGCATTGGCCGTGTAAGTAACAATTGCATTTAAATATAGGAGATTTACCCTGAGAGGTGATACCTTAACGTGGTGAAAGGGTTTGTGTATCGCCAAGAGCAGCAAAGCTGTACTACTCAGGGCCACCCATACTAGGTTGGTTTGCAGTGAGTGATCAGGCTAAAGTCCCCCACCATTACCATTCCGCAATGGCCAGCGAGGTGATGAAATGGCTAAACCCAGACATGATTAAAAACATATCTGAGGCCTTTGTCCTGTATTGGGCTAGAAACGGCTGTACTTGTGGTTGTTGTTGTTGTTGTTATTTTATCTTTACGACTAATTTGTAAGAAGAATCAGCAATGTAGAGAGATTATATATGATGCTAAATATGTAGAACAAACCAATTTTAATTGGAAAAAAAAATCCTTGCTGTTGTTGTTGTTGTTTTATCTTTACAACTAATTTGTAAGAATTGGCAATGTAGAGAGATTATATATGATGCTAAATATGTAGAACAAACCAATTTTAATTAAAAAAAAAATCCTTCAATCTCTAATATTATTAATGCATCTCTCCTTTGTGGATAATTCTCATCATTTGGCAACTGACACTTATTTTAAATGACTACACAAAATGTAATTAAGGTCTATTGAATTTCTAATTCCCCTCCTAGACATTAATCACTAGAACCATTTAGAGTCATGAAACTCTCAGCATTCTTTTTTTTTTTTTTTTTTTTTTTTTTTTTTTTTTAACGTTGTAACTTGACTCCCAAAGATGATAATCATATTAGAATTATAACGTTCACGAGCAAAAAGAATATATTAGTTCTCATTCTAAACCAATTATTCATATGTTTACTCAACTAATGATATAACTTAACTCATAATGATGATAATTATACTAAACTTATGACGTTTATGAGAGAAAAATGCAGATTAGTTCTCTTCATACACTATTTAATCATGTATGTTTACATCAATCAAGAAGCCAAAAACCTCTTAACTTTAAAATTTTTTTGGAAATCCGTGAGCAAATTACAAGCTACACTTTAAGTAGGAACTAAATATCGTGTATAATAATTATACAAATCAACAAAAAACTTGATATATATTTTTTAATATACGTGAGCGCATTTTAATAGTCGTAAATCATAGATATTAAATAATGCTCTTTTAACCTGTAAGCTCGCACGCTAGCCACCTGTTGACTGCGACGGCTGTCAGAGGGAGCAGTCAAAATCTTCCAACACCTGTCTGCCATTGCGTAAACGCTACCTGTGTGATCAGTGTACTTATGGGGTGAAAAACAGACGGTGATAATCGAAAAAAACCATCTCCATAGCAGTAATCCAGACCACCAGTGTAGTAATTATACTTCATCTTAATCTCCTTCCCTGGGAATTTACTGCTATATCTTTACGGGTAAGTCATAACTATAATCGAGTCTAAGTAATGAACTTGAAAGTTCTCGAGTAAGATTCCGTTTTCTTTCCATCTTCGAAAGCTATAACTCTTCCCAAAATTTGTCCTTAGAAATAACCTTTGTATTATAGCAATTATTTGTATAGATTATAACCCCAGAGAGTATCAGTGCTCATGGTGTGCATGCAACGTAGCGGATTCGACATGGTTGAAATTTTCATCCAAATCTGGTGCGCACTCATAGGCAACATCAAGTAGGAGCAACAGTTGCCATGTTTGTACATTCTTTGGTTTTTGATTGCCCAGTTACTTTGAAATATGACCCTGGGTCAAAATTAGTTAGGGAAAATTGTCATAAAACCTAAGAAATAATAATAATAATAATAATAATAATAATAATAATAATAATAATAATAATAATAATAATACCTTTCAACACAGTCGAATCTTAATTTCAAAGTAATAGCTTTATGGAAACAAACTGCCACAAAATAACTAAAGTAATTCCAGATTTAAAATTACTCTCTCTCTCTCTCTCTCTCTCTCTCTCTCTCTCTCTCTCTCTCTCTCGAGGAATTTTTAAGCTTGTTTATAATGCCTAATAGCTACATCATATTTTTTGGTCAATAGTGGAACTTCAAAAGTTCAAACTTGGCATTAATGTTCCTTTTAGACGGTTGGTATGAGTCAAGTTTAATAGCATTTCTGTTCCTTATTCATTAAACTCTATTTATCTCCACTTGCTTTATCTTGGTTATTTCTGTTTTATAGTTCATCATTTACTTATAAAACTCTTCTATTCCAAGTGGGATTATAACTTGGCTTATAAAGATAACGATAATAAAAACTTTCATAAAGTCTATACGATATCTTAAAAAAGCATGATCGTTTAAACTACTCTCTCTCTCTCTCTCTCTCTCTCTCTCTCTCTCTCTCTCTCTTATTTTTGTGTAATTATCCTAATATCGATTATCAGAAAATGATGCACCACTCTCTCTCTCTCTCT
>NC_090761.1:56362756-56385256 GCF_036898095.1 Palaemon carinicauda | reverse complement strand
TATAGGTCTATCTGTTGAGTCATCAGCAGCCATTGCCAGTCCCTCCTTGTTCCTAGCTTAGGTGGAGAGGGAGCTTATGCCTGTCCCTCCTTGGTTTTAGCTTGGGTGGAAAAGAGGCTTGGGCGCTGATTATATGTATTTATGGTCAGTCTCTTTGATAGTATCCTGCTTGATATGGCAATGTCACTGCCCCTTGCCTCTGCCATTCATGAGTGGCTTTTAAACTGTTTGTTTTTTAAGATCGCGTCTATAGAAAATTAAGGAGAACTCTGCTATATAATGCAAAATGTAATCGAGTGTCTCTAAAAGAGAAATTGTATCTTTTATACTCAATGGGCACGCACGCCTTAAGGGAGCTATTAGCTACTAGAGATTGGGTCATTAACAGGTTCGTGGAAACTTTAGGGCATCCAGCATCTCTTCAGATCGTTGGAAAGAGTTTTCATAAGAGAGATTTTTGTAATCGTCGTTATATTGAATTGCATTTCAAAAGTTATTTCACGTAGGTTTTATTATAAGGCTATAAAGTCTTAATCATCTTTCATGGTTGCTTGCAAGACTAGGTAGGACAGTTCTTCTCTCTATTACTCCATGAAAAATTTAAAATTCAATTTTGATAAACTTTTAGCCAATGTTATTGTTTTGTATTCTCTTCTTGTTTCTGTTTTTCCTGACACTTATAATATTCTTTCCTTTCAGAGGCACTTTCGTTTATCGTTTACGCATTGATTATGATCAATCCTTCATCCTTCATCTTCCCCTTTCTTGCTTCATTCGGCCCTGGGCTAGAAAAGGATATTAAGTGGCCCATCCCGTTGGCATCTGCTCTATAATTAAATATTTTCCGAAAGCCACTTCATCATATTAATAGAGAGTCAGATCACACAAAACTATATAGAATCAATTATAAATTGATTATTTTTTAATATACTCACGTGCAATGGATACCCATGAAACAGAAAGCTTTTTTTAGCACGTTTCAGAATGAAATATTTTTCGAAAGCCAGTTCAAAATATAAGTTGAGGTTCAGATCGCACGAAACTATATAGAATCAATTGCAAATTGATTTTTTAATATACTCACGTGCAATGGATAGCCATGAAATAAAAAGCCTTTTTTTCAGCCCGTTTCAAGTCAAAGGTCAGACCAGGATTTATTGTAATGTTACGTCGCTTAAGAGAAAGTTAAGTGAGAATCTTATTAAGTGAGCTTTGGCTATATTGGTTGAAGCCACCTTAGAGTTAATTATATCATAATTCAAAATAACACTCGATAAATTACTGAAAAAAAAGAATTAACTGTGTTACAGTGTAGGCCTACTTTCACTTCGAGATGAAGAGTGACCTTGATTATCATTGCAATTTTTCCGGTTATGTTGAACAAATACAGCAATTTATTGTAAATGATTAATGTGAAACACTTTAATCAAATTATTCAGTTAATGCGTAATTAATTGGGAAAGCGGTATATATCTATCCTTCTAACAATTTTTTATGCTAAAGATATCATTTTATGAGACTTATATTATTATTATTATTATTATTATTATTATTATTATTATTATTATTATTTCTTTTTTTTTCTCTTTTTTTTTTGGTAGACCCTCTTTCAAGCAAGTTCTGTGAAAATAATGGCTGCCTCATTTGCATTGATCTTATACTCCGTCTTCTCAATGGCTCTTTTTATATTCTTTTCAGTATTACTGCATACAGCCAGTAACTGAGCAAAAGTCATCCTTAATGGTGAATAGTGATTTCACTTTTTTTATATCTGATTCAAGTCGTGAGGGCAGCATTAAGATCACCCTCATCCCACCATAGTGATACCATATCTCTCTCTCTCTCTCTCTCTCTCTCTCTCTCTCTCTCTCTCTCTCTCTCTCTCTCTCTCTCCCTCTCTCTCTCTCTCTCTCTCGTTTTTTTTTCAGGTTGGACCATCTTGATGTATGGTGTAATTATATAGCATAGGGTAAAAAAGAGTTCTATGTAGGTCGCAAAGATGCCGGACTGATGAAAGTCGTGACTTCGATGGTAATGACTTCTCTTTACTGTTATGGCTAACTCCTCTACCCACAACCCCACTCCCCGCGTAAGGTATGATCATTGGCCTTAACTTGCCCAGGCCAGAAGAAACGAGTATGAGGATATGAATGAAGAAGGATGCGGCTTAGACTCAAAGAAAGCTTCTGAAAGAAGCCCTAAGTCAGATACTAAATACCTTGAGAGAATCTGCTAAATTTGTGTCACAAAATCGAATATTAACGACGCAGGCATTAGAAATCAATAAACAATTTTTTTAATTTTTTTAAGGATAACATTTTAGTTCTATAACATTCGAAAAAACGTGTATTAAAGTTAAAGCTTGACATAATTCCACTGTCTACGATTTAGGTTCTCTTATTGAGTTTCCTATCATGGACAACAGATGGCAGTCATCGTCAATTTACCCTTACGACGTAAACACATAAATGTGGTCGAAATGGAGAAGAAAAATACTTTATTTAACCAAGTCTAATGACAGAGAGGAGGATGGTTAGCGCCAATTGACCTAGAAAGCTTGCAGATGAGACCAAGAGAATCCCAGAACCCAAAACGAAACCACAAACTCCAGAGATGTAGAGAGGTCAGTCCAGTAATAATATTACTCTCGGTCTACGAGTTTGAAAAGGTGGCTTCGGTAGCCGTGATGACCACCAGTCTTACGTTCGTCGGTCGTGCTGCCTACTTTCCTGCTCATCATATGTCTGTGGAGCCGACTCTTTACGATCAAGCGCTACCATTAGTGGCAACGACCATAACCTACGGGAGATCATAGCCGTGAACACCCACCCACCATTACCACCAGTAGTACCATCGACGCCACAACCTTCTTAGGGGAGGTTGTCTCGGTAACCTACATATAATAGTACTACTGTATTTCCTTCCTGTGAGGGAATGGTAGAATATTATCGAGATGGCCCCCTTTGGGAACTCTTGTTAAATAGAGAGAGAGAGAGAGAGAGAGAGAGAGAGAGAGAGAGAGAGAGAGAGAGAGAGAGAGAGAGAGAGTATTGTTCTTCAATTGCAACAAAAATTGGCTTATTGAGATAATCTTGTAAGATTTTTGGTGATCAATCTATTCTGTTAAATGAGAGAGAGAGAGAGAGAGAGAGAGAGAGAGAGAGAGAGAGAGAGAGAGAGAGAGAGAGAGAGAGAGAGAGAGTATTGTTCTTCAATTGCAACAAAAATTGGCTTATTGGGATAATCTTGTAAGATTTTCGGTGATCAATCTATTCTGAAGAAGTGTTTCAGTTCTTTTGTTCTACCTTGTTTCGAGTATTGTTCTCCTGTCTGGTCCTCACTCCAGAATCTCGTCTTAATTTGTTGGACAAGAACTTATGGTCTTTTAAATTTCTTATTCCTGATCTAGACATTAATCTCTGGTGGCACCGTCGTTCATTTAGTTCGTTATGCTTGTTACATAAGATTTTTCATAATTCTGACCATTTGCATTTATGTTGAGCAGGCTGACATGAATCCCTCTTTATAGTTCATGTATGAAAGATATATTTTAATGCTGTTACTCTTCTTGAAATATTTCATTCTAATTGTTTATTACTTCTATTGAAATTTATTTATTTCCTTTCCTCACCATGCTATTTTTCCGGTTGGGGCCCTTGGCCTTATAGCATCCTGCTTTTACAACTAGGGTTGTAGTTTAGCTAATAATAATAATAATGATGATAATAATAATAATAATAATAATAATAATATAATATAATATCTGGTCTGTAGGAATATTAGCTTTTCGAAGGCCCTTCTTGGTTTTAATCATACTTTGAAGTGCCGAGGCATTTGACATCTCTCTCTCTCTCTCTCTCTCTCTCTCTCTCTCTCTCTCTCTCTCTCTCTTGTACAATTTCTAGGCTATTATCCAAGGGATCCGCTTAAGGTTCGAATTTGGGGAAGGGAGAGAGAGGAGAAGTTGTTAGGAGACGTGAATGATAAGCACTTTATGAAAAGATTCATCATCATATCTCCTTCGTGGCTTCGATGATGAAATTCTCACCCATCAGTGTGATAACATCCCCACTCTATCTATTTTGTTCTTGGCTCTCGTGTATATATTCGCATCAGAGGTCACTATTTCCTCCATTTTGCATGAATGACAGTAGAAACGAGTCATTACACACTCATAAACATTGGAAAGATCTAAATTTATCAGTTTAAACACCGTAATAAAATCCTAATTGCCAACCATTATCCGAGCTTGCTTTGCTACCATTGGCAATTGAGTTTTATAACTTCTCATAGTCAAGTCATATTTATTGGCGTAAGCATTTATAGCCTTTTCCCACCTCATTAGACTCTTTACAGCTCATCTTTTCATTCGTTCTTTATTTGTTCTGTTTGCACCTCATCTTCAACAACTATCACCATCACTTGTTATTATTATAATTATTATTATTATTAGTAGTAGTAGTAGTAGTAGTAGCATTATTATTATTATTATTATTATTATTATTATTATTATTATTATTATCAATACTTGCTAAGCGACAACCCTAGTTGGTAAAGCAGGATCCTATAAGCCCAAGGGCTCCAACAGAGAAAATAACCCAGTGAGGAATGAAAATAAAGAAAAACTACAAGAACTATAAGAACAAAAATAACGTTAAAATAAATCTTTCATATACAGACTATAATACTTGAAAATAATAAGAGGAAGAGAAACAAGATAGAATAGTGTGCCCGAGTGTATATAATCTAAATATGATATACTATTAAAAGAGAGTCCCTTTGCGAATGAGTGCAATGCTAAATTGCATTTGCTGATCATCATTTGGTACTTCATTCATAACTATTTCCTTTTGAACTCTGTCTTAGGTCTAGATTTCTAGACTATTCGACAACTCCCATGAGGACCTCCCAGGGAGGTCAAGCCGCAGGAAACGTTTTGCGAGTTTAAAAGCCTCATATAATTGCAAAAGAATCAGCTAAATTTATTCTAATAATTACATAATTTTCCTTGGTAATAAAACAAGGTTTATGTAAGTATATTTCATGGTTTCCCTAAGTATTTGACTCATGACGTCTTGTTTTTCAGAATGATTTTTAGCCTAGGTCTAGAGTTCTAGACTTTATTCGACAATGCAATGAGGAGTTCCCAGGAAGGCCAAACCGCAAGGAACGTTTTGCAAGTTTGAAGGCCTCTTATTGTTGCGAAATATATTGCCAAATTTATTCAAATCATTACATAATTTTCATTGGTAATAAAGCAAGGTTTATGTAAGTGTATTTCCTGGTTGCCCACAAGTATTTGACACATGACTTCTTGTTTCCCAGGATGATTTCTTACCTTACACATACTATCACATTTGTTTATTTACTTCAGATAATTGAATCATGACTTATTTCCAATGTTATCAAAGTTTTATTGTGGGGATTTCAGATGATCCTTAGGAACATTATTATTATTATTATTATTATTATTATTATTATTATCTAAACTACAACCCTAGTTGGAAAAATATGATGGTATAAGTCTAGGAGTCCAACAGGTAAAATAGCCCATTGAGGAAAGGAAATAAGGAAACAGATAAAAAAGTATGCCCGAGCGTACCGTCAAGCAAGAGAACTCTACCCCGAGGCAGTGGAAGACCATGGTACAGAGGATATGGCACTACCCAAGACTAGAGAACAGTGGTTTGATTTTGGAATGTTCTACTAAAAGAGCTACTTATCATGGCTAAAAAGTCTATTCTACTTTCTTTTTGGTATTTCTTGATGACAAGAGAAGGGGAAAGAAGGAGGAACTGTACTAAAATGGAAGTGATAAGGTTTTTTCCTTATATAGAGATAAAAGTTTAAAATAGTCCGGAAAACCAGAACCAGGGAGAGATTTCTAAAGCTTTTCTGATCATAATTGGGAGAAATTTCTTGCCTTAATAATGCAGACTGAGGAGTGATAAAAATCAAGGTCTACGTACATATATAAACCTTGATAGAAATGACATGTAGGCAACAGTCTACCAAACATGTTGAAAATTGTGTCAACAGTGCGGTCTAAATTGACACATTTTTCTTCTTCTTCTTCTTCTTCTTCTTCTTCTTCTTCTTCCTCTTCTTCTTCTTTTGGTGTGAACGAGCGATGAAATATACTATCTCCCGGCATGCGAGGAAACAAGATAATAACATATACTTATCAGCAAATTGAGGAAGCCCCGACATTCTTCAGCTAGCATTTACTAGCTAAAGACGGTCAGTAGTATGTACCAACTAAAGAGCGCTGGTGGATATGGACCAATTGTTAAGTCAGGCGTTTATTGCACTTCCTAACGGTGTTGGTGTTAGATCTATCGATGTGATAGATAAACTCTGGAAAACCATTCGTTCGTTCGTTCGTTCTAGAGTGCCTTGCTTATAGCAAAACACGGGCTATTGCACTACGGCCATAGAGGGATATTATGTTAAAGTCAGGGATGATATAAGAATTAGATGGCACAGAAAAGTAAGACGAATGGGATCAATAATTTGTTCCTGAACAGACCACAATTTGGACGTGTCAAGGGGTAGAATGGGGCCGGTAGGGTGGCTCCCTTTTAGGTCCACGAAATGAATCTGGAAACCCAAATGATATATTGGACCAAATGATAGTTGAGATTGTTGCCTTTTTACGTTGGATTTTACGTTTTTATAACCCATTACTATGAAACACATAAATGGTTGGCACAGTATTGTTTATTTTAACTGTTCATACGTAGAAATGTTGTATGTGTTTATATGATTTTACTATGCTGAAATAATGAGCTGGATGAATGATTATGATTTTTAGAAAATGAAAAAATTAAAAGTGTATGGATGTGAGAGGATAGAGACCTCGAAAGTGTTGGATAGGTAAAGTAAGTGTTGGATAAGTGAATAAAAGGAGTATTGGAAGCAAGGGCCCCAATATACAAGAAAAGCAAGAAGTGTGAAGGGTGCAAATTTATTACTAATGTTTAGCCTGGTGCTATAATGACTTCAACAGAATTGAATGTTTCCTATATCTACTCAGAGAACTCATTATTATTATTATTATCATTATTATTATTATCACTTACTTATTTACTTACTTACTTACTTGCTTGCTAAGCTACAACCCTAGTTGGAAAAGCAGGATGCTATAAGCCCAGGGGCTTCAGCAGGAAAAATAGCCCAGTGAGGATAGGAAACAAGGAAAAAATCACTATTTTAAGAACAGTAACAGCATCAAAATAAATATTTCCCATATAAACCATAAAAACTTTAACAAAACAAGCGTAAGAGAAATTAGATAGAATGGTGTACCCGAGTGTACCCTCAAGCAGTACGTCAAACCACCCTGGCATACAGCGCTATTGAATTCTAGCATTCTTTCTCATTCTGCATAATAAAAACCTTCCATTCTGATATTTGTTTCCAATTTATCCTGCTCTCCCTGTGGCTTCCTATCTTCCATCTGTTCACTTAAACTATACTTTTTTTTTTCTTTTTTTACTTCAGTGTGTCTCCATATTTCACGCTTTCCAATCTTCTCATGACACATAAATTAAGAAAAAAGTTTCAACAGCATATTTTTTATATCTTTATATGCATCCATCATTCATCTATTTATATACAACAACAACAACAACAACAACAACAGTTTCTGGTCCCCTGCAGGACAAAAGGCCTCGGGCATGTCCTTATTCATGCTGGGGTGTGGCCATTTTCATCATCAAGTGGCCACTGAGGATTGGTGACGGTGGGAGACTTTTTGTCTAATCATTAACAACAAACCAACCTAGTATGGGTGGCCTTGACTAGTACAGTTCTGCTGATCATGGTTATACACAAACCCTTTTACCACGTTAAGGTATTCCTACTCAGAAAGGGTCTATATATATGGGCCAGGTAGTATGAAAAGTGAAGAAGAGCGGAATGAGTTCTGGAATGAATTAACTAGGTGTGTAGAAGGACTGGGTAGAAGGAATTATGTAGTTGTGATGGGTGACTTAAATGCTAGAGTGGGCGCTGGAGAGGTAGAAGGTGTCATTGGGAAGTATGGCGTACCAGGTGAAAATGAGAGTGGTGAGAGACTGGTAGATATGTGTGTTGAACAAGAGATGGTAATAAGTGCTAGCTTTTTTAAAAAGAAAGATAAAAATAAGTATACATGGGTAAGAGTGGCAAATGGAAGAGTAGTAGAAAGGGCATTAATGGATTATGTGTTGACAACTAAAAGAATGTTTGGAAGATTGAAAGACGTGCACGTGTTTAGGGGTATGGCTAACGGTATGTCTGATCATTTTTTGGTGGAAGGAAAATTAGTTGTAGCAAAAGAGTGGGGGAATAGATTAGGTGGATGTAAAAGGGAGCTAGTGAGGGTTGAAGAGCTAATAAAACCGAGGGTAAAAAGTAAATATCAGGAAAGGTTAAAAATGGCATATGACGAGGTGAGAGTAAGAGAAACTGGTAATTTAGAGGAGGAGTGGAAGTTAGCAAAAGAAAATTTTGTTGGGATTGCAAGTGATGTATGTGGCAAGAAGGTTGTTGGAGGCAGCATGAGGAAGGGCAGTGAATGGTGGAATGAAGGAGTGAAGGTAAAAGTGGAAGAGAAAAAGAGGGCTTTTGAAGAATGGCTGCAGAGTAATAGTATAGAGAAGTATGAAAAATATAGAGAGAAAAAGGTGGAAGTAAAGCGCAAGGTACGTGAGGCAAAGAGGGCAGCTGACCTGAGGTGGGGTCAGGGACTGAGTCAGTCATATGAAGAGAATAAGAAGAAGTTTTGGAAAGAAGTGAAGAGAGTAAGGAAGGCCGGCGCAAGAATTGAAGAGACAGTGAAAGATGGAAATGGAAGTTTGTTAAAAGGAGAGGAGGCAAGGAAAAGGTGGGCGGAATATTTTGAAAGTTTGCTGAATGTCGAGGATGATAGGGAGGCAGATATAATTGCTGTTGCAGGTGTTGAGGTGCCAGTGATGGGAGATGAGAATGAGAGAGAGATTACAATAGAGGAAGTGAGGAGAGCACTAGATGAAACGAGAGTAGGAAAAGCATCTGGTATGGATGGTGTGAAAGCTGAGATGTTGAAGGAAGGGGTTGTGACTGTACTTGAATGGTTGGTGAGATTGTTTAATGTGTGTTTTGTGTTGTCAATGGTACCAGTAGATTGGGTCTGTGCATGTATTGTACCACTATATAAGGGTAAGGGAGATGTGCATGAGTGTTGTAATTCAAGAGGTATTAGTTTGTTGAGTGTAGTTGGAAAAGTGTATGGTAGAGTACTGATTAATAGGATTAAGGATAAAACAGAGAATGCAATCTTGGAAGTACAGGGTGGTTTTAGAAGAGGTAGGGGTTGTATGAATCAGATTTTTACAGTTAGGCAGATATGCGAGAAATATTTAGCAAAAGGTAAGGTGTATGTTGCGTTTATGGATCTGGAGAAAGCATATGATAGAGTTGATAGGGAAGCAATGTGGAATGTGATGAGGTTATATGGAGTTGGTGGAAGGTTGTTGCAAGCAGTGAAAAGTTTCTATAAAGGTAGTAAAGCATGTGTTAGAATAGGAAATGAAGTGAGCGATTGGTTTCCGGTGAGAGTGGGGCTGAGACAGGGATGTGTGATGTCGCCGTGGTTGTTTAACTTGTATGTTGATGGAGTGGTGAGAGAGGTGAATGCTCGAGTGCTTGGACGAGGATTAAAACTGGTAGGCGAGAATGATCATGAATGGGAGGTAAATCAGTTGTTGTTTGCGGATGATACTGTACTGGTAGCAGACACAGAAGAGAAGCTTGACCGACTAGTGACAGAATTTGGAAGGGTGTGTGAGAGAAGGAAGTTGAGAGTTAATGTGGGTAAGAGTAAGGTTATGAGATGTACGAGAAGGGAAGGTGGTGCAAGGTTGAATGTCATGTTGAATGGAGAGTTACTTGAGGAGGTGGATCAGTTTAAGTACTTGGGGTCTGTTGTTGCAGCAAATGGTGGAGTGGAAACAGATGTACGTCAGAGAGTCAATGAAGGTTGCAAAGTGTTGGGGGCTGTTAAGGGAGTAGTAAAAAATAGAGGGTTGGGCATGAATGTAAAGAGAGTTCTATATGAGAAAATGATTGTACCAACTGTGATGTATGGATCGGAGTTGTGGGGAATGAAAGTGATGGAGAGACAGAAATTGAATGTGTTTGAGATGAAGTGTCTGAGGAATATGGCTGGTGTATCTCGAGTAGATAGGGTTAGGAACGAAGTGGTGAGGGTGAGAACGGGTGTAAGAAATGAGTTAGCGGCTAGAGTGGATATGAATGTGTTGAGGTGGTTTGGCCATGTTGAGAGAATGAAAAATGGATGTCTGCTAAATAAGGTGATGAATGCAAGAGTTGATGGGAGAAGTACAAGAGGAAGGCCAAGGTTTGGGTGGATGGATGGTGTGAAGAAAGCTCTGGGTGATAGGAGGATAGATGTGAGAGAGGCAAGAGAGCGTGCTAGAAATAGGAATGAATGGCGAGCGATTGTGACGCAGTTCCGGTAGGCCCTGCTGCTTCCTCCGGTGCCTTAGATGACCGCGGAGGTAGCAGCAGTAGGGGACTCAGCAGTATGAAGCTTCATCTGTGGTGGAAATGTGGGAGGTTGGGCTGTGGCACCCTAGCAGTACCAGCTGAACTCGGCTGAGTCCCTGGTTAGGCTGGAGGAACGTAGAGAGTAGAGGTCCCCTTTTTTGTTTTGTTTCTTGTTGATGTCGGCTACCCCCCAAAATTGGGGGAAGTGCCTTTGGTATATGTATGTATGTAAATATATATATATATATATATATATATATATATATATATATATATATATATGTATATATATGTATGTATATGTATATACATATATATATATACTATATATATGTATATATATATGCGTGTGTGGATATATATGTATATATACAAATATATATATGTATATATATATATATATATATATATATATATATATATATGTATATATATATATATATATATATATATATACATGTATGTATATATATACATATAAATATGTATGTATGCATATATATATGTATATATATATATATATATATATATATACAGTATATATATATATATATATATATACACCTGGCCCCTTCAGAGGAGTGGCTTTATTAAGAGGCTGTTAGCCCACGGGCATATTCCACAATGAATGTGACTCACCACAATCGACTGATTATATTGTACATCATTCAGTGCTTCCTTTCATACACCAAGGACGCTTTCTAATAGACACTGACTAAATAAACAAGAATCAGCCTGGCACTCCAACCACATGCTTTGAATTTCAAACAAGTCAAATATTACTCATTTTCTTTGTTTGGTTCTTGTGCTCCGAATTAGCTTTCGTTAGTGCCATAGCCTCTGTACCATGGTCTTCCACTGTCTTGGGTTAGAGTTCTCTTGCTTGAGGGTACACTCGGGCACACTATTCTATCTTATTTCTCTTTCTCTTGTTTTGTTAAAGTTTTTATCATTTACTTAAGAGATATCTATTTTAATGTTTTTACTCTTCTCAAAAATATTTTTTTTCCATGTTTCCTTTCCTCACTGGGCTATTTTCCTTGTTGGGGGCCTTGGACTTATAGCATCCTGCTTTTCCAACTAGGGTTGTAGCTTAATAAGTAATAATAATAATAATAATAATAATAAATTCGTGTAGCACCATAGAATCCTCTTTGGATTCAGTAATTCAGAAATCATTTCTTTCCTTCTACTACTGTGCTTTGGAAATATTTAACTTTTTTTTTAGAAGTTTTTATAGTTTTTATATATAAAAGATATATTTTAATGTTGTTACTGTTTTCAAAATATTTTATTCTAATTGTTCATTACTTCTCTCGTAGTTTGTTTATTTCCTTATTTCCTTTCCTCACTGTGATATTTTTTCTCTGATGAAGCCCTTGAACTTGTAGAATCCTACTTTTCCAACTAGGGTTGCAGCTTAGCTAGTATTGATAATAATAATAATAATAATAATAATAATCATTATTATTATTATTATTATTATTATTATGTTTTCCTAATTCGTATAGCCTCTTCTCTTAAAGATATAAAGTTTTATCGTTTATTTCCTTCAAGTTTAATCCCAACTTATCTTCATCGTTAATTTCATTACTTCAGTTTCCTCTGGAATGGGCTAGACCAGGGTCTTACATTGCCCCCACCTTCGGCCTCAGGTTTTAACAAGGAGAATGTGTTGAGTATTTTTGCTTAAAATTCGTTTTAGAATGAATTCAAGCAAATGAAAAATTAATTATATATTCCTAAATTTATCATATCACTCGAGAACATCGTATAATCATGATTGCATTTTTATTTTTTCTATTAATATGATTTTTATTTTATATTTTGTCAACTGACCTGGTTTTATATTCCTCATTTTTTGGGGTTACTTCACTGTGAATACTTCTTTCATAACGCATTTCTTCGTTGCTTATTATATCACACATTCTTCCTATTCTAAAGTTCATTTTTATATTTATCATAACGTTTTTATTCGAATTAATAATCACCCTTATTCATATAATGTTTTCTGTAACATTCTATATATAACCAGACTGTAACAACCAACAGAGATACTTTACTTGTTGCTGCCATCTGTTGGTCGCTCGACAAACAACTCAAGGGTCCTTGCGGGGAAGTGTGACTTCCAAACTTCACCGTCCTTAGCTCGTAAATCTGGCGTGTATGAAGCTCTCGTTGGAATAACCTTTCCATGTTTTGTTAGTTCGTCGGTTGATTGTGAGCGATCTTGAAGTGAAGTGGGAAGACTTTTATTGGTCGTGGAGTTGTTCGTGGTATGTAGACAAGTGTATTCTACTTTATATTATGACTGCGTCTCATGGTTTGTTATTTTTTTAAGTTTTCAATTGTTACTTTAAACTTTCTTTAGAAGTTTACATAAGTATGATTTTAAGTTTGTATTGGTACAGAGGTTAGTGAAATCTTTTAAGATATTTATTTCGCATTCTGATTTAAATTAGTTAGTTTTATTTTGAAATCTTGCTTTAAACTAATTCCCATTGATTCTTGTATTATCATTTTAATATCTTTAAAATTTAAGTGGTTAAAATTTCTTATTAAAATCTTTAACTTTGAGCTATTAAATTATAATTTCTATCTAGTGGAGCTTCCTTTCTTTAACATTAAATCATTTTCAGATGTGACGCTTGTCTTCCTGTTCTCGGCAACCAGTTCACAGCACCTTGAGTTATTCTGTTCTTCGCAATACCCGAGGGGAAGTCTGTTCATTCAGTTGGTAACTATTTTTCACTCTATATCGAAAGGTAAGAAACATTCTTTATTATTTCTATATTAAAACCCTTGTGCAAGCTTGTCCTCCCCCGTTCAGGGGCGAGGCCCCTGAACGTGGGGAGGACTTCCTCTTGGTGTATGTCAGACCTGTATTTTGGTCTGACATACACCAAGAGGGGCTTGCACTTTACCTTAGTTTTAAGTTCTCACGGTGAGTGAATTCATCTTCGTTTTAGACAAGAGTTGTACCCATGACTTGGTTTCTTTAAATTTAAATACTTGGTTGGCGAGTCTTTATATTCTCCGTGTTAAGTGCATTGAAGTTTAGCTAATTATAAAATCCACAGAATTGTCTGTTTTTTCAACTGTAGAGTATTGAACATTTACTTACGGAGATTTACGTAATTAAATTAATTCAAAGTTCGTATTACTGCAATATAGCTACATTTAAGTTTCATGGTGTCAAAAGTTTGATAAACCGGCAGTTTGTGTATCTTATTTCTAGATTTTGATTTAGTTTCTTAATTCTACTCGTCAACTAACTTTACACTAGTCTCAATAAAAAGTACAAATAATAGTCATGGTTTTGCATTAGGGATTAATTTTGATGCTTATTTCAGTATTTTGACAGTATCCTTTTCTCGGCAGGTGATTGGTGGAGGAATTTTTGGAATTTAAAATGCCGTAAGCGCCTGGAAGAGCTTAATATGGCATATTGCTTGGAATCCCTGGAAGAACATATGCTATAATTTAAAAACTGCTGGAAGAGCTTGAAATGGCTATTGCTTGGTATAGTCTGAATTGCTGTAGGGACTAATCATGCCGTAATCGAGCTGCAGGGAGATCTGAACTAGCTCTAACGGCCTTGCTCCTCCGGTGAGTTGTCGCCGGATAGAGTACAGAAAAGATTGAACTAAATCGGCGCTTGAAGTGCTTTCTATCTTTAATAAACTTTTGATTTCTTTCTCCTGTTTATGAACTTAATTTATTTTAAACTAAATTTGTAATTCAACTTGCGAATAGTGAGTTTTGTTACTCACTGTTCTGGTTTTGGTTTGTCCTGAGGTATTACTAAATGAAATGGTTGGCGAAAAACTTGCTTTGCTCTTTTAATGTTTCAAACCTTAAGGAGTAACTTTGATCACAGGGGGTTTGTATGAAATATCAAAATTGGAAGAGTATCAGTGACTTCTCTTTTAAGAGGTTCACTAGATTACTTTAAAGAGATCTGGGAATAAAAGGAATGCATTAATATTTTTAAATTTAGTAAAAAATCCTAGTAGGTTATAGTTAAGAAACCAGGCATTAGTCAAAAATTTTCCTTTTAACTGGGATAAATACTTAGTAGTTTTAAAAACTGTTTGAAAATCTGAGCTTATCAGTACTTCACATCCTGAAATGTCAAATCTCAACTGCATGACCACAGAATATTTTAAATTTCTGAAACGCAGTGAATTTATATGAGTATATTATCGTCACCCAGACTTAGGGATACTTGGGTTATTTGATAACCAAGCAAATGGAAGTTTAAAAATGTGTCTTTAAAAGTTTTATTAGAATTGGTTGTAAAAAATTTGCTTGAGTGAACTAAGAAAGGTTAAAGTCTTAACAAATCTAAAGATGAAATTTTATCGAATTTATCACTTATATTATACAAAAGACTTAGTGGAGATAAAAGATAGAGGGGTAACTTTAAAATATTTTAAAGAGTAGCTGATTTCAAGAAATTATTATAAATGGTATCTGAGCAAATGCCAGTCAAGACGACAGCATTTTGACTGCTAAAAAGTATACCGCCTGTGCTCTTTATAACGCTGTAAGTGTCTTGGCGGTGTTTGGCGAAAGCGCCGGACACTTCTTACCCCCTCCACACCAGGGTTCTAAAAGAGGCATGGGGCAGAGGTTGTTATTACTGGTATAGCTAAAACACTTGTTGGTAAAGCAGGACGCTATAATTATCCAGGGGCTCCAACTGGGAAAAATAACAGTGAGGAAAGGAAAAATTAAGTGGAAACCTTGTTTGACCAAACCTGTCTTGTCCCTAGGCTATGGATCTGCGGTTAGAAATGGTATCGCTATAGATTTATTGGGAACACCCTTGCTTTTGAAGAGTGAAATTGGATTAGAACATTGCATACAGGCTTGCGTAGCGTATTCATGACTTTCAAAACAAGGATTTAATGCTACCAAAACCTATATGGGTGTGCCTTTTATTTAAAAAGTTACTTCAACTTCTAATAGTTGAGTTTGGGTAGTTTAAGGGCAGGAAATTCATCAGTTTAGATAATACTACTGCGAAAATAACTTTAATCGGAAAGAAAGTGTATAGGGATAAATAAGAATAAAGCTTTACCATACTGTTCGGAAAAAGTCCTACGGTTTTAAGTCCATAATAAATGTGTTCCCCCCCAAAAAAAGGTTTTGGTTGATGGAATAAAAGGACTTTACAATTAACTTGCTTTTCTTGCATTTTTACTATTGACTTCAAATCACTAATGCGTAGTACTCCGAAGTTTATCTAGAAGAAAATTTACTAATTTTTACTTTATCCGAATCAGAAATTGTGGAAGGGAGGCCTTCAATACATTTAGCAAGGTTTTATGTCTCTTCATATACGCACATAGATTAGTTTGGATTGATTCTGCCCGTATACTTTGTTCCAAATAGAAATTTTTTTTTTCCAGGAGTAATTGATTTTTTAAAATTGTAAAAATAGATTACTTACTTCTTCATTGTCTAGCCTAGTTGCGAGAACTTATCTTTAAATAGAAGACTTAAAAAGTAAAAATTTAATTTAGTATATAAAAGAATAAATAAAAACTACGTGACTAATCCAAAAGTAAATTACAAGGCTTTAATACAGCAGTTGTTAGAGGAAGTAGGATATGAATAATCTATAAAGTCTGCAGATCTGCCTGAATGCCCGTTCGCTCTGGCTGTTCCTAGGTTTGACTGGGGCAGCTCTCCATCGTGTGGACACCATACAGTTTTTCTCATTTACGGGGTTTTAAGCCCCATCCACACGAGAGGCAAATGTGGGACAGTCACCCTGATTTTCCCGTAATTCTTTCGTTTTGAAAGTGTTACCAGATTAAACAGTCGAAGACGAACAGTAGGCACAGGCAGGCGAGCATACTTGGGGCCAGACCACTGCCGTCTCAATATGAGACGGCAGTGGCCAGAGTACAGTCAGAGATATCAAAAAATAGTCGGCCTCCCATCCAATGCCTTAACGGCACGGGCACTTCGATGGTTTGTCCGTGATTTCCTCGTCTATAACGTCTTCTATACTGAGTCACCCATACAACAAAATTGGTTTAAAGTGCAGCAGGCCGTGCATTTATCCAATCCTGTTTATGATAGTATGTGGCCATACTAAAATAAGTTGCTGTAGCATCACAATCATTATCATCAACAATTAATTCTATGTCATTTAAGCCACTAAAATTTTAATAATAAAATATCACATAATGCTGTTTATATGTCTTTGACAGTAGTAAAATGAAAAGCCAATGCTACCAAAAGACGATCGGTACCATCAGCAATGATTTCTGTCATTTGTACCACTAATTCGCTCAAAGACCAGTTTGGCTACACATTCAGTCGTCATAGGTTTATACCAATCATCTGTTTAAAGTATGTAGCCTATTTGCCTAAATATCCATCTACCTTATTTTAGCGTGATCAACTTTTAGTCGATATCTTAGACGTCATAGGTCTATACAAATCGTCTGTTTAAAGTATGTATCTTTAATTTGCCTTAATGTCTATCTACCTTATTTTAGTGTGACAGGACCTAAAATGGTACAAAACCAATTCCCAGTTACCAACCTATGTCAAAAGGTTAGAGGTTAGAGGTCGCCTACGTCGGTTTCAGTTAACAAGATATTTTTAAGAAGTAGCAATAAATAACTTTTTAGGAGTTTAGTTTATTACCACCCTGGTTCTCACACTCTTCAATTGTTTTTGCTTACTTTGATTCCATAACTCATCACATTCACGCTTCTTGTATTTAACGATAAGGTTGGTTAGTTTAGATTGACACTAGCGTTGACAGCCCGTAAGAACGTTAAAAGTTGCACTATTTTTTTATAGGTTTGTATGTTTTCTATGAATTCAACACAATCTCAAGGGTAAAGATAACTAAATTCTGTTGCAGATTTATATATATTGATCTAGACTGACAAAGGAAATTAGAAATGAAAATATGAAAAATAAAGAAAACGAGCATCGACAGATTTTTTGTCAAATACCAAAAAGAAAAAAAAAAATGTTAGATTGACATACAGTATACTCATCTTATTAACCAAGAAAATGATCGATGGAAATATGAAAAGATAAAAAAAAGTATACAGGTTATTATCAAGTAAAAAATGGCTAAATTATGTTACAAATTTATCTATACTGATCTAGATTAACAGAGGAAATTAGAAATGGAAATATGGAATGAAAGAAAATAAGAACATCTTAAAATTGTTTTTTTTATCAAGACAAATTTAAATTCTCTTATGAAATACACATTCAATTACTCTATTTATTAGAATAACCGGCGGCTCAAAATTGCATCCACATGCAAAGGAATAAAAAAAAAAATTTTAGTCTTTTTCTCTTCAATTAAATTATCAAAACTGGACTCGAAGTTTGGTCAAGAAAATAACCAATAAGTGAACGAGGAATCAGGATAAATAGCCAATAAGTAAACGAGGAAACAGGAAAAGTGGGAAATCATAAAAACAATAACCTAATATGATGGAAATTACAGTAAACAATGTAATAAACAAACTTCGTTTTTCTGTATGTACACACAATTGCAAAAGTGGTATAATTATTTAGTATTTTCTCCCAGTAATATCAAAGGTCAGGATTAAGTTTATTTATAATAGGGGAACAAAGTGTTTAATAATTTATTTGAAATATGTTATTTTTTATCATTCTTGTCATAAATATTAAAAGATAAAAACGAAAATACCCTAAAATACAGTTGAACAGAAAGCGAACACTTTGACAGATATTCTAATATTATTCATTTTTCCTTTACTTATAAACCTAGATATAGGACAGGTTCTAGAGAAAGCTGGTGACCTGGTTTATTGTTGAAGCTGTGATAAAGCAAAAGAAAAATATATCTTATTTTAGGACATAAGTTTCTGTAGAACAACATATTTTTAAAGAGAGTTGAGAAGTAGGACAGAATGACCGTTCCTTTAGTTTTGTTTTGTTTAAATCTTAAGTGGGATTCATGGTAAGTCTCTTGAATCTAGGACATATATACATACATACATATATATATATACATATATATATATATATATATATATATATATATATATATATATATATATATACATATATATATATATGTATATATGTATATATATATATACATATATATATATATATATGTATATATATATATATATATATATATATATATATATATATATATATATATTGTTTGTTTTTTAGTATATTTTCTGTGAAAACCTTCAATCAAAATTTCTGGAATAAAAATTCTGATCATGAATCAAATTCTAGCATGAATGGATAAATTCTATTTTGCTTTAGATTTCACAAATATATCAATATAATACATTTCTAAAAAAATATTCATACTAAGAATGTGACCGTTTATTGTATATGGCTGCAATACGTATAGTCACAAATATTGTCCATTTAAGTTTTTCTTTAACACATGGAATAGACAGTCATTTGTATAGATAAACTATCTACTCTTGTGGATATGAGACAGATAGCCATGTGAATTTTTCTAGCCCTGGGTTGAAGCAAATAAAAAAGTAAGATGTAGGGGTGTAACAGTGTAAAGTAAAATCACATATTTGATAACATTACCACTTCCTCTTTCATTAATGAACTCTGCCAAATAGAAACAAATTGAAATTATGTAATTATCGAAATCAAAATCATTCATTATATTAGAGTTGCTGTGGCCTGATTGGTAACGTCTCTGCCTGGTGTTCGCCAGTCGGGGGTTCGAGTCCCGCTCAGACTCGTTAGTACCATTAGTGTCTGCAACTTTACCATCCTTGTGAGCTAAGGTTCGGGGGTTTGGGGGAGCCTATAGGTCTATCTGCTGAATCATCAGTAGCCACTGCCTGCCCCTAGCTTGGGTGGAGAGGAGGCTTGGGCGTTGATCATATAATATATGGTCAGTCTCTAGGGCATTGTCCTGATTGCTAGGGCAATGTCATTGTCCCTTGCCTCTGCCATTCATGAGCGACCTTTAAACCTTTAAAAAAAAAACTGAAAAGCACCTACTGTTATTGTTTGTAGTGTTTGCAACCTCACCATCCTTGTGAGCTAAGGATGGTGGGTTTGGGAGGCTTTAGGTCTAGCTGCTGAGTCATCAGTAGCCTTCTGGCTCTCCCTGGTCCTAGCTTGGATGGAGAGGTGACTTTGGCGCTGCTCATATGAATATATGGTCAGTCTATAGGGCATTGTCCTGCACGAGCAATGTCACTGTCCATTGTTTTTGCCATTCATGAGCGGCCTTTAAATCCTTTGAGGGAATATGAGCAATGAAAATAAGGAGGATATTTACAGGAAGGTGGATTATTCCCGCCCTTGGTTCCCGCCCAATCTTAAGACTGGATTTATGGCTACGCCCACGGACACGTAGACATCTCTCGTATGACTCATATAATTTAGTTACCTATAAAATAACAATTTTATAATTGAATACCTATAAAGGAAACTATTTTATAACTGAAAATAAGTAGCATAAATGATGAATAAAAAATTTTCCTATGACTCAAATAATTTAGTTACATATAAAAAACAATTTTATAATCGAATACCTTAAAAAACTATTTTATAATTGAAAATAAGTAGTATAAATGATGAATGACATTTTTTCCTATAACTCAAATAATTTAGTTACCTATAAAAAACAATTTTATAATCGAATACCTTAACAAACTATTTTATAATTGAAAATAAGTAGTATAAATGATGAATGACATTTTTTCCTATAACTCAAATAATTTAGTTACCTATAAACAACAATTTTATAATCGAATACCTTAAAAAAACATTTTATTATTGAAAATAAGTAGTATAAATGATGAATGACATTTTTTCCTATAACTCAAATAATTTAGTTACCTATAAAAAACAATTTTATAATCGAATACCTTAACAAACTATTTTATAATTGAAAATAAGTAGTATAAATGATGAATGACATTTTTTCCTATAACTCAAATAATTTAGTTACCTATAAACAACAATTTTATAATCGAATACCTTAAAAAAACATTTTATTATTGAAAATAAGTAGTATAAATGATGAATGACATTTTTTCCTATAACTCAAATAATTTAGTTACCTATAAAAAACAATTTTATAATCGAATACCTTAACAAACTATTTTATAATTGAAAATAAGTAGTATAAATGATGAATGACATTTTTTCCTATAACTCAAATAATTTAGTTACCTATAAAATAACAATTTTATAATTGAATACCTATAAAAAACTATTTTATAACTGAAAATAAGTACTATAAATGATGAATGGCATTTTTTCAATGACTTGAATAATTTAGTTACATATAAAACAATTTTATGATTAAAAATAAGTAGTATAAATCATGAATGGCATGTTTCCTATGACTTAAATAATTTAGTTACCAATAAACAATTTTTATCATAAAAATGAAATAAGATAAAATAACGAATAAAATAAGTATTAAATTGACGGAAAGGAGAAGCTTAAGTTCGATAATAGGCAAAAGAGTGGGAAAGATAAATCATTAACTAACTGAAGAAAAATTTAAAGACAAATATAGAAGTACAAGGTAAAAGAAACTATTTAAAAAAAAAAAATGGCAAATAAGCCACAGCACACGATCAGAAATTAAAAGCTGTTATCTAAAAGGATCTAAAACTAAGCTGTGAAGAAAAATAATCAACTAACTGAAGAGAAACATGAAGACAAATATAAACGTACAAAAGTAAAAGAGATAATTAAATAAAAATAACCAATAGAGCAAAAAAAAAAAAAAAAAAAAAGGCCACAGCGCATGATCTCAAGAACCAAAACACGAGTTGAATGCAGTTCACCTTCACAGCCTCACAATGCAGTCAGGCAAAAAAAAAAAAAAAAAAAAAAAAAAAAAAAAAAAAAAAAAGTTGTTCTTCACCTCACTTGCAGATGGAAAATATTTATTTGACTAACTCGGGGTCAGTGACTTCGGTTACGGGACTTTTGGGTTAAATGGAAATTCAGTAAATATATTGCCTGTTTGGTTTTTCTGTTCATCATTTGCTCTAGATTTTATATTTCCGGTGTTATTTTTTTATTTTGTATATATATATATATATATATATATATATATATATATATATATATATATATATATATATATATGTATGTATGTAAGTGGATATACATGTATACATAATACGCTCGTGTATATGTATGCATATATTCATTATGTTTTAAGATAAATTTATTCATATACAGTACATGTTTGTATACATATCGATAGATAGATATAGATAGATATATAGATAGATAGATAGATAGATATTTAGATCGAATGATAGATAGATAGATTGAAACAAACACTACACTCTTAAGTTGTCATTAGTTTTACCCAGTATCTGAATATCTAGAAACTTATCATAAATTAGATATAGTCTATTTACTTCAAAGAAGCTATCAAAGCACAAATGGTGCACATCCACTGCAAAGTACACTGTGTATTGTAGTCATTACTTGAAGGTCTTTGCAGCGTTAATTATGCTCATAGTTGCATCTACTTTATATCTTTCTACTTTCCCTCAGTTCCTCTCGGGCGTTGAATGATCTAACAGGGTTGCAATGGTCATGTGATAACGTCCTTACCTAGTGTTCGCTAGTCTTGGGTTCGAATCCCCATCAAACTCTTTAGTTTCTTTGGTCGCTGCAACCTCACTATCCTTGTAAGCTAAGGATGGGGGGTTGGAGGGGTTGGGGGACCCTTTAGGTCTTTCTGCTGAGTCACCAGCAGCCATTGCATGGCCCTCCTTGTTCCTAGCTTGGGTGGAAAGTGGGTTTGGGCGTTGATTATATGTATATATGGTCAGTCGCCAGGGCATTGTCGTGTTTGATAGGGCAATGTCACTGCCCCTTGCCTCTGCCATTCATGAGCGGCCTTTAAATCTTTAAACAGGCCCTAGCGCCTGGCAATTGAGCCCAATGTTATATTCTCAATCCAATATACAAAAA
>NC_090761.1:56337756-56357756 GCF_036898095.1 Palaemon carinicauda | reverse complement strand
GTAATTCTATTCCCATTTTTAAGTTTTTACTGTTACTTTCTTTATCATGTCACTTTTCCCTTTTTTGTCTGTAATTTCTTATTTAGCGTCTATACATACACACACACACACACATACACACACACACACACACACACACACACACACATATATATATATATATATATATATATATATATATATATATATATATACATATAAATTATTTCCTGCAGTGAATAATACATATAATAGAGAAATTATAGCGATCATAAAAAAACAATATGGATACACCATTTTTATAAAGCTCCATTTAAGGTGCTAATTATAATAGATTTCGTAATTTACATATTTTTTTAAGACTAGTATTTTGACAGTGCATCAGTTTCCATATCTGCATCGCCTTTAATATGCCTTGGTACAATATGATTAATTATTTCAAAGTATATAATGCTATATAAAGTATATAATGTAATGGCTTCCCTGTCCTTCGCACCTGGGCATTATACCCTGATTCCATAAACTCTACCCAGTTTAAGATTTATTGAAGACATTTTAAGGACTATGAAAATAAGACAATCATGTCAAGATTAGGATTTTTCTTGAGAATTTACTTATGAAATTCTATCTAAATTTCTTTTCTAAATCATTTAGACTTCAATTACTTGATATATACTTTTTATTTCTGTGTATTAATGATTGGATAGCCTTGAGAAATAAGGGAGGGACCACGTGAAAAACCTCTCATTCTCTCTCTCTCTCTCTCTCTCTCTCTCTCTCTCTCTCTCTCTCTCTCTCTCTCTCTCTCTCTCTGGTTATCAAGTTTATTACTGGCGGAAATGAACTTCGCTGTACTATATTCAGGTATTCTATTGAGCCAATGGGACCCTCCATATCATAAGTAACAATACGTTCTTTGTTCTTCAGTCTTCAGAGGAGAGAGAGAGAGAGAGAGAGATTGACCACCTATACCAAGGTGATTTAGATAAGCACAATGACATCTGAACATCTTAACTTCCACACACTTCATATATGCTTCTCATTACATTGCCGTATACCAGTAGGAAAGTAATGAAAAAATCTTGCATTTTCAGTGGTATGAATTAAGGTAAGGAATGGAAGGTTCCAACAAGGCTGTGTACATTCAATTCATAACAACATATGTACATACAAGAAGCCATATCATATCTAGGTGTTTTACTATATCAGTTAGGCTTAAAGGCTTAGAAATATGCATAAAACTCACTGGTTTCTTTAATATGTTGTTGTGTCCAATGTGGTAACGTCCCTGACTGGTGATTGCCAGACTGGGGTTCGTGACGCTCGAACTCGTTAGATCCTTTGGTCGTTGCAACCTCACCTTCCTTGTGAGCTAAGGATGGGGGGTTTCGGGGAGCCTGTATGTCTATCTGCTGAGTCATCAGCAGCCATTGCCTGGCCCTCCTTGGTACTAGCTTGAGTGGAGAGGTGACTTGGGCTCTGATCATGTGTAAATATGGACAGTCTTTAGGGCATTGTCCTGCTTGATAGGGCAATGTCACTGTCCCTTGCCTCTTTAAAGCTTTAAACCTTAAACACGAAACAATATCATATATAAGCGTTTTACTATAATAGTTAGACTTTTAAGCTTAGAAATATGTATGAAATTCACTGGTTTCTTTGAAGAGCTGTGCATTTGCAGACTTCCTCAAGCTTCTATTGAAAAAGCTTAATAGGGTAATAAATGAAGAAGCTTTTCAACCTTCTAGACATGATTTGAACTATCATATGAATGATTCTGGGAAGATATGCTTACTCATTCTGCTAATAATATAGACTAAGAGCAGTTAACTCATCTATGAAGTTTATATACCTATAGAATTGGATACGACTTAACCTATATGCATTAGTATATCAGTGTTTTTTTTTTATTGATACTGTATTTAGGTTGTTATATACATAAGTATGTATTGCCTATATATATATATATATATATATATATATATATATATATACATATACATATATATATATACATACATATATATATATATATATATATATATATATATATATATATGTGTGTGTGTGTGTGTGTATACTTATGTACATATATATATATATGTATGTATATATATGCGTGTGTGTGTACAGTATATACATGTATATATATATATATGTATATATATATATATATATATATATATATATATATATATATATATATAAAAATATCCATCCATCCATCCATATACCAAAGGCACTTCCCCCAATTTTGGGGGTAGCCGACATCAACAAAGAAACAAAACAAAAAGGGGACCTCTACTCTCTACGTTCCTCCAGCCTAACCAGGGACTCAGCCGAGTTCAGCTGGTACTGCTAGGGTGCCACAGCCCAACCTCCCACATTATCCACTACAGATGAAGCTTCATAATGCTGAATCCCCTACTGCTGCTACCTCCGCGGTCATCTAAGGCACCGGAGGAAGCAGCAGGGCCTACCGGAACTGCGTCACAATCGCTCGCCATTCATTCCTATTTCTAGCACGCTCTCTTGCCTCTCTCACATCTATCCTCCTATCACCCAGAGCTTTCTTCACACCATCCATCCACCCAAACCTTGGCCTTCCTCTTGTACTTCTCCCATCAACTCTTGCATTCATCACCTTCTTTAGCAGACAGCCCTTTTCCATTCTCTCAACATGGCCAAACCACCTCAACACATTCATATCCACTCTAGCCGCTAACTCATTTCTTACACCCGTTCTCACCCTCACCACTTCGTTCCTAACCCTATCTACTCGAGATACACCAGCCATACTCCTTAGACACTTCATCTCAAACACATTCAATTTCTGTCTCTCCATCACTTTCATTCCCCACAACTCCGATCCATACATCACAGTTGGTACAATCACTTTCTCATATAGAACTCTCTTTACATTCATGCCCAACCTTCTATTTTTTACTACTCCCTTAACTGCCCCCAACACTTTGCATCCTTCATTCACTCTCTGACGTACATCTGCTTCCACTCCACCATTTGCTGCAACAACAGACCCCAAGTACTTAAACTGATCCACCTCCTCAAGTAACTCTCCATTCAACATGACATTCAACCTTGCACCACCTTCCCTTCTCGTACATCTCATAACCTTACTCTTACCCACATTAACTCTCAACTTCCTTCTCTCACACACCCTTCCAAATTCTGTCACTAGTCGGTCAAGCTTCTCTTCTGTGTCTGCTACCAGTACAGTATCATCCGCAAACAACAACTGATTTACCTCCCATTCATGATCATTCTCGCCTGCCAGTTTTAATCCTCGTCCAAGCACTCGAGCATTCACCTCTCTCACCACTCCATCAACATATAAGTTAAACAACCACGGCGACATCACACATCCCTGTCTCAGCCCCACTCTCACCGGAAACCAATCGCTCACTTCATTTCCTATTCTAACACATGCTTTACTACCTTTGTAGAAACTTTTCACTGCTTGCAACAACCTTCCACCAAATCCATATAACCTCATCACATTCCACATTGCTTCCCTATCAACTCTATCATATGCTTTCTCCAGATCCATAAACGCAACATACACCTCCTTACCTTTTGCTAAATATTTCTCGCATATCTGCCCAACTGTTAAAATCTGATTTATACAACCCCTACATCTTCTAAAACCACCCTGTACTTCCAAGATTGCATTCTCTGTTTTATCCTTAATCCTATTAATCATTACTCTACCATACACTTTTCCAACTACACTCAACAAACTAATACCTCTTGAATTACAACACTCATGCACATCTCCCTTACCCTTATATAGTGGTACAATACACGCACAAACCCAATCTACTGGTACCATTGACAACACAAAACACATATCTATAGATATATATATATATATATATATATATATATATATATATATATATATATATATATATATATATATATATGTATGTATATATATATATATATATATATATATATATATATATATATATATATATATATATATATATATATACATATATGCATATACATATATATGCATATATATATATGTGTGTGTGCGTTATGAAATATGGACATGATCTTTTTTTTAAGAGAAATACAGGGCAGCAGTTACTGCCAAATTCTTCCTTTAGTTACTAAATGGTGGCAGCAGTTACTTCCAAATTCTCCCTTTAGTTGCTGAATCGTGGATGAACCTCCTGTGCTGTTAAACTTCCCCAGGTGAGTCAACTGGGGTTGACTCTCATCATCAAGGTTATGGACAATACGATCTGGAAATAATTCCGGTAAGGAGTGCCACTGGATTATGATTCTAATACACAGTGTCCATTTGTAGAGTATCACCTTGTTGAAATGTGTGGGTCCCTTAGTAGTAGAAATGCCTTCTAAATGGTATATAAGCCTCTTTTATTTAAGAGCCCTTCTTCTTCTTCTTCTTCTTTTTCTTCATTCTCACTGTTATCCCCTACATTAAGGGGTCGGTTGCCTGATGCACTCTCTCCAATGCCTTCTATCAAAGGCATCCTCCTCCACCAAACCTCTTCTCTCATTCCTCGCCTTATCTAGCCTTCTATCATTTTGCCTTCCTCTCGACCTTCTCCCCCAACCGGTTCGTAGCCAACTACAACAGATCCGTCTGTTTACTGAACATTGCCATTGTGGTGGCAATAAGTGATACAATCTGAGTGGTGAATCTCCAGGGATTGTCACATTGTTTGAAGTGCTGATATACATATAAGTGAGAGGAGCCACCTTCTCCCTTAATGGCATCTAAGCCTCCTTTTTGGGTTCAATAACAATAACAATTGTATTCCTATTTGATGTAGGGAAATATAACAATTGTATCCTCTCTGTTTTGTGTGGTATAGAAATCAGTGAATGGCCAGGATCATGGGGCTTGCTGCCAAGTACCCTGTATCCTTATAGCAATCAGCAAAGAAAAAAATTGTATATACTTATGTGTGTGTATATATATATGAACATATATTCAACCGATCACTTTTGCCAGAAATTTGTTTATATTTACAACCACTATGGGCCTTTGATTTTTAGAATTCCTTGCTCTTTTTCTGATCCGGTTATCCCCTCAAGCCTATATCCTAGCAATATGGTTCGTTAGTGCAAATGTTCTTAGTCAGCTCTAGTACATTATATGTAAATTGGACAGTTATATTGATGAAAAACGATCTAGACCATATGATTGTGTGTACTCATGTCTTAGTGAAGCCTGTTAGGTCTTGGATCAAATTAACAATAAAAGGGAGGTAGATAGAAAGTTGTCGTTACCTCTCTCTCTCTCTCTCTCTCTCTCTCTCTCTCTCTCTCTCTCTCTCTCTCTCTCTCTCTCTCTCTCTCTTTGTATATATATATATATATATATATATATATATATATATATATATATATATATATATGAGTATACTGTATGTATGTGAATATATAACTAGACAGATAATTTATATATATATATATATATATATATATATATATATATATATATATATATATATATATGTATATATATATATATATATATATATATATATATATATATATATATATATATATATATATACACATGGATTTAAATATTCAATCTACTAGGGCGAAAACAGACGTGGAGTAAGTAAAGAATGATACTGATCGATAATCGCGAAACGAAGTTTAATTCCCAAGACAATGTCTAGTTCCACGTATATCTTCTATAAAAATTATAAAAACAACAATAACATTATATGTAGGTAATGGAGTTTAAATTCACATCTTATCTTTGATTATATGTCATATCAAAATTTCCCCAAGCCTACTTATAATTCAGTCCACATACGGCACAATCCCTCCTTTCTTACATTCCCAACTATTAAATTCTCCAACTGCTAATCTACCACTCGTCCCCCTTAGATAATATGATAATTGCCTCGTCGTTTTCCTTAGCTAAACCAGCCAAACCACTTACGTACCAAAATCTAAGGATCTTGCTACGAACACACTCACTAACACTCCGTTTTCTTTGGTGACTTTAAGAAGGGAAACAATGAAAATGGGATATATCTGATACTAGTTTCCGCATAGAGGAAAACTTTCTAATGGGGAAACTACAGTAAATTCAAGGGAGTTTAGTTTTTTAATCCTCCATGGCATTTATCTTATTTCAAAGACGATCAAAGTAATGATTTCTTTCCCAAATATAGAAATTTTATTAGAGAAAGTGATATTCAATTTCAAAGCAAGGGTGAGTCATATTCATATAAGCAATTGACTCGAATAACCAATTGCTTACAATGAAAGAAATATATTGGAACTCATGGTGAGGTAATAAAACTTAAGAATATTATTGAAAAGGTATGTAATAATAAGTATGCTATCTTAAACTTAATGTTAAATATGTGGTATCCTAAATTAAATTGAATTTTCTGTTAAAATTTGCTTATTATCCAGTGCATTTGAAGAAACTGGAAAATTAGTTTATGGTCAAATGAATATATTCATATACAAATGTCAACAAACGAAAATAAAATAAAACAATAGGTATCATATAAGTGAGATTTCTAGACTTCCAATAATTCTATCTTTTAGAATATTTCATTTTCCTTGAAAAGTGGCAGTGCACTTGACGTATTAATCGTAAGTCAAATGGTTAGAGATTAATTGGGATTTCTAAAATAAACCTCTCACTGTTAAAGCTGAAATACACATTGGTCCTCTTTGTCAGCGAAGCTTTCTTCGTAGGACAGCATATGAACCAATATGATTGAAGGAATAATACGAATGGATTATAATTGGCTCTTTCTTTTTACTGTTTGCTTTGGGATACAATGAATCTGATAATAATAATTATATACAGATGACTGTCTGGGTTTCACTCAAATAAGATAAGTCACAGCAGCTTAGGTAATTATTTTTTATCTCCTATGCACGAAAAGTTTAATATTTTTACACACACACACACACACACACACACACACACACACACATATATATATATATATATATATATATATATATATATATATATATATATATATATATATATACATAAATATATATATATATATATATATATATATATATATATATATATATATATATATATATATATATATATATATATATTCATCATCATCCTCATCATCATCTTCATCTCCATCATCATCATCAATCGTAACTAGTCCACTGCAGTACAATGGCCTCAGACATGTCCTTCCGCTCGCGTCTGTTTATGGTCTATCTATGCCAGTCTATACTCTTAAATTTTCTTAGCTCGTCAAGCCATCGTCTTCGCTTCCTTTCCCTGCTTCTTTTACGACCTTTAGGAACCCATTCTCTTATTCTTAGAGGCAATCTTCTACCTGATATTGTCATTACATCTCCTGCCCATATCCATTATTTTATTCTTACATGCTTTTAGTATATCCTCTACTTTAGTTTGCTTTCGTATCCATGTTGTATTTTTTTCTGTCCCTTACTGTTATTCCCCTCATTATTCTTTCCATAGCTCTTTAAGTTGTAACTAGCTTATGTTCTAAGGCTGTAGTAAGACTACAAGTTCTGATGCTTGTTAAGACTGGTAGGACCATCTGATTAAGTACTTTTATTTTACTCTAAATAATCTCATTTTGTTTACCAGAAGCTCTCCATCCTATGTTCATCCTTCTATTAATTTCGGTCTCTTGTCCTGGTGAAACACTTACTGTCTGTCCTAAGTTTGGCTTGGTTTAAGGTTTGGTTTAAAGGCCACTCATGAATAGCAGAGGCAAGGGATATATGATCAATGCCCAAGCCCCCTCTCCACTCAAGCCAGGACCCAGGAGGGTCAGGCAATGGCTACTGATGATTCTGCAGATAGATCTATAGGCTCCCCGAAACCCCCCATCCTTAGCTCACAAGGATGGTGAGGTTGTAGTGACCAAAGGAGCTAACGAGTTTGAGCCTCGAACCCCAGTCTGGTGATTACCAGTCAGGGATGTTACCACATAAGCCATCATAACCCTAAGTACACATATTAATTAACACTCCAAAGGTTCGTCCATAACCCTGATTTGTAGTCTGCATTTTCATTGAACATTATCTTTGTATTACTCATATTAATTTTCAGTCCTACATTTCTGATTTCTTTACTCAAATTTTCTATCATCTTTTACAAATTACATCATTCACTAAACAGAACTGTCATTTGAAAACCTTAAGCTGTTAAGTTATTTCCCATTAATGTTAATTCCAACATTTCTCCAATCTAATTTTTTTTTCATACTTATAGGCACGCTGTGAATAATTTAGGAGAGATAGAGTCTCCCTGTCTAAATCCTTTCTCAATCAGAATTTTCTTACCATCTTTATATAGTTTTATGACTGCTGTAATTCCCGTATAGATATCTTCAAGTGTTCGAACACAGGATTCATCTATTCCTTGTCTTTGAAGGGCTTTCATTACTGCTGAAGTTTTGTCAGATTCAAAAGCTTTGTCATAGTCTGTGAATGCTATATACAGTAGTTTGTCATATTCTGTTGATTTTTTAATTAGCTTGTTAATTACATGGATATGATTAGTTGTTGAATACCAGCTTCTAAAGACTGCCCACTCTCTTGATTGATAAAAGTGTAGCTGTCTTGCTATTTAGCCTTTGATCTTTGTAAATATTTTAGATATTACTGAGAGTAAAATATTTGGGCGATAATTTTTCAGGTCTCTTGTATATCCTTTTTTTTGTGAATTAGTATTATGATAAAGATTTTCCCAAGCTATAGGTATAGAGTATTCCTGCAGACATTTGGTGTAAAGTTCAGCGAGTGTTACTATGAAATCTCCTCCTTTTATTGTTAAATCAATTTGGGCATGCATATATATATGTATATATATATATATATATATATATATATATATATATATATATGTATATGTATATATGTATATATATATACATATATATATATGTATATATACACACACATATATATATATATATGCATATATGTATATAGATATATGCATATAATAAATATATATACATATACAGTATATGTATATATAGTATATATATACATATATATAATACAGTATATATATATATATATATATATATATATATGCATATATATATATATTTATATATGCATATATATATATATATATATATATATATATATATATATATATATATATATTTATATATATATATACATATATATATATATATACTGTATTATATATGTATTTATTATATGCATATATCTATATACATATATGTATATATATATATATATATACTGTATATATATATATATATATATATATATATACAGTATATATATATACATATATATATACTGTATATATATATATATATATATATATATATATATATATATGTGTGTGTGTGTGTGTGTGTGTGTGTATGTATGAATCTTGAATTACAGAGTTCACTCAAAGTAGGCTATAATACAAGGGAATATGCATAGTATGTTTTACCAAGTCAGAGATTCAAACCTTATGGTTATCATTAGTCATAAGAAAGGCCTATGTATTTGATCTTTCTGACTGGGGATACCTTAACGTGGTGAAAGGGTTTGCGCGTCACAACGATCACCAAAGCTGTACTAGCCAGGGCCACCATTACTAGTTTGGTTTGCTATCACCAAAGTTTTAATAGTCAGGGCTACCCATACTATGTTGGTTTGCTGTGCGCGATCAGACAAAAATGTCCCACCATCACAAATCCGTACAAGCCAGCGAGGTGATGAAAAGAGGCCAAACCCCAGATATGAGTTGACATGTCTGAGGATTTTGTCCTGTAGTGGACTAGAAAGGGCTGCATTTGTTATTGCTGTTGATTAATAAGGGACTGAAATCTTTACTGAATTGATTATTGTAACAATTATATATTTTACCTCAGTATTCACTGAGATGTCAATTATATACTAGTTCACATTACTATCTTGAGATCAATAAAGGTAGGCTAATATTGTCAGGATGTTGGACAGTACTATCTGTTCGTAATACTATGTATGCAGTTAATTCTAATAGTCAGTACCTCTTCATCATGAGGCTCAATACTACACAGTATTCCAGATTTTATTTTTCCAGCTGTAAACAAGTTATAGAGTGATCTTCCTAATCGGGTAGTGGAATCGGTGCAGCTTCAAAAGTCCAAACTTGCAAGCAAAAGGTTTTCATGTTGAACAGGCTGACATAAGTCTTTTATATAGTTTATATATGAAATATCTGTTCTAATGTTGTCACTGTTCTTAGAATATTTAATTCTAATTATGCATTACTTCTCATATAGTTTATTTATTTCCTTATTTCTACTCCTCACTGGGCTATTTATCCCTGTTGGAACCCCTGGGCTCATAGCATCCTGCTTTTCAAACTAGGGTTGTAGCTTAGCTAATAATAATAATAATAATAATAATAATAATAATAATAATAATAATAATAATAATAATAATAATAATAATAATAATAATAATAATAATAATAATAACAACATTGCTCTAAAACGTGTAATATAAGAGAGTCGAGTAAAAATTTTTTGAGTTTAGTCATGTTACTATTTGACCCCTTTTGGTGTCACACGCCCAGTTTTTATGATTCATTTTGGGATGGTTCTGGAAGTCCCCTGCCCCATGCCCCAACATACCTATTGTCAAAAGGATCGGTTCACCGAACGTGTCTGTCATCAACTGGTCACTGCAAAATCAAACCATTGTTCTCTAGTTTTGGGTAGTGCCATACCCTCTGTACCACGGTCTTCCACTATCTGGGGTTAGAGTTCTCTTGCTTGAGGGTACACTCGGGCACACTATTCTATCTAATTTCTCTTCATCTTGTTTTGAAAAGTTTTCATAGTTTATATAGAAAATATTTATTTTAATGTTGTTACTGTTCTTAAAATATTTTATTTTTCTCTGTTTCCTTTCCTCATTGGGCTATTTTCTCTGTTGGGGCCCCTGGGCTTGTAGCATCTTGCTTTTCCAACTAGGGTTGTAGCTTAGCAAGTAATAATAATGATAATCATAATAATGATAATAATAATAATAATAATAATAATAATAATAATAATAATAATAATAATAATAATAATAATAATGACACGACCCTGGGCTGTATTATCATCATCATCATCATCTCCTCATACGCCTATGGACGCAAAGGGCCTCGGTTAGATTTCGCCAGTCGTCTCTATCTTGTGCTTTTAAATCAATACTTCTCCATTCCTCATCCCCTACTTCATGCTTAATAGTCCTAAGGCATGTAGGCCTGGGCCTTCCAACTCTTCTGGTGCCTTGTGGAGCCCAGTTGAAAGTTTGGTGAACTAATCTCTCTTGGGGAGTGTGAAGAGCATGCTGTATACCTTCGCTTATTGCATGATTGTTGTAAAGAATATTTATATCCTTTATTTCTTATGCATTTAGACTCATAATGAATTAATTTATCTACAGTAATTATTTTAATCAATTTCTATTTTCATTAATTAATTTTGTTTTAACTATTGATTTCATTAACTTTGAATGATCTTTCATTATTTATTAGTTTTAGAGTATTTCAAAACTATTAATTAAATTCGACAATTAATTGTTTAGCTTTTTGTGTAAACTTTATTCAGTGAATAGCTTGTCGGATATTTTTTTTAACAATATATTTGTTAATTTCTTTGGATGTCTTTCATTTTTTCGTTTATTTATTTTTTCTTTTTTACTTTCTACACGTCTTTCGCCATGAGATTGCTATACCATATCCTTCTCCGGGGTAGCAGCGACCCACACCAATCTACCAACTACCAAGTTCATAACTATGCACTTTGATGTTTCCTTAAGCTAGGACTTGTCTCGCGAGGTTGATAACCACTGATCCAATGTTTTAGACTCTTTTTGTCCATCTCAGTTCTCCAAATTATGAACTTAAAAAAAAAAAAATCATAAAATGGAATAAAGGATAAGATAGAATAGTCCATCATATAGACCTTTTTTCACATTTGGAATACGACTTTGGATAATAATATCATATATATATATATATATATATATATATATATATATATATATATATATATATATATATATATATATATATATATTTATACATATATATATACGTGTGTGTGTATATGTATATATACAGTATATATATATGTATATATATATATATATATATATATATATATATATATATAAATATATGTGTGTATATGTATATATATACAGCATATATATATATATATATATATATATATATATATGTATATATATATATATATATATATATACAGTATATATATATATATATATATATATATATATATATACTGTATATATATATATATATATACTATATATATATATATATATATATATATATATATATATATTGAGAGAGAGAGAGAGAGAGAGAGAGAGAGAGAGAGAGAGAGAGAGAGAGAGAGAGAGAGAGAGAGTTTTAAAAACCGATTGTTAAGTATAGAAAGGCTACTGAAATAGTCTCTATTCATTAAGGACAAATAAATAAAAACAAACAATTATTATTTGTGAAGGCCATTTTATTTACAAAGCTCAGGTGTATAAGAATACAGAACACATTTTAAGAGTTTGAAGTTTCTCGAATGAACCAAATGACTATTTAAAGATTATTTAAATACACAATTGTATTTCCCCTCTTTAAAAAAATACTTAATAAGACTCAACAAAAGTGCAATTAAATAGGGTGATGTGATAACAATAATTAAAACAATAATTAACAACACATTTATTATCAGTAACGACTGAAGACAGGACATGTATAGTCCATTTCTTTTAGCGAGGCATATTTGCACCGACTCGCGGCGGTGCCCCTTTAGCTCGGAAAAGTTCTCTGATCGCTGATTGGTTAGAATTATCTTGTCCAACCAATCAGCGATCCGGAAACTTTTCCGAGCTAAAAGGGCACCGCTGCGAGTCGGTGCAAATATGCATCGCTAAAAGAAATGGACTATAGTTATGTACATATCTGGCAGGATTGTAAGTAAATGTTTATCTTAAGAGATTCCATCTTAATTGATAAGAGAAATAAAGAGCTTTGATTTGATAGCTTTTATCTTTTTTTTTATATTTTGGTATAAATTCATATTGGACAAACTCCTACATTTTCAAAGCTCAGAAAAAATCTGCCACAGGAATGAAATAGGACCATGTGGTGCAGGAGAGAATGGTAATTTAATTTCTAATTTTATCAAAAAAATAAAGAATTGTGCTAAAGGGCTTCTCTCTCCTGGAGGGACTTCTTCAGAAAGAGAAGAAAAGAGGAAAGAGTTTTTATTTTTTTTTTTCTGTTTTTTAATGTGAAGAAATAAATCATGGCACGGTAGAAAATTGAATTGGGGTGGAATGATGATTTTTCTAAATAGGCCTATGGCCAGATCAAATAAATAATCAAAATGAAATATTACAAGAAGGATATATTTTGGATCACTCGGTGCAGGTAGAAATTCAAAACTCGAAAATCAGACCAAATCAGGACTGAAGATGTGCATTTTGAAATCATTAAATGTATAGTAATATTGAGCCTCAAATTTCCGTGGGAAAAACAACAACAATGATGAAACACCCCTGAGAAAAAAGACGTAATCAAGGAATAAAAAAAACATAAATGAGGTTGGCCACTCGGGCATAAAGACCAATAAATAAATAAATATTCACTGCTGCACTTAAAAATATAAGTTACATTGGTCCTACATGACGTCTAGAGATAATCAAATGCATTCCATTGCCGGCCAGCAGCAAAGTGTCAGCAAAATCATTCCTTAACATTGGAATTATATTACATTCAACCTTAGGAACAACTATTCAAAATCAGTAGAGCATCAACACATTATCAGTCGCGGCTGCGACTGAGGAATGTATTGACCTACACGTTCCCATTTTCTATAAAAGGTTTATTTTGGAGACAGTTTTCTATAGGCGAGAGAAATCCGTTTTCTGTGAATCACATCCAGGTCCATCCCGTTTTCTACGACATTAAATTTTGCTGTTTTGGTCTAGAGAAGCTTTGGGGCGACGCATCTGAATTTCTTGCATTTGCCTGTCTCGTAACCTGAGGTGGCAGCCTTCTTGAAGATGGCAAGGTTTCCCTTCATGCCTTCAGGGACCAGGGGCTCGATCATGCTGTTAAAAAGAGAAAATAATGGTCAATATTGAGAAAAAACAAGGCAGCTTATGAAACAGAGATACACATATCATTTACATGATAGGGATTTAAACCTTGTAGAAACTAATTATGGTGTCTAATCTTGAATAGCTCTCCTATACTTTAGATGGGTTGCCATACCAATGATTTAGAGACTTAAATACTACTGTTATGAGCAGTGAATGCTATAAAACTATTACTATGGCTATATCCAGCTTGTCAAGCAAGGGTTCACATGATTATAGAAACCAATTTTGGTGTGCAACCATAAATAGCTCTCCTCAACTAATGATTTAGAAACTTGAATACTGCTTTTACTAGCACATTACTTATATAAAGCTGCTATCAAATAATTAATAACAATAACATATCTATAAATATAAAAAAGAGCCTAGGAAAATTTGAAGTAATTGCATAATCAAAGACGAAATTAGTCATCTTTTTCATTGTAAAAACAGACAGGTACAACTACCACAGCAAGAAATAATACAAACCATAACAATAAATTAGAGAAAACATAAGGGGAACACTGGAAAAGTCTAAAAAAACAATTTCTACAACTTCATTTCCTCCACCTGAACGTCTGAAGGAAGTTGTAAAATAGACCACAAGAGCTCACTTAGAACCAGTGTCTCGAAGCCCATCTTGGAGTCTTAATTCTTAGGGGGAAATTTAATGACACCAATCATTATTCCACCCTATAAACTAAGGTAAATTACCCCTTAATTGCGCGGGTATTGTTCACCTTTTAGAATTTAGATCGTGCGTAATACGCACTTTCTATACAAGAGACTCAATAGTGATAAGTGTTTAGTGTGTTGTGTTTTTTTTTTCTTTCTTTCTTTTTTTGTGAGAAGGAATAAATTTCATTGCTTATCTTATTGAGGTATATGAGGCTTTCATCCTCACCATCATCATCATCATTATTATTATTATTATTATTATTATTATTATTATTATTATTATTATTATTATTAATATTATTATTATTATTATTATTATTATTATTATCTGTAAAATAATAAAAAGTTTTCTTTTATAAACTAAAAAGAAGAAGAACAAACAGCGTTCAACAACAATAACAGCAAAAGGTTTAACCAGCAAAAAAAAAAAAAAAAAAAAAAAAAAAAAAAAAAAAAAGTTATAAAACCTGATCTCAAGTTCAAAGAGAGTGAAAGCGGAAGTGAGGATGACAACTGTGTATTGAGGCGTGAAAATTACACAATTCGTAAAGGCTTCTCTTACGTCTTCGACCACCCTGGCAATAATACTAGAGAGAGAGAGAGAGAGAGAGAGAGAGAGAGAGAGAGAGAGAGAGAGAGAGAGAGAGAGAGAGAGACTTGTTTCAGGATTATATTTTGCAGAAGTTACTTCGAAGAAATTTTATACGCCAGAGTATATTGTTGAAATAATTTTTATGAGTTTTAGGTTAACCATTAGGTTTCCTTATAGTAACGGAGCGCTACGAAAAGAACAATAAAGAAGGAAGGATGATAAAATAGGAAAAGAGCAATAAATAAGAAATGTAGATTAATAGGACAGGTGTAATAAAGACGGAATGAAGATAAAATACAAAAACCTAGTAAAGGAGGAATGAAGATGAAGACCTGACCTTACAGTCTGGGTTATAAGGTCAAATCCTGTGAGTCAGTGAGGACTCATGAGAGAGAGAGAGAGAGAGAGAGAGAGAGAGAGAGAGAGAGAGAGAGAGAGAGAGAGAGAGAGAGAAGGAACCGTCCTATTTCTAACGAATAGAAAACCAAAAAAGGAAAATTATCATTTGTTCTTTTTTGCAATCACTGGTACAAAGACGTAAGCAAGTCACAGTGCAAGTGTTTGTGCGTGTGTTTGTAAGTGTATATGTGTCTGTGTGTATATATGTCATGTCCGTTTGAATATGTAGCGTAAAACTTAGATATTTGCACTAAAAACAGTAAAAGCCTGGCAACATTTAATCCAGGTTTTAAAAACGGATAGGTAGACGTAAAGGAGTAATAACGCAGTAACCAACCGGTAAAAAATAATAACTAAGTATGGTAAAATTCCGCTACCCTGTAGTTTACTGAAATACGGCAGGGAACCGTACAATTTTACGGAGAATTTCCAATTAATATTACGGGGTTTTTTTTTAGAGTGTAAAACTTATAAATTTACAAGATGGATAGCAATAAGGTCCAATATCGTAAGCAATGAAATATTAAAATAGCTTCGCAAAGAATTATCTGTTCAGGAAGAAGACTATCGGTAAAAGGAAAATAATCATGGTTAAAGGGAGGGAGATAATTGAAAGTAGGAAATCACGCGATAAAGTAGGATATATGGTAGAATTAGGGTGAAGGATAACTGATGGAAGTGGAAAGCAAAACGGAAAAAAGGAATAAGTATATTATAGTACAAGTATGCAGCAGTACTTTGAAAATGATTTTAATGTTTATACAAAAAACATTAGTAAAACAGGGGAAGGAGGGTAGGAATAGTAAAAGGAACGAAATTACTGTTATAGGAGGATGATAATTGATAGTAGGAACATACTGTACTTGATAGAGTAGAATTTACGGTAGAAGTTGGGGATTAGATAATTAATGGAAATGGAAAACAAAACTTAAAAAAGGAGGGAAATGGGAGGATCAATAAAATTGGGGGAGGAATGTATAGATCAGTCTGTAATGGCTTAATTCCCCACTAACCAAATAACCCTAAGTTGAAGAAAGAATAAGAAAGAATACGAAAGAATAAGAAGGAAATGAAAGAGGATAGAGAGAAAAGAAACCCGAAATTGAAAAAAGAATAAGAAAAATACGAAAGAATAAGAAAGAATACGAAAGAATAAGAAGGAAATGAAAGAGGATAAGGAGAAAAGAAACCCGAAATTGAAGAAAATAAGAAAAAATAAGAAGAAATAAGAAAGAATACGAAAGAATAAGAAGGAAATAAAAGAGGATGGAGAGAAAAGAAACCCGAAATTGAAGACAGAATAAGAAAAAACACGAAAAAATAAGAAAGAATACGAAAGAAGAAGGAAAAGAAAGAGGATAGAGAGAAAAGGAGAGCTTCTGATAGCGTCTAGAAGATTGTAGCTAAACGAGGACGTCCGTTGCTTGTAATCATCAAAGTCACGCGACCTTCCGCTGCTGCCGGAGACGTCGTCGTCCTTTGGAACCACAGCGACCCCGGAGGAACCCCCTTGTGCCAGGAGGCGAGATCGCCCGGGGGAAAGGTAGTGATGGCGGTAGAAGCTGTGGTCTGATTATTTTTTTTTTCTTTTTTTGGCGTTTTTTTTTTTCTTTTCTTTTTATAGATCGGTGCGGCATGGGCTAGGTCGATTTGTTTTTTCTGACCATAAAGTGTCTAAATGACAGAATTTGTACATCTTTGTTTAATATATTTTTACTTCAGTTTATATTTTATTTCTTTCATATATTGCGTCTATTTTTTTTTTTTTTTTTTTTTTTTTGCTTTGGTTTTCCTGTATTTAGTACAGAGTAGTACATGTTTTTACCATCTTTTCTTCCTTCCATTTCCTCTATTTGTGGTTTTCTTTCTTTGTTTTGTTCTAAATTCCCTGTATTTAGTACAGAGTAGCGCAGGTTTTTCTATGTACAGTAATTTCCCCCCTTCAATCCTACTCTGTATATTCAACTTCAATTCTTTCTCTCATACACCTGTTGTGGGTTTCTACACCCTCCGGCTGTGTTACATAAACCTCTTTTGCCTCGTGATAGTTCCCTGGGAACTGATTTAGTACATGGCCCCAAAGATTTAGGCAAAAGGACCTTTAAAAGCAAGCCTTTCCTACTCCATGTAGGTTACTAGGCCTTCCTGCGGAGACTTGATGATCCAGTGACATGCATAGGGCAACGCCCTTAAGGTTCCTGCGTTTAATATCCCTAGAGGAAACTTCCTCTTGACTTCAGAACTCTAAATCGTGCATATTTCTTTTAAAGACATTAGTGGTCACTGGGCTAAGAATATTTCAGAGTATGACTATTTAAAATGAATGCGGCAGACGTTCATTAAAATTAAATATATTGGAAATATAAGAAAATTTATAAAATATGTAAAGATATATAAAACATATGAAATATATAAAGATTTATATATATATATATATATATATATATATATATTCATATATATATATATATATATGTGTGTGTGTGTGTGTGTGTGTGTGAAACTATAAAAAATAGACCAAGAGCATTTAGTATTATTATTATTAATATTATTATTATCATTATTATTATTATTATTATTATTATTATTATTATTATTATTATTATTGTTGTTGTTGTTGTTGTCGTTGTTATTATTATTATTATTATTATTATTATTATTATTATTATTATTATTATTATTATTATTATCATTATTATTACTATTATTATTATTATTATTATTATTATTATTGTTATTGTTATTATTATTATGAGATAATAATCAAAAGTGGATAGTAACGTATTTCATATATAAAATCTCATTATTTCTAATCACCAATACAAGCAAAAAAAAATACAAGCATCCCAAGACCTAATGATATACTTTACTTATATCTACTACAACTAATACAAATATCAATTACATTTACAACGCTGATTTAATAATAATGATAATTAAAGGAGACTTTTCTAAAGTTAATTATAATAATTAAATCTGTTGATTTTAAAGAGAAGCTTCTAAGGGCAATGTAATTTATATTAGAAAAAATCATAATTAGATTATCAATATAAATATTGAAAAATATAGTTTGTTGTCATAATATTGATATGGTCAATTGTTCTTCTTTTATTAAGCTCTCTAACGTAAAGATAGTAAGCTAATTGAAATTATTATTTTCAAAATATATTAGAAATTATAACAAAAAAATCATAATTAGATTATCAATATAATTATTGAAAAATATAATTAGTTATCATAACATTGATATAGTCAATTGTTTTTCTTTTATTAAGCTCTCTGACGTTAAGTTAGTAAGCTAATGGAAATTATTATTTTCAAAATATATTAGAAATTATAACAAAAATATCATAATTAGATTATCAATATGATTATTGAAAAATATAATTAGTTAACATTATATTGATATGGTCAATTGTTTTTCTTTTATTAAGCTCTCTGACATGTTAAGTTAGTACGCTAATGGAAAATTATTTTCAAAATATACTAGAAATTATAAAATTTATATGCATTGTGAGTATAGTTGTGCACAAATGCGTATACAAAATGTATAAAGGCAACAATATATTTTCCTTCAGTAACTAGTAGGTAACGGGCTATTGTATAATTATTCATCAAATCTTGTGAATGAAGCTTATAAAAAATATAAGTGTTTATTCAAAAGAGAATTGAAGCAAGTAATTTATATTCAACTTCCTCTTCTAGCTAAAATTCAATGTTTCACAAGTTTCTGAAGTTAATACTAAAACATAGTGAATTGTTGCATAATTATGAATCATTTCTCGGGAATAAAGCTTAGATAGTAATATAAGTGTTATTTCAAATAAGAATTGAATCAAATCATTTATATTCAATTCCCTCTTTTGGCTAAAAATTGTTTCACGAGTTTCTGGAGTTAATGTGACCAACTTCTAGCTAAAACTCAATGCTTCACAAGTTTATGTAGCTAACATGACCACCTTCTGGCTAAAACTCGGTGAACCAAGGTCTCTGAAGTTACTATGACCATCATCTGGCTAAAACTCAGTGAACCAAGGTCTCTGAAGTGACTATGACCATCTTCTGGCTAAAACATAGGGAATCACAAGTTTCTGAAGTTGGGCTAAAATTGCCATATTTCATGAAAGCATTTGGTGCCGGAAATCTGGGAGGAGAAAGCTCACGCGACGACCTTCATTTACGGTGCAGT
>NC_090761.1:56331009-56333509 GCF_036898095.1 Palaemon carinicauda | reverse complement strand
ATGGCTGGAAAGGTATGGGTTGTTGGGATGTGCTGGAAAACACCGTTCCTGGATAGTCTTTGCGGTTATCTACTCGTTGGTAAAATGGCTGTAATTTCTGTATGGTAAATTTCTCATATAGTTACTTTTCTTTTGTTATAATCATTACAATTGTCATGAGATAAATGACCTGAATAATTGATATATAGAAAGATTAATCCATGTTGTCTGCAGTATAAACAATGGTTTACAAATCAGAATATTTCTATAATGTCTAAAACAATAATTACAAACGTACGTAAATGTCAAAACAATATAATTTCAACTATAGCAGACACGAAGGTACGCATTAACATATTGTTTCACGCAAAATGGAAAATTAAACTTATGTATTCAATCCTATTGAACTTTGAATATTTCACTGCCTGAAATCTCTCATATTTTTTTTTTTAACCCTGGTAGAATTCGAACAAAATTTAATTATAAAAAACGCTTAATATAACATTGCCTTGGTTAAGATAGATTTATTTTGGATCTAGAAAACGTTTTATCTAGATATGACTGATTTATGTACTTATTAGCTAAAATACAGCCTTATTTGTTTTGGTGGGAATAGTCCTAATACTAATTTTCACACATATGCTTTAGTTTTGTATTTACAATAGATTTAAATCATGCAATAGTACTTGGATTGATTTCTACGTTTATGCTTTATTTCATATTTATCATAGATATAAACCATACAATAGTCTTGGGGTTAAATTTTACATATATGCTTTATTCTTATATTTATGATAGATATAAACTAGAGGAACACTCAGTAGAGCACAGGCCTCTACTGCGGCAGCTTATTTCTCAACTTTTTGCTTGACCTTAACCTTGACCTTTGACTTTAACATGTATCAATTGTCATGGATTTTCATACACTCAAATATGAATCAAGTTTGGAGTCTCTGTAACAACGATGTCAAAATTTATGGCTGATTACGTAAATTCAACATTTAGCTTGACCTTGACCCTGACCTTTGACCTTGACCTCTCATAATCTAATCATTTCCAGCTTTTTACGTAGCAGTTAATCCTGCAAGTTTCATTAATCTACGATTAAAATTGGGCCAGGAACCTGTTCACAAACAAAAACACACACAAACAGGGGACCTGTAAAACATAACCTCTTTCCAACTTCGTTGGCAGAGGTAAAAACATATTTAGTTTATTTCTGGACTTCTTTTCTAACCACATTTTGGAGTCGTGTTTCTAAGAGCGAGACGTTGTTGAGAAGACAAGTCGACCACAAGTCTCAAGTTTCGTTAGGCTCTGACCGTTATAGACAACTAAAAATAGAAAGATGAAGTAATACAAAATCTCATATTATATAATTCATTCCATAATGTGATAAGGTGGTTAAATGAATTTTATGAATGATTTCAATAGAGCATAGTTATTGGCTTGTTAAGAATAAAAACACCAAAGGAGTAATATTTTAAGCACTGAATATATAGACTGTATGTATATATAATATATATATATATATATATATATATATATATATATATATGTATATATATATATATATATATATATATATATATATATATGTATATATATATATATATATATATATATATAGTATGTAGCTATATATACAGTATTTATATATATACATATATATATACGTATACATACATATATATATATATATATATATGTATATATATAAAATATATATATATATATATATATATATTTATATAAATATATATATATATGTATATATATATATTTATGAATATATATATATATATATATATATATATAAATATATATGTATGTATATATATATAAATATATATATATATATATATATATATATGTATATATATATATATATATATATATATATATATATATATATATATATATATATATATATGTATGTATATGTAACTTTAGTTCAACGTTCGTTATAGATGCAAAGAAATTCTCTATTTTATTTCGACTTGGAGCTATAAAAGAAATTTGGTTCTCAACGTATCCAAAAATATAAAAAAAAATTAAAACATTCAGAAAATATTAGGAAGTCGTAAAGTTAAAAAAATATTAGGAAATCATAAAGTTCAGAAAATATTAGGAAATCGTAAAGTTCAGAAAATATCAGGAAGTCGAAAAGTTCTGAAAATATTAGGAAGTCAAAAAGTTCTGAAAATATTAGGAAGTTGAAAAGTTCATAAAATATTAGGATGTCTAAACTTCAGGAAATATTAAAAAGTCGAAACTTTCAGAAAATATTAGGAAGTCGAAAAGTTCAGAAAATATTAGGAAGTCGAAAAGTTCAGAAAATATTAGGAAGTCGAAAAGTTCTGAAAATATTAGGATGTCGAAAAGTTCTGAAAATAATAAAAAATCGAAACGTTCAGAAAATATTAGGAACTCGAAAAGTTCAGAAAATATTAGGAAGCCGAAAGTTCAGAAAATATTAGGAAGTTGAAAAGTTCTGAAAATATTAGGAAATCGAATAGTC
>NC_090761.1:56321009-56328509 GCF_036898095.1 Palaemon carinicauda | reverse complement strand
CTCACTGGAAACCCATTAACCCGAAAAAGAAGGAGTCCTTTGCGTGCACTGTGAGTGATTTTCAACGCTGCTGAAAACATATGCATAATTACTCTTAACTATCGGATCATTTAGCACGACTAAGCTTAACAGGCCGAGACAACATATATTTTCTACAGAATTTTTTCTTTATTTTTTTTTTTTGGCACCATTTTTATTTTATTTTTTATTTTTTTTTTTTTTGGCTTGGCAGATTTTTTCCTTTTTTTTGTGTGGCCGTTTTTTTTTTTTTTTTTTTTTTTTTTTTTTTTTGCTTGATTGCTTAGAAGGAGATGTGCTTTCATGTTTTCTTTTTAAAGTTCATGTTTTGAAATGACAGTTCGCATATAAAAGGTTTTAATTCTAATGGTGACTTTCAATGGATTCGGTATACTTTGGGGAAATTTATATTTTTATTTTTTTTTAGGGGGGGGTGGTTATTGCAAATGGCTGGATTTTGAAAAAAAAAATAATTTGAAAATAATGAATATTTAAAAGTAAATTCAATTTTTTTAATATCTGTTATTTGAACAAGAAATGTTTAGATGTAATGAATAATGGGATTTCACCCTAGTTTCTTTATATTCCCCTGGGAAAATTGAGAAAAATGGAAGGACAGAGAGAGAGAGAGAGAGAGAGAGAGAGAGAGAGAGAGAGAGAGAGAGAGAGAGAGAGAGAGAGAGAGAGAGATCTGTAAATAACAAAAAAAGGAAAGAAAGGAAACCAATTAAAACTTGGTAAATAGGAAAAAAGTTAGAAGAGAACACAATTGAAATAAGGAAACGGAAAAAAGGGAAAAGGATATAAGTGAAAACAAATAAAAAGCTATGGAGAAAAGGGAAGGAAAAACAAAAAAAAACACAAAGAGAATTTAAAAAAAAAAAAAAACTAGGAAGAGGATAGGGAGGAGAAAAATTAAAAAGGGGGGTTAAGCAATATAGGTAATTTTTTGTAATCTTTAAAGGAGAAAAAAATGAGAAAAACGGGGAAAATCAGATAAACAGAAGCAGAAAGATCATTCTAAAATACTGTTCATAATAGTATATATCATTGTTCAGTTTCTGCATGGATAGGGTGAACTTGTTTAGTAAATATGCTTTTGTGCAATGAATTCAAGAAATTTAGAAATTATGTGGCTATTATAGATATATATACACATATATTTTTGCATATGTATAAACATTTACTGTATATTTGTAAATATATATATATATATATATATATATATATATATATATATATATATATATATATATATACATATATATATATATATATATATTGCATATGTATAAACATTTACTGTATATTTGTAAATATATATATATATGCATATATATATATATATATATATATATATATATATATATATATATATATTTATATACATATATATATATATATATACATATATGTATATATATATATATATATATATATATATATATATGCATATATATATATATATACATATGCATATATATATGTATATATATATATATATATATATATATATATATACATATATATATATATATATATGTATATGCTTATACGTATGTATATATATATATATATATATATATATATATGTATATGCTTATACTTATGTATATATACACATACATGTATAATATATATATATGTGTGTGTGCGTGTATGTGTGATTTTCTTAGCAATAACACGTGCGTTCATACACATTTGTTAATTAAATTACAATTAAATTAAACTAAATTAAATCGTTAATTGAATTAAATTAAAAAATATTGAATTTTGAAGATTGTCTTAGGTTGCTTATATATTCCCATTGTTGTTATTGTTCTTAGAATATTCTATTTTTCCTTGGTTCCTTTCCTCACTGGGCTATTTTCGCTATTGGGTCCCCTGGGCTAATAGTATCCAGCTTTTCCAACTAGGGTTGTAGCTTAGCAGTTAATAATAATAATAATAATAATAATAATAATAATAATAATAATAATAATAATATTAATAATAATAATAATCAACGAACAATGACATTTCATCGCTTCCATCCCTATTTCTCTTATGCAATTCTATTCACGTAATTCAAGATGTCATGTGTACTGAATCCCGCAATAATATGAAAAAAAAAGAAATCGTACAAGAATGTAGAAATTAATAAATATTCTTGTCATTTGTCTTTCTGACGTCATTTAATCGTAGAAATTCTCAGATCGTCTGGACACGTTTTGATATAATACGTTTCTTTAATTGAGGTTATTATTCAGCCAGGAGTTATTCAATGCATGGTTATGCATTTTAAAATCTATACATTAGCATATATTCTCTAATATAGTTTCTACTAAAGGTCATTGACATTATTTATGCATTATAAAATCTATACATAAGCATAAGTTCTCTAATACAGTTCCTACTAAAGGTCATTGACATTATTTATGCATTATAAAATATATACATTAGCATATATCCTCTAAGACAGTTCCTACTAAAGGTCATTGACATCATTTATGCATTAAAAAATCAATATATTAGCATATATTCTCTAATACAGTTTCTACTAAAGTTCATTGACATTATTTATAAAGAGTATTTTCTATATGGTGGTTTGTATTTATCTGTAACTTCATATTTACTTTACACTAAAATTCAAATATTTCCCTAAGCTTAAGTCTATCTAGATGGCATTAAAGACTGACACAAACCCTAATGCTATCTCTTTACTTATATTCATAAGCGTTCTTTTCGAGAACCATATATTTTAATAAAGCAAACTTATGTTACCTTAGGTTAAACTCCATTCTTACTCCTGTTATTATTATTATTATTATTATTATTATTATTATTATTATTATTATTATTATTATTATTATTATTATTATTATTATTATTGATAATAACAATAATAGTAATAATAATAATATTATTATTATTATTATTATCATAATTATTAGTAGTAGTAGTAGTAGTAGTAGTAGTAGTAGTAGTAGTACTTGCTAAGCTACAGCTCTAGTTTGAAAAACAGAATACCATAAGACTCCAACAAGGAAAATAGCCCAGTGAGGAAAGGAAATAAGAAAATAAACTACAAGAGAAATTTAGGAATAAAAACATTAAAATAAATCCTTCATATACAAAGTATAAAAACTTCAAAATCAAAAGAGGATAAAACATTCAAAATCAAAAGAGGATAAAACATTCAAAATAATAAGAGGAAGAGAAATATAGAATAGTCTGCCCGAGTGTTAGACAGGAAGGCTTTACAGTAAACTTTTAAACTCGAATTTTCAATCAAGCCCCTTTCCAAAAACATTTCCACAAGATTCTAGCCCTTCTCGGTTGCCGGCTACCTACCAAATATACCTTTCTTTTTCTGTTGTCTACTTTTGCATTCATATTATCGAGAAAAACCACCCTTTCTCATTCCCAAACTTAACCAGAAAAATAGATAGAATTTTCGAAAGAATTCTATCAGTCCTTCTCACTCGTTTTCATAACTAAACCACTATATATTAGCTGCTGCAACTAACACTGTTTGTCATACACTGTTACAAAAAAAAATCGTAATTTTAATCGGAAATTCTTCGTAAAAATATGCTGTTCTCAGTCGCATTTCAGTAAAATGCCGGCGATCTTAAATTTACCATACTTTTTTATTATCTTTTATAGGTTAGTGACCGTAATATCACTCCTTTACGTAAATATATCCATTTTTAAAACTGTAAATGCCTGGCAACATTTGTTCTAGGATTTTTACTGTTATTTTACGGCATATTTTTAACAGTGTATCCATAGAACCACCCTCTAATACAATTAAACTTTATCACTGTTTTCCCATATTTACAATAAATATCTTTCCCTATATCTTTGCAATCATCCGTCTTGCTATTAGCTATCCTCTTCAATTATCTTAAACCAAATATGTATGACACGGTTTGTCTTACCTATAGAGCCCACGGTATAATGCACTTGAACTTTACCACCAACCTGCACTGTCTTCTTGAATCTAATGTCAAGATACCAGAAAACTTGAAATCAATCAATTAATCTTGAATCTACAACAAATATTCTTCTTACTCTCTGCAGGCCTGCAATCGTCAATCTTAACAATAGGTATCCTCTTTAATCTTCCTTATCCTATATACATTACTTTAAGCCAAAATAAACTTTCCTCTAACATGTAGCCTCAGGAGGAAAATAATACCAGTCTTTAGTATTATCTTCATGTGCTAAAGTGAGGATATAAAATTCAATGCCTAAAATATAGCCAGAATAGCCATCAACCGCAACTCGACTACATTTAGCCCTTCGTCATCCAGGATAAGCCTATACTTTCTCTCCTCTTTGATATTAGGCCCAAGGTCTATAGACCTTGATTAGGCCTATCCTCTCCTAGTGACCCTTCTTCAACTCAAGAAAGCGTGTTACCAGTCTCCTCGCCTTTCCTCTTAAGATTTAAGAATTCGCAAAAATTAGAAAATTCTATCGTCTTCTATTCGGAATATGTGAGAAAACGTCTTGAATAAAACTGAGCCTTTTTTCCACCAATTCTAATCTTTTTGTGATTTCTTTCATCAGTAGGTATTTGTACTTTTAAACTATATATATATATATATACATATATATATATATATATATATATATATATATATATATATAAATATATATGTATGCATATATATGTCCGTATGTAAGTATGTACATATGAGTATTAATGTATATGTATATATATTCATATATGTACACATTGATATATTTTGCTATTGTCTATGTGTATATATCTATATATGTGCAGGTCGATATATTGTGTTTATTGATATGTATACTCTAATATATATATATATATATATATATATATATATATATATATATATTCATGCATTTATGCCTACATATGGGTATGTGTTTATCCAGTATGAATTATCAGTAGATGCATTTATCTTCATATGCAAGCAGGTGTTTTTGAAATATTTCAATATGCAGAAATGTATTAACAATGAGGGAACGACTTGTACATGTGAATTTCTCATTCGTATATCCCAATTTTTTTAACAGGATCTAAAAGAATTATTGTTATCGATTTTTATATTCCTTTCTGTTGGAATTTGTATAGTATGAATATAAATTTAAAGAGTTTAAATAATTTAGTATACATTTTTCATCATTTAAATCAATATCCTTTTTGTTATTTTTAATCTAATGCAATTTTCTCTATAGCGTTCAATGGCAATCTGAATATTTCCATTTTGCCTGGCCTTGAACTTTGACCCGCAGTTATTTCTGCTTTTTCACCCAAGTCGATTAAAATTCAACTTTCCTTTAAAACGATGTGCTCCCAATGAAAATAGCAAGTCATTAAACATAGCTTCAATGTCAACGAATCCAGCTTAGATTTTTGACTGATTTGGGCGATTGCCTGGCGTCACAAATGCCAGGATCACTGACGCGTCTCAGTTCAAGGAAGTCTGTCCCTAATTAGCATTCCTTGTCAGGGTCCTGAAGATTCTTTCCTTCCCCAACTAATTATATAAGCGTTCCTTTTTTAGGTTTCTCTTCGGCGTCCTTTGTTATCATCGTACTTATAACTACCTGCTTCCCACCCACACTCTCTCTCTCTCTCTCTCTCTCTCTCTCTCTCTCTCTCTCTCTCTCTCTCTCTCTCTCTCTCTCTCTCTGAAATGAGTGAACGTGTCATTACTGGTGGTAACTTCATGTTTGTGAAATATACCAGATTTTTGAGGCATAGAAATAGAATAATGGCTAGTAAGTTGAACATTAATATTCACTCTCTCTCTCTCTCTCTCTCTCTCTCTCTCTCTCTCTCTCTCTCTCTCTCTCTCTCTCTCTCTCTCTTTTAGGACTATTCGACGTCCGTGACCTACTTAAAAGCCCTTATCCCATACAAACCTGGTTCTTCTTGAATATCCAGGTAGGCCCTGCCACCTGCTATGTGCTATCCTCAACTTTCTCCAAGGACCGTTAATCGAGAGTCTTAACCTACTTTCAGTAGTTCCTCCAACTGGCTATAGATGGCAGCACGTCCCGAGCATAGTGATGAAAGAATCATTCCTGGATAAATGATTGTTTATATGCATAGCTTAATAGTCATCTCTGTCACTTAAATATGTGTGGCAGATAACACGTTTTAGAAACTAAATTAAGAATGAGCCAAATGACGTCATCGCTGCATGCTATTGAGATTCTTGCTATTCATTGGCACACATTTCCCTAGCAAGATAGCTATGTGAATTTTAATGTTAGACCCATAGATGGCAGCACCTATCGTTAACGGGGCGAGAAACCTTGCCAACTTTATCCCTTTGAAAGATGCCATTTATTCCAATGATGTCTTTGACAAGAATGATGAGACTCTTGAGGATATATTGCGCCAAAGAATTTACCTTTGACTTAAATCGATTAAGAAATGATGAAGTTTTTTTTTTCCTTGCGTGTAAAAAGGTCTGTGAAAGATCTGGGCTCTAAATTTATAAGTAGGGCCTATTGGTAGAATATGTCCTTTCATTTCAATAACTTTTAAGAATTCCAAGCAATCAAGGAATTTATTTTACGAAATTTTGTTACCCAAATTTCTATCAGGGCTTTTTCTTCTTATGAACTCCTTTTGACACACACACACACACACACACACACACACATATATATATATATATATATATATATATATATATATATATATATATATGTATATATATATATATATATATATATATATAGAGAGAGAGAGAGAGGAGAGAGAGAGAGAGAGAGAGAGATATTAAATATACACACATATACTTATCTTATACATGTATATACATATACATATGTATATTTATACATATATATATATATATATATATATACATATATATATATATATATATATATATATATATATATATATATATGCATTTACATATATATATATACATATATATATATATATATATATATATATATATGTACATATATACATGTGTGTGTGAGCATGTACATGTATCTATTCATATATGTATGCCTGCAAACACGCATTAACCGTTCACAGTCGATTACATGGTAACAATAAAAAAAAATCTCAAGTGTGCTTATTCTATCTATTTTGATAAATATATTATGATAAGAGTCATAACACTAGAGAGAAATGTTATTATCTTCGAGTCACTGTAATTAAAGATATTTTATTGACGTTTCTTTTTTTTTTTTTTTTTTTTTTCATTTTTTTGCTTGAGCTCTACACTTTCCATCAGCAGCTACTCCCCGGCCCTCCCTGGTCCTAGTTTGGATGGAGATGGGACTGTCTCTAGGGCATTGCCCTGCTTGTTAGGGCAATGTCACTGTCCCTTGCCTCTCCCATTCATGAGTGGCCTTTAAACCTTTAAACCTTGGCAAGGTGAGCTGTTAGGTACTAACAGAGAAGTGAGGTAAATGTAAGTGAAGTTTATTCAACAGATAACGAGCTTATGTAGAGACAGTTGAGGGCAACAAAGGCACAACAATTCAAAT
>NC_090761.1:56278509-56316009 GCF_036898095.1 Palaemon carinicauda | reverse complement strand
CTCTAGATTTGTATTATTATTCTTCCTTATCCAAGGAAAACTTCAAATGTTCTATTAACTCCATTCCAACAAGAACAGGTTATTACCAGTGAACGGTTTCTTTGTGGAATTATATAAGAAGAAGAAACTGTTCACAAACAAACACACACAAACAGGAGCGAAAACATAACCTCCTTCCAACTTCGTTGGCGGAGGTAATTAAGGATCTACGAAGCATTCCTTTAAACCCTAATTTCACTTGCTTTATATTACTTCTATTTTATTTCATTTCTTCCTTTTCTTTTACCACTTGCTATTTTTCCTTGTTTCCTTTCCTCACTGAGCTATTTTCCCTGTTGGGGCCCCTGGGCTTATAGCATCCTGTTTTTCAACTAGGGTTGTAGCTTAGCATTTAATAATCACTTCTTACTTTGGTCTCACAGTTTAAGTCTTAGAGTTTTTCCCTATACGCACTTAGGTGATGAATAGCCTCATGGACCCAACGACTATAACCCAAATCCGTAATTCTAATTCAATTGAATTACTATTTTGAAAGGTATATATAAGGTATTCTTGAATTTATGGAAAATATATACGTAAAAATTACGTAATGGAAGTAAGACTATAGTCCATTTCTTTTAGCGAGTCATATTTGCACCGACTCGCAGTGGTGCCCTTTTAGATCGGAAAAGTTTCCTGATCGCTGATTGGTTAGAATTATCTTGTCCAACTAATCAGCGATCAGGAAACTTTTCCGAGCTAAAAAGGCACCCCTGCGAGTCGGTGCAAATATGCCTCACGAAAAAAAAATTGACTATAGTTAATGTGCTTTCTAATAACTGCAAATTAGATTCTATGAACATTGAAAATTCTGAAATTTTACACTTAGTATTTCTTAAAATCCCTCATTCTGTATCATATAGATTGCTAATTGAAAAAGCTTTAAATTAATATTTTACAATTACTTATTCTTTACATCCTATTTTCATTTTTTATATTTATAAGAATGATTCATTGTAGTTTATAAATAGATGACCTCAGCATTGTTTGGAAATGATTCCAATGGGAAGATCACAGTATTTTGTTTTTCAAAACTGAAAAGAATCTAACAGAATAATTCCGTCTTATATAATGCTCTAATATATATTTATATATATATATATATATATATACATATATATATATACATATATATATATATATATATATATATATATATATATATATATATACATATATATATATATATATATATAAATTTACGAAGTTTAACTAAATCCATGAATATTTATGTTTGTTCTGGACATGAAGCGTACACATCACATGCAAAGAAATGTTTCTCACATTGACCACATTATTCTGGATAGCATGTATCTCATTAGTTCAAGGCTTACATATGTATCAGACAAGATCAAATACTCAAATCCATAAAATATCAACATCATTATGTATCGTGTTCATTTGCTCAATTGTAACACAAACTTCACAAAATTATGTATACATGCTATTTCATGCATCATGTATGCGTTCGATACTGATAAATGTATACATAAGGATGTATTATCTCCTTGATATCAACTCCATGTGCCCTAAAAACTAATTGCATTAATGTAAAGATGTACAATTGGACGCATGAATATTTGGTACATCTCGCTCTGAGGAGGTGCGCCGTGTAACTCCCTAACTGCACGACGAGTTCCTGCATTTAAGCCCCACCCACCACCTCTGCCATATCTCTCTACACCATTTGTTTGGTTACTCGCAGCGCAGTAAGGGTGTGGTAGGGTATGTTTCCTCAGAGCGAGGTGTGACAGGAATTCGTGCGTCCAACTGTACGTGTTGTATTGACATCAGACATATTCTACCAAAATTACATTATAGTAATTTAATGAAATTTGGAAATTGGTCGAAATTAACAGACAATAATATTAGGAGTTTTTTTTTTTTTATTCATTTTAATTAGATGTTTATCAATTCATTAAACTGAACTGGAAATAGGCATTGACATCCATCATCTTTAAACTATTTTTCTCATTTATATTAATTGAATGGGAAAAGGAATGACGGATTAAATGATAAAAACAATTATTGTCTGTTCTTTAGATTTATTTCTGTCATCATGGATGTATACCAACATATAATGCATTAGGTGTGTTTAAGTGGTTTATGTACAGAAAAAGAAGCAAGGAACGTAACAGATATTGGGAAATACAATAGAAATTTGAAAAAGACATCATAGCAAAAAAACTAAGAGATTTTTGAAGACACGCTAGGAATTCGATCAAAATATTTCAGAGCAAAAACCCTAAGTGATTTTTGAAGACACACTAGGAATTCGATCAAAATATTTCAGAGCAAAAAACCTAAGTGATTTTTGAAGACACGCTAGGAATTCGATCAAAATATTTCAGAGCAAAAAATGTAAGGGGGTTTTGAAGACACTAGGAATTCAATCAAAATATTTCAGAGCAAAAAATGTAAGGGGGTTTTGAAGACACTAGGAATTCGATCAAAATATTTCAGAGCAAAAAAACGTAAGAGAGTTTTGAAGACACACTAGGAATTCGATCAAAATATTTCAGAGCAAAAAATGTAAGGGGGTTTTGAAGACACTAGGAATTCGATCAAAATATTTCAGAGCAAAAAACCTAAGAGAGTTTTGAAGACACACTAGGAATTCGATCAAAATATTTCAGAGCAAAAAATGTAAGGGGGTTTTGAAGACACTAGGAATTCGATCAAAATATTTCAGAGCAAAAAACCTAAGAGAGTTTTGAAGACACACTAGGAATTCGATCAAAATATTTCAGAGCAAAAAACCTAAGAGAGTTTTGAAGACACACTAGGAATTCGATCAAAATATTTCAGAGCAAAAAATGTAAGGGGGTTTTGAAGACATTAGGAATTCGATCAAAATATTTCAGAGCAAAAAAACGTAAGAGAGTTTTGAAGACACACTAGGAATTCGATCAAAATATTTCAGAGCATAAAACCTAAGTGATTTTTGAAGACACACTAGGAATTCGATCAAAATATTTCAGAGCAAAAAACCTAAGAGAGTTTTTGAAGACACACTAAGAATTCGATCAAAATATTTCGGAGCAAAATCCGTAACAGATTTTTAAAGGCACACTAGGAATTTGAAAAAAAAAAAATCAGAGAAAAAAAAACACTAACAGATTTTTTTTAGCTACAATAGAAATTCGAAGAAAAATATTTCAGAGCAAAAAATCTAACAAATTTTTTAAGACACTTTAGGAATTCAGGAAAAAAAATCATAGCAAAAAACGTAACAGATATTTTCAAACACAAAGAATTTTAAGAAAATTTCAAAGCAAATGGGAGTATTTTTGGGGGGTCAGTATATAATTTAATTTTTTGCATCTGTTAAAGACCATTAAGTCGTATGGTCAGTTAATAGTTTATCAATTATCCTTAAGATCTATGTTTGAACATCTAACAGTTGATATAGCAATGATTTCACGTCTTCAAGACCTCTTGCTTTGAGAGCTTAAATTTTTGGGCCGTATAGCGAAATTAGTTTAGACATTTGGATATGTTATTTACTCTATATGTGACCAACTTTCCTTTCATTGGATAATTTTAAGTAATTCAAGTTAAATATATATTATTGAATCCTTAGATACTCGTTCAAATATTCCACGGAAAATCCTGAATGATAATTAGAAGAAACAATTTTCGTAATTTTAAGATAATTATTATAAAAAAAGGAAGAAGCCCGGGTTAGTAACGAATAGTTAGTAATGCCATTTTGAATACTATGAACCAGATGATTGTTTGAATAATCCCTTGTTAATAATAAAGTAATTACATTTTCCTCACAAAAGTTATCAACCCATGTTAAGTCCTTAACTTTTCCTCCCTTTTGGCGGCAAAGCCGGTGGAACAGACGGTTTTTTAGTCAAGTAATATCTCTGCAAATCTACGCGCTGCCCTCCGCTCTTTTGCTCTACATCTCCCTGAGGGTCTTCTGTAGTTTCGTCTACAGTAATACCGGTATCTACACTCACGGGATCCTTATCTACAGGTGGATGGGTGGGTAATACCTTTGACATCCTCTGGGCGTCCTGCACATTGACGGTATCGTCTCGATATTCGATAAAGCCGTCGTCTCCAGATTCTTCTTCTTTCTTTTCCTTTGCGGACGGTGTAGCATCATCCGCTTGTTCGATCTCAGTCTTCGACGCGGATTCCTCGGGTTCTACTTTTGCCTCTGCGTCCTCTGTCCCCGGAGCGGCACCTTTTTCTCCTGCGTCCTCTGTCTCCGAAGCGGCACCTGTTTCTCCTGCGTCCTCTGTCCCCGGAGCAGCACCTGTCTCAGCTGTTTTTTCAGTTTCTCCTTTCTCTACGATGTCACCACCGTCGTCGTCGTCTACGATAACATCCGCCTCGCTTATACTTCTCTCTATCTTTATCACCGGAACCGAGCTGAAATCGATATCCACCTTACTGTCTTCCTCCGATTTCATATCACTAGTATCTGTAACAGTACTGGAATCGTTATCTTTCAGCTGTTTTGAATCAGCACTCTCCGGTTCCGAGTCACCAGACACTAGGTCTACATCTGGTTTTGGCTGCTCAGGCTGAACTACAGCATCGTCTTCAGCAGAGGACAGTGGAGCATACTTCTTCAGTACAGGTTCAGGATCTGATTCGTCTCCTGTGCCATCAGTGGCAGGTTCTGTAGGTGCCGTTGCTACTTCATTGCTGACGTCAGGTGCCTGAAGGGGACATGAAAATTGAAAATGTGAAATGGTAGAATTCATAAAAGCTTGAAAACGTGAAATGGTAGAATTCATAAAAGCATGAAAATTGAAAACGTGAAATGGTAGAATTCATAAAAGCATGAAAATTGAAAGCTTGAAATGATAGAATTCATAACAGCGTGAAAATTGAAAACGTGAAATGATAGAATTCATAACAGCGTGAAAATTGAAAACGTAAAATGGTAGAATCCATAAAAGCAAACATCTGTCTCGTCATAGAATAGACACAGACGTAATTATTCATTCATTGATGTCTTCAGATAAATATGATTCTCAATAATTGTTGATTTTAGTGAACTAGAAACTTATATTAGTTAACTTGTTATAAAAGAAACAGGCAAACACAGATACTAAAATCACTCTGATATATTGAACTTTTGAGTTAGTTTTTAACCCTAATGTAGGCCTATATTATATTTCTCGTGCAACATATCTACGGACAAGACAATAACAGAGGTATGCACGTACATATAGGCTACTGTACATATAATATGAGCTATGGCCAAGACACTCACAGAAATAATACACATACATATACAGGTCATATGATATTTACTCTCCCACTTAATAAATTTTTACCCTCTTGATTCTTGGCAAAGTGAATCATGAAGTTAAGTTCATGACGTTTATTGCAATGTTTACGTACACATACATATCCACATATAGATTCACACATACATCAACGTAAATATGGTTTTTTATTTTCATTTATTACAAGCAGCAAATCTTTATTAGATAGAGATTTTTAGTTTTTGTGTTATAAGGATTCTGCTTATCTATTATACGACATTCATGATAAATAAAGGCGTTCCAGACTAAGAGTAATTACGTTATTCATATTGAATTAACTATCCTTAAACACACACACACACACACACATATATATATATATATATATATATATATATATATATATATATATATATATATATATATATATATATATATATATATATATATATGCAGTGTATATATATACATATGCAATGTATATATATATATATATATATATATATATATATATATATATATATATATATATATACATATATATATATACAGTATATATATATGTACATATACAGTGTGTGTATATATATGTATATATATATATATATATATATATATATATATATATATATATATATATATATATATATACCCGCTTTCTGTCTATCATAATAACCATGGCAAAAACACTTCCAGAACAGATTGACTAAAATTCGCATTTCCGATATTTCAGCAAAAATGTAGGTCTGCCAGCAATCTTCTCTATCCATATAAAACATTTTGTCTTATCCTTTACCTCTCTCCCTTATAAATTAATGTACACTCTCATTTTCCTTCAGCCAAAAAATCCTTATTCATACGTTCTTCAAGGTCGAGATGACAATAACAATATCAATAAATATACGGACTCAGGACTTTTGAGATACGGTTTATCACTTGTTCTAATTTAATCATAAAGATTTTCAGTTATCTCAAGATTAACAAACTTATCTTGTATGACTATTTACACTCTGTTATGGTAATTTTCCGTTATTCGTCTATCTACTTTAATATATGTATTATAGCCACGAAAGGAAAAACGAAAAGACTTGATTGGAGTTAGTACTTTCATCCACTCAGGACATTATCAATGTCCTGGGTGGATGACAGTACTAACTCCAATCAAGTCTTTTCATTTTTCCTTTCGTGGCTATAATACATTTTATGTTCATCACGTGTCAGCTTTCATGATTTCTACACTTTAATATATATTTACTTTGATCTACATATCAAATTAGAAATATATCCAGTTTATTTATAATTTCGTCCTACTTCAAGACATACATAGAAGTGTAGTGATCCCAAATATAAATGTTTTAAATTAACTCAATGTCATTTCGCAGTTAGAAATATGCTTATATATTGTCTAATCTTGATAAATCTACGTTGTCTTATGTATATGTTGTGCTAAATCACCGATTCAGTCTAATCTTCTGCAAATGAATGACCTAAAGATTTAATACTATTTCGCAGAGGTCAAAGACATTGAATATCAAAAATCAAAACCGAAATCGTTTGCTTCAATAATATACTGTGTCGAGATTTATTTTAGATTATTTTCTTAATTTATGGGTATTATACGTAATTTCTATGTTTATAGAAACTATAAAATTGGATATAATACTGTTTAATTTTGCATTGCGCATTCTATAGCCAGTCTGATTAAAATAAACATTCATATGACATTGATGATAATGACCACTAATGTGTAACGCTAGTTACTCAAAATTATCAATCATAATAAATTATAAAAAGATAATTAATTCCATCTCTTTCTAGAATGTGAATAATGTTGCCGAGTAAAGTATAGGTACATTACACTATTTTAAAGCAAAATGACTTGGTTGATAATTGGCTGTTTACTACTCTACCTCCAAACTTCGGGTTTCTCTCTTTGCCACATTTTCTTTCGTATTCCCATACACTCCATCCACGTCACCATCCTCTAAGAAGCGGTGGAAAAGGTTACCAATAATTATGTTTTTTATTAAGATTACTCTTATAACATCAGCCCCCATAAAAAGGTAACAATGCGTAACAAAATTATAACAAAAGATTTAATTGTTAGGGGTGTGTGTTTAGGGCAAGAATACACGAAACGAAAATGAATGAAATACACAAACAAATACATAGCAAAGGTAAAGGAATCTCTCTCTCTCTCTCTCTCTCTCTCTCTCTCTCTCTCTCTCTCTCTCTCTCTCTCTCTCTCTTGTGAATCAGAAATTCTGAACTATTTCATTTAGAATGATAAACAAAGGTTGATGGTGTCTTGTGATGTCTGCAACCTTACCATTTGAGCTGAGGAGGAGGGAATTGGTTTAGCCTATAGTCTGCTTGTTGAATCATCAGCAGCCATTGCCTAGCCCTTCTTGGTTTTAGCTGGATGGAAAGGGGTTTTGGTGCTAATCACATTTATATAAGGTCAGTCTTTAGGACACAATTATACTAGGGCATTGTCACAGTCCCTTGCACTTATGAGCTACCTATAACAAAGTAAACCTTTTTGTCAAAGACAAACTCGATATTGAATGTGAGTTCTAACCTGCTCGAATGGGATTTGGCACAGTCTTCGGCTAAGCTAAACGCAATTCTACAGAGGAAAAACTTAAGAGCTTTTGAAATTGAGGCTATGTACTGTGTATACTTTCATTAAAAACTTTCCTAGAAAATAACTTTAGGGAAATATTGTTAGTATCTGTTAGTGAATCTACATTATACCGTCAGGTTGACCAAGAACTCGTGAACTCTTGCTGGGATGAGGCCATTTTGATATGCCACCAAGTACCACAAGTGAGAGTTGCAATCCCGCGGTAGATTTCAATCTTCACTGTCGACTAGAAATTGATGTAATATGCAGATCATGCACAACTAGTTTCAGTTATTTGTTCTCTTCAAGTACGAAATGAAGTAGCCTCAGTACAGATGTTGTCTAGATGTGTTGTTACTTACTTGTTTAAGGTTTAAAGGTCGCTCATGAATGGCAGAGGCAAGAGACAGTAACATTGCCCTAGCAATCAGGACAATGCCCTAGAGACTGACCATATGTTATATGATCAGCGCCCAAGCCTCCACTCCACCCAAGCTAGGACCAGGAAGGGCCAGGCAGTGGCTGCTGATGACTCAGCAGATAGACCTATAGGCTCCCAGAAACCCCCCAACCTTAGCTCACAAGGATGGTAAGGTTGCCGACACTAATGGCACAAATGAGTCTGAGCAGGACTCGAACCCCCGTTTGGCAAACACCAGGCAGAGACCAATCAGGCCACAACAACCTTAGGAATGATACAGATTCCTTCTACCAAGTTCAATATTACGCATTTATGAATAATAAAGCTATTAAAAGCATAAGTTTCTTTTTAAGAGAGAGTTTTCTTTACGTAGTGTTTTGATTACTGTAACTTATATATTAAAGGTCTAATTATTTGATATATTATTCTCTCGAGCTTGTCTAGCTGTTATTCAATTTTAAGAGAGAGAGAGAGAGAGAGAGAGAGAGAGAGAGAGAGAGAGAGAGAGAGAGAGAGAGAGAGAGAGAGAGAGAGAGAGAGAGAGAGAGGACTACTTGTAAATGGACTAGTAGTGGTTATGATTGCAGCCGGAAGTTAATGTATAAATGAAGCACTGTAACTTTCCAATCACTATAGAATAACGATCTATTAAATACAAGTATCTATTAATTACTTCACTAAGGAAATATCAATGAAACTGAGAAACATATTGTAAACGTCTTTTAGGTATAGCACTTATTGCTAATAGATCCTGAAAAACTTTTTGTTATGTAATTTTAGGGGATATTCAAACATTAGAGTTTTCTTAAATCAATTTATTTTTAATCAATTACATGAAGAGTTACAGTGAGTCATTGACAGGTAATGTATCCACAATAGATCGGTTGAATTTCAAATCATTTGTTATTTGATAACGAGAAACGTTGGGGGAACAAGATTTAAAAAAAAATAACTATGGATCTGTGAAATCATATTCTGATCAAGATTTATTACATAAACTAATGTGAGTAATAATAGAAAAAAATTTAAGAAGTAGTTGTGTGAATCATATTTTAATCAAGATTTATTACATAAATTAGTATGAATCATAATAGCCACAATAATATCTTATCTTTATTGAGTTTTTTTTTCTTTAATATTTCGTATGAAAAACTTTCCCCTGAAAGCCTTGAAATCCGAAAGGCAAAACTGGAAGAAAGTCTCCTTTTGATTTGAACCAACGATGATTACAAGAGAAAGGGTTGTTTTTAACCAATTAAACCACTAATAAGCTTCTTTGGTGGAACCAAAACAAATCCAGTAAGGGAAGGAGAATTCTATAATCTAATTCGGGGTAAATCGTTTTAAAGGCCCCTCATGAGCGGCAAAGGCAAAGGACAAAACAGTATCCTAGAGACTGACTATTCATACATAGGATCAACGTCCAAACTCCCTATTCACCCAAACTAGTACCAGCTAGATCCAGGCAATGGCTACTGATGCCTTAACGGGTAGACTTCTAGATGCACCCAAACCCATCCCCCGACTCTATCCCACAGGGACAGTAAAGTTGCAGATGCTATTAAAAACTTTAGGACTTGAGTGGAGTTCGAACTCCCGACTCGAAGATTGCGGCACAGAGGCTTCTCTAATAGGCCACCATAATCCCTTCAATGCTTTTAACGGGAAATGTAATCAAATTTTTAAGAAATAAAACTGTTTTCTAAGAAATAAAACTAGCTAAGACGTTATTGTGTCTACTATAATCATTAGAATTTGTGAATATGACAAGTGTATTCCATACATAGTGTCACTTATAGCGAAGAAATGATATACAATACATACGCATACATATGTGCAGAAATACTTTTAAAAAGTATACATACACATCACTTGAGTGAGATCAGAGAAAATATGTTGAATTTTAAAAAATAATTACACCATATTTTTGAAGACTGATTAAACTACGTCATATTACGAATTAAAGTTAATCAATGGAATTAGACCTTTACAAGGTATTTCAGTTTTTAAGTTATAAATAAATTCTCAAATTCAAAGAAATGTTACGTTTTATAACAATGGTTTTTAATTAGTTATCACCATGAGGATTTTTTTGGCATTACAACTGTTGGGGACAACATATTATCAGCATTAATTGTGGTTTGCTAGCCTTGCTAGCAACACCAAAAAAGTCATGAAGGCTCTCTCTCCCTCTCTCTCTCTCTCTCTCTCTCTCTCTCTCTCTCTCTCTCTCTCTCTCTCTCTCTCTCTCTCTCTCTCTCTCTCTCTCTCTCTCAAAATGGTCCCACGAATGATATATTTCTTTTCAACAAGTGAGGTAGCCATCATTTAAGAAATAATCTAATATTACGATGTCAGCTACTTTGAGCTTATATATCTAGATTATTCAGGATTGAAATTGAACACATAATAAATTGTAATTTACCTCATTTTAAATCAAGGAAATATTACTGAGATCGTTATACTAATTTTAATTCTTTTGGTACTATCGATAATTGGCATTTATGAAGCATTGATCAACTAGTCGCGCGGATTTTTTTCCGTACGGAAATATTTCCACTCGTCAGGAGGTATATCTTAACATGCGAGGATTTTCTCCGAGCAGCCTCGTAGTTTCTAACAGGATTAATAGAGTATATTTTATTAATCGTGGTTTCTATAATCCGCTACACTGGAACTGCTCGGCTGGGCAGTGCACGCGGCTAGATAATCACTGCCGCTCGGAAATTCTACCGAGCGGTCAGCATGTGAGGCGCAGACAAAACCGCGTATCGATCCAACTGTGTAAAGCGAACCTAACTCAAACCTATCACTATTCTACTTTCCTTTAATAGAATCACTTCTTGTATTAACTTTGTTTAGTTCTGTCCCGTTTGCTGGATATAAATGATAAATTACATTTATGTAATTAAAGCTTTTACTTTGGCTATTTACTAATGCTAATTAATGGTAGACAAAAATTATTGGTATCTCTGTTGAACATGACTATGATTAGGACTTACTTAAAAATATTCTACAAAGAGAAAATAAAATGTTTTGATAAGTAATCAATTTGTATTTGAACTATATACAAGCATCTGCCTCAAAAAATTACTAATCAAGCTTTAGATACAGATATTCATTTCGCTATGCAAAAATATGTAACTTAATCATCATTATATCTATACCTGTTCTCTGCTTGATATTTATGAAAAGGCAATTAGATAATATCTTTACTTTCCACCCAGACAGTTTTTCTAAAGATTTACCGGTAGTGAACTTATAACTATGTAACGTCAAGCGCGAACAATTCTCATAAACTTCAATATCTTTCGCTACAGAATTTCTCAGCATTAAAAGCCTACTGAAAGAGGAAGACAAACTAAACAGATGAAGGCTTATGGTCGTCAGCACTTTGATTACCTTCTTCACCTAAAGAACTAACTTTATCCGCAATAGATTCACCTTCAACGGTACAATCCAGCACAGGGTCTTCACTCTGGTCTGGCCCTAGCCCTTCAAAGGACAGTCTAGTACTTTCAGCTAATCCTTCGAAATACAAGAGCTCGAAGGAGCTATCACTACATTCAGAAAGACTTGCACTGTTACAATCACTGCCCAGCAGCTCATCGACCCCTGGAACAAGGCTTATATCTATGGATCTACTAAGAGCTTCCAGGTTTGGCTCACTTTCAGATGAAGCCTCGCTAAGCCCATCAACATGCGTTGTACCTTCTATAACTTCACTATCACAAACATCCAAATCCCCATCCACATCAACATCAACATCTACATCACATCCATCTCTATCCCCATCAATAACATCTTTCTGGAGACTTCCAGATAATTCCATGGGGTGGAAAACATCCTCTCTTACCGGCTTGGGAGAGGACGAAGGGCTCCTTGATGGTGTGACATTAATGTCGATGGTGCATTCGATGCTACTCTCTGATGAAGTGTCCACAAATGAAGTAGGTCTGATTACTTTTTCCTCCTGTAGGGTTAGATAATACCTAGCTAAGAAACCAATATCTTGAGTCATCTAACGACGACGAGTTTTGTTAGTGCTGTAATTCTTACAGAGGGGACCTTTTTATGGGCATGCTTCCCTTGTGTTTGTATGAAAAGTATTGCCCCTCTAAATCCATGCATTATATTTTAAAGATATTTTAGTATTTCCATCATAATGAGAAAACAAACACCTTGAAAATATTCATCTATAATACATATAACTTAGTTTAAATGGTTTATTTTTATATAAAATAGTCATTATACTGTATCTTGGTAACTGGTGATACTAAAGTTTTATTCTAATTAATGCAACTGAATCAAAACTAAACATCTGCTTTGCTTCTATTTAGTTTAAATCTGTACTACTCATCTAAAAATTACCCTAATTTACTCTAGTACAATCAATGTTCTAACTCCTACTTACTAATCATGTATCACCCAAAAGCACACATAACCCATATAATGCATTACATACGCACAGACTTATGTAATCTGTACAAATATATACAGGTCAAACACAGCCATGGTAAAGTATTAATAGGTGTTAGCAGCTAAGTAGTTGAATTAAAGAGAAGCAAACTAATAGACAAAGAAATAGTCCAAAGAAATAGACGAAGGTTATGAAATGAAGTAGAAGGAAGACATGAAACAAAGCAAAGGCCAAGATGCAGAAGAGAATATCGCAAGCAAATGCCAGTCGACCAAACAAGATGGCTGCCCCCATCAGGACGAGGAAATGTTTTGAAGTAAGAGACTGACTGGCAAACACCTACAACCCCACGCTTGAGTGAGGCATTGTGGCAGTCTTATCCCACCTGGCCGATGATTAGGGGTAAATTGTCTGTGGATTTGTCCCAGGAGAGAGGTCGACCTCCAATCTCCCCTTCTTCAGTGTTGCTCTTTCTACGAACCTGCACTTCGTTGTTATCTCCTCCGCCGCCATCTTTGTGCACTTGGGCTTCCTCCGTGTTGTCCACGTCGACCTGGTCCTCGTGGGGAGCAGGTACCTCAGGAACATCCTCCGGGAACTTTTCGGGTTCTTGATCAGCTGGTTGGATTTCTGTTGGGGGTACCTCCGAGGGAGCAGCAGCTTTCTGGGGGATCTCTTCTTTAGTAACTACGAAAAAAAAAGGGTTTGCTTCTGTTAAGAAATGTTCCTAATGAGGATGAAAATTATATTGTTTATTTCCTAAGCATACCTAGAATTATGTTATACTATCAGTTCATTGTTTATGTTACCACCATGGCCCCTAACTACTATAGTTTTCAGATTTATCTTACTCAAGGGAAAACAAATCTGATTTTGGTGTTATGAAACATTCATCCAAAAACATTATGGGCTCAGGAACTCAACTGCTGATCCTGATCAAAGGATTTGTTGCTATCGCCATCAAATTCTGCATGATACTGCACTTTTTCCTCGATATTTTTCCCCGCAATATAAAAAATAAATGGAGATAAGACTGGCTGAATATTTTCATACAAAAATTACTTTCCAATGGGCATCTTTCAGAACATGTAAATATAGAATAATAAGCTAATACTTGACGTATTCCAGCTGTTAGAAGAGGTCCAGGATGAACTGGAAGATGAAATGGATGACTGTGACACAGGACAAAAGGGATTGGAATAATCTATCAAGAATGGTCATGGGTCAACCAGTGGCCCCAAGACCTGTGAAGTAAGTAAGAAAGTAATACTTAACATAACAGCTTGCTTAACAATTTCGTCTTGCATTGATTTATTTTTCTATTGTGAAGTAAAACTTCATACAATCGTTTAGTGGCGTTTGCTTTATCTAAAAGCAAGCAAAGAATCAGAGATCCCTTTCAGAGTCTCGTCTTCTGAACTGTCAAAACGAAGTTGAGCTGAGTAATCTACTTCTACCCAAGGGAAACAAGGTGCCTAGTTACAAAATTCTCATTACTTTAATCATATCAAATGATTCATGAATTTTTCTAGTTCAACATTGGGAACCAAACGTTTAAGGATTTGGACATAAATCTTCTACAGTTTCGAGGAACCACTTCTTTATTACTCAGAAGTAACATTATTCTATTTCTATGAACTCATAAGTCTATCCTATGTGTAGGACAATTTCTCTTAAACGGAAGAATTTTAATATTCACCGAATCTTAATTCTAATCATCCTTAGGATTCATGTTCAAATGAATATGATTCTGTCCCCAATATAATACTTTGTTTAAATATCCATTGGATATCTTTTTCTGATTATGGAAGAGTAATAATAATAGTAATATCAGTTCTAATACATGTGATAGGGTATTGTGGGTATAGTTTAAAACTAAATATAGTCCTCAATATAATAATTTGTTTAAATATCCACTGGATATCTTTTTCTGATTATGGAAGAGTAATAATAATAGTAATATCAGTTCTAATACATGTGATAGTGCATTGTGGGTATAGTTTAAAACTAAATATAAAAGTCCTCAATATAATACTTTGTTTGAATATTCATTGAATGTCTCATTCTGATTTTGGCATAGTAATAGCAATTTCAATTTTAATACATATGAGAGGGTATTGTGGATATTGTTTAAAATTAAGTTGAAAATAGAAAAATTAAAAATATATCTTACCCGGATATGACGTCAGAGGAATGCCATCGGGAGCAGACTTTAACGGAACTGATTCCTGATTATCAGAAACGACCTTAGAATATTTTCTCTGTGGAAAAAAAAATAAATTAAAAATAGTAGTCTTTAAAAATAAATGAAATTTGCGGAATCTTAATTTTGAGGGAGTTTACACATTCTGGTCACCCTCTCAATCACTTATGACAATATTATCTCCTGCAACCTTTTGTAAATCAGGTTTTATATTTATCATCTCCTGCAACCTTTTGTAAATCAGGTTTTTTATCTATCATCTCCTGCAACCTTTTGTAAATCAGGTTTTTTATCTATCATCTCCTGCAACCTTTTGTAAATCAGGTTTTTTATCTATCATCTCCTGCAACCTTTTGTAAATCATGTTTTTTATCTATCATCTCCTGCAACCTTTTGTAAATCAGGTTTTTTATCTATCATCTCCTGCAACCTTTTGTAAATCAGGTTTTTTATCTATCATCTCCTGCAACCTTTTGTAAATCAGGTTTTTTATCTATCATCTCCTGCAACCTTTTGTAAATCATGTTTTTTATCTATCATCTCCTGCAACCTTTTGTAAATCAGGTTTTTTATCTATCATCTCCTGCAACCTTTTGTAAATCAGGTTTTTTATTTATCATCTCCTGCAACCTTTTGTAAATCAGGTTTTTTATTTATCCTCTCTCAAACCGTCATAGCAAAGCATTTATTTGCAATTGCATCAATTCCCTTAGACCATTAATATCAACCTAATTTTGGCTGCAACAGGTCGATCCTCAAAATTTTAACTATTTTAACTGCCTTTGTGAAATATTTTATATTTGCAATCCATTATGCATTGTATTGTGTAGGCTACTTCATTCTCAATATTCAAATTTAATGGACTCCATTATTTCTTTTAATGCTTTGACATTTTTTATTTTTTATATATCCCATTTTTAGATTAATGTATTGCATTATTATAGTCATTCTCTAATTTAATAGTTCATATCTTGCAATTTAAAAACTCCTTGCCATTTAAAAATGTCATTTAAAATTCTTAGAGACCTTATCTTGTCATTTTAATTTTAATTATATAAATGACATCCTTGATTTTGAGAATTTATATTTATAATTTCATGTTATTCGTATTTTTTTAATTGTTCTATCCTCTCTTACCGGTTCGTAATAGTTCTTCGCATTCCTTCCGTTATAAATAGGTTTCTTATCTTCCTCTTTATTCGCCTCTTTATTTTTCTGTTCCTTCTTCTTCTTCAGGTATTGCCTCAAGAGCAAAAACACGACAATGATTAACGTAGCGCCCAAGACTATGCCAGCAACAGTTGGTACAACTGAAAAGGGATAGATAAAGGTATTTAATTACACAGGTAAAAATTTGCCTTAAAATAAAAGGTAAAAATCCTGGAGTGAATGTTTCAGCGTTGTTACTGTTTTTAAAATATTCTATTTTTCCTTGTTTCCTTTCCTCACTGGGCTATTTTCCTTGTTGGAGCCCCTGGGCTTATAGCATCCTGCTCTTCCAACTGGGGTTGTAGCTTAGCAAGTAATAATAATAATAATTTACCGTTTTAAAAATGGATATATTGACGTTTAGGAGTGATATTACGGTCACCAAGCCGTTAAAGATAATAACAAAGTAGGGTAAAATTTACGGTCACCTGTATTTTACTGAAATGCGGCCGAGAACAGTATATTTTTACGGAACATTTTCGATTAACATTACGGGGTTTTTTTTAACAAGGTATGATAAATTCATTATTTTTTTTTTTTTCAAACGCAGTGCTTAACTAATATTATATTTTAGATTTTCTTTTTGGTAGCTGTTATACGTCAAATCATTTCTCGTTCAATTATATCAGAGCGAAATATATTTTGGGAGAAAGACTTTTGATAAGACGTTTAGTTTCTCTATTTTTGTATTATTGGTTTGGTTTCGAGCACCTATTTTGCTTATATGGTAATTTTGAAAAGTCTTAACTCCCATGAAATTCCTAGTTTCAAAAAAGTAATCTTTTTATTAGGTAATTCTGGAAGTCTTAAATACCTTTAATAGCATATATAACAAAAGGGAGACTCAGTAGAGTGCAGACCACCTCCACGGCAGCTTATTTCTCGACCCATTGCTCGACCTTGATCTTAAACTTTGAACTTAACATGTATTAATCGGTGTGGATTTTCATGCACTCAAACAGGAACCAAGTTTGAAGTCTCTGTGACAACGATGTCCAAAGTTATGGGTGATTACGTGATTTGGATATTTTGCTTGACCGTGACCTTGACGTTTGACTTTGACCTTCCAAAACTTAATCATTTCCAGCTTTTTACATAATAGTTTATCACTGCAATTTTCATTATTCTACGATTAAAATTGTGACCAGGAAGCTGTTCACAAACAAACACACAAAAAAAAAAACACACAAATAGGGGGTAAAACATAACCGCCTTCCAACTACGTTGGCAGAGGTAATACAGCCTAATAACTCCAAAGAAATTTGGTTTAGAGAAAGTTACTAAATTCAGATCATATGCTTAATGATAAAAATGATTTCATTTTGTGGTTATCTAAACATTAATTCAACAATTATATCTCTCTCAATAGTTTGAGCTACGATTCAATCTTCAATAATTGGGTTGACCTCATGACATATTACCTGTAGCTACCAAACTACTTATTTATAAATTTTTCTTTTAAAACATACACAAATAAACTGAATATCAACCTACAATAAAAAAAAAAAAAAAAAAAAAAAAAAAAAAAGTTATTGACCCTATATCAATTCGCGTAAATATAAGTAGCCATTTTCCCTAACTATCCAGTAAATCTTACATCATTTTGCTTTTATTACTTTTTTCATAAATAAAAATCTAATCTGAACAGTATCAGGTACAGTTAAGTTACCGTTGTCAAAGACTGTGTCCCTTTCTGGATGACCTTTGACCTGGGCCACTGTTGCAATGGGTATCTTCTCAGGTCGCTGGTAGCCCCAGTTGGACCCCATGACCTAGAAAAAAAGAAAGAAAATATGAAATTTTGAGAATATTTTCCTTGAAGAAATATTTGCCTGAATATTACATCTAAGTATCGATAAAACTGAATCAATAATGCTCATAGGAATTCAGTCAAGTCTCACAAAATCTGCTTTGCATCACGAACTTAAAAAAAAAAAAATAAAAAAAAATAAAAAATAAAAAATCCTGAACCTTAGAAAGATTATTTATAAACATCATGAAAGTTGGTATATATTCTACTAAAAGATAACTAAATAAACCCACTTCATGAAACTCGATCCTCTTGCATTTAACCTCTTGAAAGAGAATCAACATTTGCAAACCCGTTCAATTGTATTTAATTGATTTTCAGTGCTATATTGAAAAACTTTAGTCGAAGAAAAGGAAGAAGTTAAGGTTATCAGAAACATTAACTTAATATATCAATTCATATACTCTGTTGAACTTAAACTAAATCTCCTTAAACTTCTAAGCTATTGAACTTTATTCAATAAATCTACTTTAATTTTCTTTAATTTCTCAAGTCTTCCATTATAATTGCTTTGAATTATTATGACCAGCAGAACTTCATAAATCGCATTGAGCTTATGTAATATATGCCTAAATATATTAACTATGATTAACTTTCTTCGGTATATTTACTTTAATTTCTAAAACGTGTGGCGATTAATAAAGCGAATTTCCTTCGAGATTTGGTTACCTGAATTCACTGCAATATTGCATCTCTTAAACTCATATATCATATGGCCCTTAAACATAAATATATTGAACTACACTGGGGTTCCTAACCTGGGGTACATGTACCCCCAGTGGTACATTTTCAATCTTAAAGGGGTACATTGGCTATGAGAGTACCCCAGTGGTACATTTCTACTCTTCAGGACTACATTGGATCTGAGAGAATATTCAGTAATACGCAAACATTATGCAATATACATTGAGATTAAAAAAAAAAATTGAATTATATCACAATATCAATTTAATTTTTTTCTTTTTCATCTTCAATTTTTGGGGTACAAGGGAATCTATAGAAATGCCCAGCGGGTATAAAAGAATGAAATGGTTAGGAATCCCTGACCATTAGTTGCCGCAAAGATTCCGGGCCAAAAAATCCTCTTACAAATCTCAAGCTGTTAACGTGGGCTATGACGTCATCAGGGGTGTAGCTTATTTCGCCCGGAACCTCTGTGGCGACCTTACACAATCAGCTGGGTCTTTTCTTTTCTAAACATTATTGAATTTTAAGCTAATTTCTTAATTGTAAAATGCACTAAATACAATGTACTACAATTGCTTTAACACTCTTACTTTCGTGAACTTCTTCAACTAAATTACTGTAATCTATATACTACCTTAGTCATAAATCTATTGAACTACACAAATAAGTTTTATTTTCGATTTTGAACATTATTGAATTTCTAAACTAATTTACTATTTCTGATATATAGTGAATAAAATGTATTAAAATTGTTTTAACGATTACTTTAGTGAACCTCTTCGACTAATTACTTTTAAATTCTAAATTTAAAGAAAATATTTATTTTTTTATTTTAAACACTTTAATTCTTAAACTAATTTTCTAATTCTACTATATATTGAATACAATGTACTACAATTGCTTGAAAATTCTTAATTTCGTGAACTTCTTCACCTAAATTGCCCATAAATTCTAGAATTTAAAAAAAAATAAAATGCCAGAAAGTATTCTCATCTGACGCCATCTTTGAACTTACAGAAGACGAATCCATGCTCATAGCCTGACCTACAAGCATAGGGAACGAGAAGCCCTTGATCCCAAAGCCAGCGCATTGACCTTGCCTGGGAATACCCTTCTTATCCAAGTGCAGATCCCCGTCGCTATACTGCCGCAGGGGATAGTACTCCTCCTTGGGGGTGCTGATCTTCACGTCTGACGGGAGAGGCAAGTTCCAATCGTAAGTAGACGGTGTATTTTATTCAATCTTTTTATTATTTATATATTAATTGCAATAATAACATCTTCAATAAAAAGAATATTGGCTTCTATATATTTCTGATTATTTCTGTATTTATTATTTATATATTAATTGCAATAATGACATCTTCAGTAAAAAGAATATTGGCTTCTATATATTTCTGATTATTTCTGTATTATGCCATCCGCTAAGTATTTTAATGTTAATATCTACTTAGGTATTTTTAAAATACCTCGTTTTCTGTCTGGTGCTGGTTTAGATTCCTCCTGAGGTTTTTAGTGGAAGGAGAATCCAAAAATATTAGGTTACTATGAATTCTGAGGTCAATTTTGAAATACTCAATACACACACATACACACACTCATATATATATATATATATATATATATATATATATATATATATATATATATATGATTATATATAGGCTACATAGGCACGTGTATATGCATTTATATGTATTATATGTATATAATTCTATATACTTTATATACAGATATATATATATACAGATATATATATATATATATATATATATATATATATATATATATATATATATATATATGTGTGTCATTGTGTATACGTGTGTGTGTTTGTGTATTTGCATATATATATATATATATATATATATATATATATATATATATATATATATGTATTATATGTATATACGTCCGTATATACACCTACACATGCCATATACATAGAAATGATGTAGTCGAATGATGAACGATGTTAGACTTCAAACAAAGTAAATTTGTTCATCTTATCTATGAAGAGAATGAAACTCTCTCTCTCTCTCTCTCTCTCTCTCTCTCTCTCTCTCTCTCTCTCTCTCTCTCTCTCTCTCTCTTACTTGATATACATCCATGGAACTCTTTGTACTGCATCATTCGGTCGTCTACGCCACTCTCAATGCCTCCCAAATACAATGAAGTGGGCGTGGCTTTCACTTGAGTTTCGCTGACGTAGACATTTTTCATAGGCCTAACTTCCCGTTCCTTTTTGTCAATCTGAAAGGAAGAAGTTTTATGTTTTTTTTTAATTTTATTTTTGAGGTGTTTTAAATTTTTAGGAAATAGACTTCAATTCTTGGTTAAGAAAAAAAAATACTTCAATCTACTGTCTATCATATACATAAATCAACACTGAAGATAGTTTTTTCCATTTCTTATTGTTAATTTTAAACGATTTTTTTATTATGGGCAGATGATATGAAATGGATAGGAAATAGACCAATACTTTGTAAAAAAAAAAAAAAAAAAAAAAAAAAAAAAAAAAAACATTACTTTAATCTAGTGTCTGTCATAAAAAGAAATCAAAACTGAAGACTATTTTTCCATTTCTTCTTGACAATCTGATACAAAGTTTTTTTTCTTTTTTTTTTGAGGTGCAATTGATAGGGAAATAGACTCCAATTCTTTGAAAAATAAATACTTTAATCTATATCATGGAAAGAAATCAAGAGTGAAGACAGTTTTTGTTTACATTTCTTCTTGTCAATCTGAAAGGCAGTTACTCTTTAGATGCGAATATAGGGAAACAGACTCCAATTCTTTTGGAAAAAACTCTAATTTATCTCAGAAAATAAAAAAAATTAAGACAGCTTTGCATATAAATTCTATTACTTCAGTATTTTTAATTGTACAGTTGGACACAGGCATTCCTGCCACACCTCACTCTGAAATAATGCACCCTATCACACCCTTACTGCACAGCAAGTAACCAAACAGTAGGGAGAACTCGCCGAGCAATTAGAGTGTGACAGGTTGGTTGCACTTCCTCAGAGCGAGATGTACCAGTAATTCCTGTATCCAACTGTACATTAATGTAATAATAATATTATCATTTTTATTATTATTATTATTATTAATAATAATAATAATATTATTATTATTATTAATAATAATAATAATAATAATAATAATAATAATAATAATAATAATGATAATAATAATAATAATAACAATAAAAATAATAATAATAATAATAATAATAATAATTGCAATACAAGTAATAATAATAATAATAATAATAATAATAATAATAATAATAATAATTGTAATTCAAATAATAATAATAAACCGCGATAACGTTGGATTCGATTAAATATTACCTTAGCTGTCAGTCTTCCGTCTTTCTTCTGGAACAAGACGTAATGGCGTTGGCCGTCAAAGGCGTTGGTGTTGCGTTCCGAGGGTTGGGCTTCGGTACCGTGTACGTTGTTCTCGTCTATATCGTGTAGTTGGGCTTCAATCGTGATAGTACCGTCTGCTCCTATCCATACCAGCACGTAATCATGTATTGAGCTGTAACAAAAAGAGTCATTTTGAAATTATTATTATTATTATTATTATTATTATTATTAGTAGTAGTAGTAGTAGTAGTAGTAGTAGTAGTAGTAGTAGTAGTAGTAGTATTCATTATTATTATTATTATTATTATTATTATTATTATTTTTATAGTTTAAATAGGAAATATTTATTTTAATATATTGTTACTATTCCTAAAATATTTTATTTTTCCTTATTTCCTTATTTCCTTTCCTCACTGGGCTATTTTCCCTGTTGGGGCCCCTGGGCTTATAGCATCCTGCTTTTCCAACTAGGGTTGTAGCTTAACATTTAATAATAATAATAATAATAATAATAATAATATTACTATTATTATTATTAAAAGCCCAGCTACAGCCCTGGTTGGAAATGTAAGATGTTATAAGCCCGAGGGCTCCAACAGGGTTAAATAGCCCAGTGAGGAAAGGAAATAAGGAGATAGATAAGCTACAAGAGAAGTAATAAATAATCAAAATAAATTATTTTAAGAACAGTAATAACATTAAATTAGATATCTTATATATAAACTATAAAAAAATTACATTTATCTTCTTTTGCTATATTTCCAATCTTGTTTAGTTTCATCTTATTTCTCTGCTTAATGTATATGATCTTAATCCATCTCATTAAAATTCGTAGTGTTAAGTCGAACTGAAATCTCCCCACTCCCAACATTTTAACGATATTACTATGATTATTATGATTAGCTAAGCTACAACACTATTAGGAAAAGGAAGATGCTGTAAGTCCAGAAAGTTATTATGCCTTGGACATATCAATGGAGGCCCTTAGCTTTATCGTTATCGTTTCCTTGTGGGAGGTCCAGAAAGTTATTATGCCTTGGACACATCAATGGAGGCCCTTAGCTTTATCGTTATCGTTTTCTTGAGGGAGTCCTTGGACTTTCAGCGTCATGTTTCCAAGCACACTTGGTTTCCATATCTGAGACATTCATTTTTGGGAACAAAGCTTTATTCGACTGAATCCATTGTTCCTTTTTCCTTGTTTCTTGTTCTATGACCTGTGATACCCCTACATCCCAATACCCTTCTCATATGGACAGTAACTCAGTAAGGTCATGTTTGCCAATAATATCTATGAGTTTACGGTTGGATCTTTAACCTGGTGCCCTGAAACTCTTATGATATTCATATTCTTAAACAAACAACGGCTACTTAATTACGGACTTCAAAAAATTATTTTGTTTATTCCACTTTTGAACACTTGAAAAACATTTCTTTACCGTTGCTTATTTATAATGAAATTCTTTTATTTTTTTATTAATTCTCTTTTAACTTATTGTATTTGAAATGCCTGCACACTGGCACAAGAACTTTCCTGGTCCTTGAAATTTCTTCACTGATCTTCTAAAAGCCACAAACAAATCTAGAACTTCACAGAGCCAAAGATAGATAGGTAATTTAAATTCCTTTTAAATTATTCATAAACTAAACTTTGTATAGACATAAATGCTTATGAAACCCTTCCAGTTTCTTTTACTGCCCTTCTCAAAGCCTTCTGATATTCCCTCTGAGTTTCACAGACCCACACATATCTGTATGACCTTTTTAATCATTAATTTTTTCTTACCAATCAGTAATAAACACTTTCGTAGGTATTGAAATAACTGTAAACTGTACCTTGGATTAGTGGATCTCAATAAAGCCACAGTCTGAGGTTCGTGAAGTCTCATGGAGGAGGAAAACGCCAGTTCTAATGAGAAGTCGCCATCTAGTGGTGAATATGACGTGTCTTGTTTAATCCATTGGTTTCCGCTGAATGTGTAGGCGATTTCTGCAAATGAGACATGAGACAGATACTGTATAGGCAATAGTATCACCAACCAGAGAGAGAGAGAGAGAGAGAGAGAGAGAGAGAGAGAGAGAGAGAGAGAGAAAGATAATATGACACATGGTATCTGATGGTTACCTCGTAGGAGTCAATCTGTTTTATATCATAACAAGAGGATACAGGTTTTGACAATATTTGTCATACAGATGAATCTCTCTCTCTCTCTCTCTCTCTCTCTCTCTCTCTCTCTCTCTCTCTCTCTCTCTCTCTCTCTCTCTCTCTGCTGTAATACACAAACAAAGAAATACTTAACGATAAGTGTAGATCAGCTGAGGCATATGAGAGAGAGAGAGAGAGAGAGAGAGAGAGAGAGAGTAGACTTGTAATTTCGCATTTTAAAAACCGTCTTAAATTACATCCGAACAAATAGAATGTTATAGTATACTTAATGTGTAATGTTAGTGATAAAATAGAATTAATTATGGAATTTTAACATCATTTCATGGTTATATTTGACGTGTAAACATGAATTGCTTGTATGTCATTTACAAAGCCATAAGTACAGTTAGCCACAGGAATTCGTGGCACCCCTCACTCTGAGAAAATGCACCGTTTCACACCCTTACTGTGCGGCGAGTAACCAAACAAATGCTGTAGGGATGACAAGAGGTGGTGGGAGGGGCAAATACGGGATCTCACTGCACAGTGAGTGTGTGTCAGGGTGCATTCCTTCAGACTGAGGTGTGCCTGGAACTTCTACATCTAACTGTACATAGAAACAAATCAGACTTGCGTACAGAAAAGAATTTATCTGTACGTAGGTAATATATAGCCAGTAAACAGCTACGTATTAAAGACCTAATATATACTGTGAGTTGAAGGTTAAAGGTGTCTGGTTTCAGTTCAAGTTTTATCAGAATAGATGCTCACCACAACGTCAGCCAAGCCCACCCCACTACTGTTACCCAACCACAGCAGGGGCCTTCTCAGTGAACAGTTTAAACTCACTTTCCCAGGGCTGGGATCGATCTGCTGCCTTGTGAATGCTAGGCAAACATATTACCACTGTACTAGTGTCTAGTTTTAGTTCCATTTTCATTAGATTAGATGTTCACCAGAACATCAGCTGGGCAAGTCCAACCTCCTACTGTTGTACCCAGCCATAGATGTGTCCTTCCCAGTAAGCAGCTTAAGCTCACTTTCCCGGGCTGGGAGTGATCTGCTGCCATGCGAATACTAGGCAAATACGTTACCACTGTACTAGCCAGGAGGCAAACTAAAAAATAATCCAAATGAACCTTACCAGAGTTACAGGTAGCTCCTGTATAAGACGTGTCTTTGCAGTCACAGTGGAAGTTGCTGAAGAACTCGAAATCTTCGGTACATTTGCCGCCGTTCAGACAAGGTTTCCTGTCGCACGCCATCTTGCATTCGGGTGCTATTCCCTCGGCTGCGAAAAATACATCAGGGGAAATATGTTATTGGGAATTGATAGATTTTCTCTTGATTTAGCTGAGAATGGTAGATGATAAGAGCACAGATAATGAAGTACGCACAAACACACACACACACACACACACACACACATATATATATATATATATATATAATATATATATATATATATATATATATATACTATATATATATATATATATATATATATATATATATATATATATATATATATATATATATATATATATATATACATATATACTGCATATATACTGTATGTGTGTGTATGTAAGATGTGTATATTTACGCATTATATATATATATATATATATATATATATATATAGTATGTATACATATATATATGTATATAATATAATATGTATGTTATAAGAAAATATTGCACATGAAAACTATAAAACACAAGAAAAAAAAAGTCAAAAAGCGAGACTAAAAGAAAAAAAAAAGATTCCACTCACTAGAATACGGAGAGGTGGAGAGCATCTTGGACAGTGGCATCAGAGTGTCCCCTATCTTCACCCCTCGGATGCAGCCTCTGAAGCCAGGTATGCTACTTCGTATGTCATGCTGTTTGTCATTGGCCGATCCCATGTAAACCTATTTGGAAAACATAATTCTGTGATAGATGTAGTTCTCTTATTTTGATAGAATTTCGCAGCTCAAAACAAATTTTTTTTTTATCAGTTTCTTTGGGGAGTAATATGTATGAGTGTTCTAAAAATTGTCTTGTCTCTTCAAAAGATTTCTGTAACGTAAGTAATTTTCTTATTTTAATAGAATTTCGTACCTAAAAAAAAATCTGTATTTTTTGGTAAATATATACGAGTTCAAAAATTGTCTTATATCTTCAAAGGCTCAAACTTGCAACGAATGTTTTTTTTTATGTTGAACAGGCTGATATGAAACTCTTTTTGTGGTTTATTTATAGAAAAAAATCTATTTTGACGTTGTTACTGTTCTTATAATATTTTATATTAGTTGTTCACTACTTCTCTTATAGTTTCCGTATTTCATTATTTCCTTTTCCAACTGGGCTATTTTTCTGAAAGATTTATCTTAATTTTGTTACTTCTCTTAAAATATTTTTTTTTATTAGTTGTTCATTACTTTTGTTGTAGTTTATTCATTTACTTATTTCCTTTCCTCACTAAACTATTTTTCCCTATTGGAGTCCTTCGGCTTATAGCATCCTGCTTCTCCAACTAGGGTTTTTATTTTAACTAGTCATAATGATAAGTTGGAAATTGTTATTGCCATAAGCAAAGCTGTTTTCCGTTGCTCCCCTATCTTCCTGAACAGGACTTTGTTAGATATAAGTTGGCCATTGCAAGACATAAAATTAGAGTAGCCATTGATCAAAGAGTAGTCCATAAAATTCTTGGTTTCTGTGATTTCGTAATCAATTACTTATTATATTTACACATTAGAGGTTAGTATTTACATTTAGGTTCAAAGAGAAAACAATAAATTTACGAAGAACATTGGTAAAAGATTCCTTATCTAATGTAGTTCTGTATTAATATCAAAGAACGATTCCTTTATGCTTTCGTAAACAATCTCTTATCATATCTTCGATTTAGAAATCAGAATTTTCATTTCGGTTCAAAATAGAAAAGAAATATATTTACCTAGAAGAATGGTAAAAGATTCTGTATCTAATATATTAATAACACAGAAAGATTGTTTTATAGTTTCGTAATCAAGCAATTGTTTTATTTACGTTTTAGAGATTACAGTTTTTACTTTGATTCAGAATAATATATATATATATATATATATATATATATATATATATATATATATATATATATATATATATATATATCTGATTATTAATAACACAGAATAAAAAATACATATTTACCAAGAAGAATGGTAAAAGATTCCTTATCTGATTATTAATAACACAGAACGATTGTTTTATAATTTCGTAATCGACCAATTATTATATTTACGATCTAGAAATTACAATTTTCCTTTCGGTTCAAGATGAAAATATTATACTAACCAAGAAGAATGGTCTTGGCTTAGTCATGGAGTGGGGATAATAAACCATATCGGGCAACGGCTGGCTCGTCCCGAAGGGGAATTGATCATAGTCTTCCTCCTGCAGGAGGAAGGCGCCCATCTTCAGTGACTCCTTAAAGTAGTTCCCTTCGGTGAAGACGTGAAGGCTTGTTGAGGTGTTCGTACGAAGGACTTTCAACTGCACCGACTGACCCTTGTTGAACACAACTGACAAAAACATGATCGTCATTATCTCGAGAAAGAAGTTTTATTAAACTGTAATTAAGGAGTATAATTCTAGGATCCTGCTTTACTGCCACAAAGGTCACGTGACTGGATATATAGCAAAAGCCAGTAGGAAATAATAAAAAGCTTTAGTACCAAGCGCTTTCGTGCATATTAAAATGCACGAAAGCGCTTGGTACTAAAGCTTTTTATTATTTCCTACTGGCTTTTTCTGTATTTCTAGGATCATTTATTTTTCTATGCATAGTAGGAGGATTTGAAATTATTTGATATTGGCACTAGACTAGTTTAAATTATATTTCTGACATTTATTTTAACTGCCAAGAATACAAATAATTACTTGTTGAGCTGAGGCATACTTTCTATCATTGTAGTAGACCTCATTCGATTTAAAAATTTAATGTGATAAACATTTTGATAAAATGTCTTCAGAGGAATTGCATCAAGTACTTGAATTTGTCTAAATGCTAAATGTTGATCTCACTCATATACACCCGTGAGTCATACAAACGTAACTCCATAGGAATTTTTTCTTTTTTTATATAATATTACATCAATATTGGGTCATTTTAAACACCCTAATCCAAACGTGGATTCAGTTTGTATTACTTATTAGACATCAGATTCTGTCATCATAAAACTTGTCAGGTTAGTTGGGTTGTTCAGGGCAGGGTAATAGCTTCTTTGCTGCTCTATTGGCATCTTCATTTCTTGATAGGACAATGAGAGAGATAAAATAAGGTTAGGGAAGGTTAATAGCATTTAGGTACTGCTTGGATAGAAGGTCCACCTTTTAGAAGTACAAGTATTACTACAGCCTTAACGGTAGGGACTTTTCTTTGCTTTCAATTTCCTTCAGAACGGTTCCTTTGTCTGAAATCTCCAGAACTATTGCAACTGAACTTACCACCATCGCTGGCCATCACCGACATCTTCTTAACCTCTCTGCCGTGATTGAAGAGAAAGACGACCTCGTTTGGCCTAGCCAGATGTAGCTGGACGAAATTATGCAGGTAGTTGTAAGCGAAGAGCAAGAGACCCTTCTCAGCTTGCGTCCGGAAGTTCAGATAGAAGGTCTCGTTGAATAATTTTTCCCCTCTGTGGACAGTATCATTGTCGAAGTACTTGTATTTCGATTCTTCCGTCATGAAGGTGAGGCCCTCTGTATTAATACCTTTGGAAGATAAAGGGCATGTGGTGAACATCAAGGCAATACAATAGGATGATAATACAATAGTTTTAGTTAACCATATTTCTCTTGAAATTGAAAATTACACCCAAGAGTTCCGTTTTCCAACAAACCCCTTCAGAGGAATACTAAACTATCTAGTAGAGTTTTTGTACCGTATTTCATATTTTAATACATTTATACCTTTTCTCTTGAATGTGAGAAAAAAATGTTGATATTAACATACCTAATTCATATGCTCTATGGTAGGGCTGTAAAAATACTAAAAGGATAGCTGTTGCCTTGCAGTCTTGCTCTTTAACAAAGAGCTAGGCCCACTGCCAGTAACTGTAGAAACTGGTACCTTGTTCTTTGGACTATTAAGTCAAAGGCTAAATCCATCACCAATAATTAAGGTTGATGACAGCAAGGCTATGCGATTTTAAAATCGCCGTGCCAAATTATTGACCGCATCAGGGCACATCAGGCAACTGATTCCTTAATGTAGGGATAACGGTGGGAAATAGAATTTTTTCGCGTTACGAAGTATAGCGAAAAATAATTGTCCTAACGACATGTAAGCAGATCTTAAGTGTCTTGTTACTTAAGTTCAGTTGTTATGTAGGCAGTGGCCAATGAGAATTTAGTGTTGGGTGAAACGTATTCAATGTTTGAAGAGGTATTTAGTAAGTGGTCACTTTCTAGCGCACGCTAGCCCGAGCAAGTCGAATTTATTAGCCAGGACGCCAGGCAGGGTCAAATACAGCTTCAGATGTGAATAGTGTTTTCACGTTAGCAATCAGAATGCTGAAACCGTTTCAAGAAGTGATGGACAATCTATTATCCGATTTCCAGCAGAATATTCAACAAGTATCCGCACCTCGTTAAAGTATGATGGAAATCCATTTGAATGAGCATCGCGTTATTTTGAGGAAACTGATACGAAAATGTTAGCATTAGATGCGATTGTTTATCAACTTGGAGGACAAGGAACATCTAAAACTGCTGCAGAAACGAGTTAGTACGCAAAGAGCAGCATCGTCGAAAGTGTCAAGCTAGTTAAATATCGAGGGAAAGTGTGGATTCATATCAACTTTGATGGAAGAGGTCTAGAGCTCAATAAAGGCCGAGAGTTGACATTGGAGCCGGGAACGTACCAAGAAAGACGTCGAAAAGATAAGTGAAAATATAGCTGTCTTTATTTTGTATACTTAACAGTTGGTACAAGGAAATTGGAACATTGTGTTTATTTTATTTTATTGTTTTTAATCGCCTGTTGGTTGTAGTTATTCACAATACATTGAACAGAATTAGATTGGGATAGTCATTGACGTCTAAAAGGTCGATCATAAAATTCCATTTCAAAACCGTTAATGTGGTTGTTGGATTGGGTAACAATAGGTCAGAAAGGGACGAATCAGAGTTTATTAAAAGAGAATGGGTGACACTGGTATCAGAAAAACTAAGGAATAATTCCTTTGACGGTGACCAAGAATGGAAATGGTAAGCAAAGGCTGGTTTTTTATTACAAACTTTTTAAGGATTTAATCAGTCTACAGTCTGCTTATCGCATAGAAATCTATTAAAACGTTGCTAGTATCTTTCTCATTGGGGAAAAATGTAAAAGGTTTTTATAATGGATTATCTTTAGATATTTTTGAAAGCAGCGGTACATCTTTACTAAAGTTCTTAAGTCTGTTAGATATTGGAGATCTAAGGAAGTGAAGATTGAAGTATTTTTAGATGATGGCATAGCTGCGGATGGTTGTTTGGAAGGGGCATCGGATGCTAGCTATTTACTTTTAAAAGCTTCAAGATTTGGATTTATTTACAAGAAAGTATAATTGGTTTTCAGACTCTTAAATTGTATTTGGAAAGGTTTACAGAGGACGAATACTGAAGGCAAATTTTGTAACTACAGTATTAGGATAAACTATGTCGTTAAAGATCTTGTTTAGATGCCAAACCTTCTGAATTAACAAAAACGTTATTTTAACGAATATCTTTTGGACAGAATTGTCTGTTACATAATTTCCACGAAATTTGTCGTGAGAAGTATTGTTAAAATGTAAACGATAAAGTATTTCTGTATTTTTACATATTGAGCAAAGCTAGTTGAGAACTTAATGAAGAAATATCAGATGCTCTGGTTGAGATCACGTTTTGACGCAGAAATTCATTCTTTTTATTTTGGTCGTTACTTTAACTATATACTTTCATCAGACTTATTTAACCTATTACTTCATTGTGACGCCTAAGTTGTAGGCAGTTTATCACTATATTGTGACGCCGATAATGTAGGCAGTTTATCACTATATTGTGACGCCTATAATGTAGGCAGTTTACACTATATTGTGACGCCTAAGGTGTAGGCAGTTTATCACTATATTGTGACGCCTAAGATGTAGGCAGTTTATCACTATATTGTGACGCCTCAGATGTACTGTAGCAGCTTAGCACTATATTGTGACGCCTCAGATGTAGGCAGTTTAGCACTATTGTGACGCCTCAGATGTAGGCAGTTTAGCACTATTGTGACGCCTCAGATGTAGGCAGTTTAGCACTATATTGTGACGCCTCAGATGTAGGCAGTTTATCACTCTATTGTGACGCCTAAGATGTAGGCAGTTAATTACTATATTGTGACGCATCAGATGTAGGCAATTTATCACATTGCGAAGCCTCGGATGTAGGCAATCTTATCAATATATTGCAACGCCTCATAGGAAATTTACCGCTATATTGCGACGCTTCAGACATAGGAAATTTACCGCTATATTGTGACTCCTCAGATTTAATAGTTATATTGTGACGCCTCTGGTGTTGGGAAATTTATATGTTGTGACACCTCAGTAGTAGGTTTGGAGTAATTCTGAAGTTTTTAGCGATGAATACAGCGCATTTTTTTATCATGAAAAGAGTGGTTGGAAACTGGACAGCAAATTAATTTTTTAAAATTAAACATGAAGGAGCAGGAGGCAGTCGACAGAATTATGTAAAGTACTTTGGCTATGTTTGAACGTTGTTTCAGATAAAAGATTTTCGATTTTAATGCAAGTAGGTAGCAAAAAGCCAGATTTGGAAATCATAGAAAACAAAGAATTTAAACTTGTACTGAATACACTGTTCAGGTCATCAATGTATGTAAGCCCAGAAAGAGTACAAAAGAGTGGATATTTTGAAGTGTTGTCAACTAACATGGATGAATGGTCAATTCTTGCTTACATTTTTCAGAGTTATGGACTTGTGAGAGTTATTCATTCTTTAGACTGTTTTGCTACTTTTAAAAATATGTTGAGGTTTTTAATCTCTAATATTGGTGTCCCGGTACAGAGGGAACTGATGCTTTAACTTGAGGTTTGGTGCTTTATACCAAAAGTTATTAATAAAATGGAGGTAAAAATTCTTAAGTAGAATATTCCAGAGTGAAAGTCCTCTCCATCTTGACTGTTGATATTAACGAGGGAAGCTTTATTGTTAAATTTTGAGTGTTTACGTAACAAAAGGTTATTACACACGGCAAAGAGGGAAATTTTTCGCTGAAATTTAACTTTGATATAGAAGGTAAAGGTTTTTGAAATTATAAGTATATATGTACAATGTTTTATTTTTGGAATCTGCTTTCCAGGATCGTGAATACAAAGAAATGCCAGCAGTCGTCTTTAACGGTGGCATCTAATTTGGACAGGAAATTGGGGGACCTCAGTTGTCATGAGCATATTCTATCATCGATGAATGACAGCACCGACAAGGCCTACCAACTTGTCTTTCAACAAAGAGAAGCTTACAATAATGGTCACGAGCAAAGCGAAATGCCATTGTATGTTGCTTTATTTATGACTCTTTTATTAGATTCCGGCGCTTTAGTAATCTCCAGTGATCAGGCTATTTATGCCATAACGTGCATGCATGAAATGAGGGGTTACATAGATCCAACGGAAAATTCACTTGTTAAATCTTTGCAAGCACCTGTGAAACATTAAGCTGGTAGATCGGTGCATACAAAGGATCTTTTTGATAATATGGTGTTGCAGAATCCGTGCGGATTATATTTTCCTATATTGAAAAACTTCTTTATTATTTTGATAGATCATTAAGGTTTTCTTATGAGATTTGGGGAATTAAGTTTATTGTAATTTGAAGATTTCTTAGTTGAACAGAAAAAAAAAAAAATTAAATCACCAATACTGTGAAGTTTTTGATATCGGGAGTTATCACAAATGCTTTTCCATATTTGATGTATTTTGCTTGATGCAGAGGAAGCTGGAATGATTTTGTCCTTTGATCGATTTCTCTTTAAGAAGTTTTTTAAAAGGTCCTGTAATGTAACCAAACATAATTTTTTGTTAAAACTGTGGCTACAAGTTCAAACATCGCGAACGATAACGTCAATGATAGGTGTCTTCATAGACATGAGTGTTGGTAGTCTGTTTCAAGTAAACATTTTTGTCAAAGGCTTCAAAAAGAGGTTAAATGTGTAAATCATTCAATCGGAGCATTTATTTCTCTCTCTCCATTTTTTTTCCTTCTCTCCCTTTCTTTGGTATTATCTAGGGTCAACCGGCACGGTGCGCTATAATGCAATTTAATGTTTTATGTTTATACCTGTAGTGTAGAGAATGCGGAGTGAAGTGAGGACTAGAATTTTTTCGCGTTACGAAGTATAGCGAAAAATAATTGTCCTAACGACATGTAAGCAGATCTTAAGTGTCTTGTTACTTAAGTTCAGTTGTTATGTAGGCAGTGGCCAATGAGAATTTAGTGTTGGGTGAAACGTATTCAATGTTTGAAGAGGTATTTAGTAAGTGGTCACTTTCTAGCGCACGCTAGCCCGAGCAAGTCGAATTTATTATTAATATTATTATCATTATTATTTATTATTAGTACAAGAGTGAGGTTCCACCACTCAAATTTGAGTTACTCTGCATCATTGCCGTGGATACACAGGTTTCCATAGTTTTTTCAAAACTTGATATTTTGTTTTTTATCTATGGTTTTTCCTGGGCGGCAGAGGAGGCTTCTATGTTAATTTGAAAGTTTGTTCATTTTGTTTTAAATATGCACTGCTATATCAGTACAGAAGTTTGTAGAAGTTATTAGAATGTGATGTTATATATAAATTGTTTTTTAAAAAGTATGATTCATTAGAAAAATAAACCTGGCGTCAACCGGCACGGTGCGCTATAATGAGGGTCAACCGGCACGGTGCGCTATAATGCTAGGGTCAACCGGCACGGTGCGCTATAATGCAATTTAATGTTTTATGTTTATACCTGTAGTGTAGAGAATGCGGAGTGAAGTGAGGACAGAAGAATATTAACATAGTTAACTCATTGGAAAAAATATTTACTCACTGATTTCACAGTTCTTCCCAGAGTGAGCTAATGGATTTGAGCACTCGCATTTGTAGGACCCCCACATGTCAACACAGCGTGCCCCATTCTGACAAGGATTTGGATCACAGGCAGGAGTGCATCCTAAGGACACTCCTTGAGACGAGGCCCTGAAGAGGCGCCCCATTTGGACCACGTTTCCATTAACGGTTAGGCTTTTGATACAGCCAACCAAGCCCTCAAGTTTCACGTGTTCTGCGTGTTCTTCTTCTTCTCTGAATTGTCTGGAAGGAAAGTGATATCAGATAGACATTCAACAGAAAAAAGAAATGTAAGCTCATCATGCTCTAAGATATTAAAAATGCAATTTCTAAAGGTTAGGGGTACTTTTAAGACTTATACCATTTTTCCCTGGCATAAGATACTTTAAACTGTATTAAGCTTGCTTGCCAATGGAAATGAAAACTTAATGATCTACAAAAGGAATATTTGTATTTATTTCTCATCTGCATTTTTACAATTTTATTCAATGACACCCCACGGATTCCCAGGCAAATCTTTGGTCACCGATTCCCCCTTGGCCATCGTTCTACAGAAGCGGTTCCCCTTTGGCCCTCGTAAGACAGACAGGCATGGAACCCATGGAACCCAGTTGTTTGTAGCTCAATAATAGTGTAGTGAGCTAATGTTTACAGTGTCTGTGGCTTGATCCAGGCCTGTACCCACCTGTCGTCTCAGCAGTAAATTGATACCAGTGTCAGTTGGGGTGAATGACAAGGTAGAAAGTTGCCGGCCATTCTTGATGTGTCTAATATCATTTTGTGTTCTAAAATTATATTTGACTTTGTCTTTGACTTTGACTATTTTACTTTGACTTTCAGTTATTGGATCAGTAATTACTCATAGCTTAGGTGGCAAGCGATTTTGATCTCTCTTTGTTCGGATGTAAAAGATAAAAACTAAAAATGACGGATGAATATGATAAAAGAAATAAAAATAGATACTCCAGAACATATATCCTGTTTAAGTATATGTTCGTAGAAAGTAGAATTATTTAGTTATGACATATTGATCAACTAACCTTGCATCACAGTAAAAGAGAAGCACATAACATGTTTCTGTAAAGTAAAGAAATTGTCAGACTATCTAAGCCTGCAGAGAATGGTATGCAACTCACTCTGGGATGCCTCCGAGGAACATAGAACCATCCAGAACTCCCAAGTAAGCATTAGGATCCACATCAATGATGTTCTCCATAGAATTGATGACGAAACGCAGTTGGTGGTTGTAGACATCAACGACGACATGTTGCCACTCTCCATTATTTAGAGGGGTTAAGGTTCTTAGGATCTTGTGGTGGGCTTCTCCTTCGTAGCGGTACATGAATTCTATTTCCTTATCTTAAAAAAGAAGAAGAAACATTGTGAATATACCATGACACCATGTACTGAAAGTTCATGTACCTAGAGCTAAGGTTACTATTACACCATGAATCTTGATAAAGAAGAAGAAACATTGTTAATATGCCATGATGCTCCGCACTGAAATGTCATGTACCTAAAGCTAAGGTAACTAGTACACCAAGAAAATTGTAATCAACTAATCAGTCAATCTCAGAATTACTTGTAGAATCCTTTATTTATTAAAAAGTGTATCACTGTAAAATCTAATCAAAGATAAAAAAAAAACAATTGATAAACACACTAATTACTCAACATTGCCCCAAACTTACTACCAACGAGTGAGATCATGAAAGTGGCGTGGCGTGGATGGTAAGCCGGCTGGTAAATCACGATAGCTTTCTCACTTGTCGTTCGGAAGGCAAAAGAGAGGCTTCCTTCTCGCCAAGCAGGAGCTTCCAGGTAACTAGAGGATTCTCCAAAGGTCACTGTCTCTTCTTTTGAGGCTGCGGAAGGATCAGATTGAAGTTTTTATTCAAAGCAATAAAATTCAACTTGGTCTCAAGTGATATGATTTTACGCTTCAACAGAACAGCTCAGTAGGAAACGTGACCCACCTTCTGTGATGCACTTCAGCGGCTTGAGGGTAATATGTCCCTCGGAGTCCTCCCTCTGACCTTCCCCTTGGAGGAAGACCATTGAAGTGACGGGCAGGTGCTCAGAATTGGTGATGGTGCCCCTGTCCTTCCTCAGGACGCCGTCGTTGATGTCACAGTTGCAGACGACATTGCGCTTCTCACAGCTTTTGCGTTCTGAGGAGAGAGGTACCTTTGTACAATTTTCTCGAACGGGCTATGACTGCTGATCTATGAGACCCTTCCCGGAGAGAAGCTCCGTGCAATCTGAGTGTGTCTGTACTATTTTCTCTATGTGTACTGTTTTATCAATAAATTATCAATACAAATAAGGGTAATAATAGCTAGATAATTCCCTACCATGACACTTGCAAACTCCTGGAGCATCTGTGCCGAAATTCGATATGAACTTTTTCTCAGGTGAAGAGAACCACGTCTGAGTCGATAGCTTCAGTGGCGCCCTTCTGCATTGGTACTCGACCTGGTCGAGGAATTGGAGAAATTAGTAAATCACTCTAGAAATACGGACCAAGGAGCTGAGTGAAGAGATGGTGAATACAAGGATTTTGAAATATACTCAGAGTACGTTTAAAGGCTTGGGTCATTGTAGCTCCTTGTTGGAGCCCCTTCGGATTGTTGCATCCTGATTTTTCAACCCGGATTGTTGCTTGGCTTAATAATAATAATAACAATAATAATAATAATAATAATAATAATAATAATAATAATAATAATGAAAAAAGAAGTTCGCTTTAAATTAATATATTAATATCGCCAAATAGATAAATTTGTCAATCAAGAGTATAGAATGAAGGACTGGTTGAATGAAATAAATGTAGTTCATTGATATCAATAATAATGATAATGATGCTATATAACCCAAAATAGTAGAAGTGAATAATTATCATTTTCTACGGCCGTCTTACTAAAAGAGAGCAAAATTCACTAACTTGCAACTTTTGAGAGAAATGTGTTGAGTTTTGGAGCTAATTGTAGGATAATTCAGATAATTAATCTCTCTCTCTCTCTCTCTCTCTCTCTCTCTCTCTCTCTCTCTCTCTCACTTACCTCCTGACTACAAGATTTGGACTGGCTGACAAGAGTTGTCAGCATCGCTGGGCTGAAATCTCGGTACTGGACGTCGAGCTGGAAATCGTTGAATCCTCGCCTTCGTACCTCCTGGAAAGTTATCGTACAATTAACTCCAAAGATTACAC
>NC_090761.1:56256009-56268509 GCF_036898095.1 Palaemon carinicauda | reverse complement strand
AGTAGGAGATAACACGCTTGAAAGTGACAGAGATGAATCTCTCTCTCTCTCTCTCTCTCTCTCTCTCTCTCTCTCTCGTATCAGAGCTTTAAACTCTATCCTAATTATTCAAACACTCATAGATAATGCACATTTTTCTTTCCATTAATAAGCATTATTAACTCAATTATTATCATCATTAATACCCATAATCTCTCTCTCTCTCTCTCTCTCTCTCTCTCTCTCTCTCTCGTATCAGAGCTTTAAACTCTGTCCCAATTATTCAAACACTCATAGATAAATGCACATTTTTCTTCCATTAATATGCATTATTAACTCAATTATTATCATCATTAATATCCATAATCTCTCTCTCTCTCTCTCTCTCTCTCTCTCTCTCTCTCTCTCGTATCAGAGCTTTAAACTCTGTCCCAATTATTCAAACACTCATAGATAATGCACATTTTTCTTCCCATTAATATGCATTATTAACTCAATTATTATCATCATTAATATCCATAATATCTCTCTCTCTCTCTCTCTCTCTCTCTCTCTCTCTCTCTCTCTCTCTCGTATCAGAGCTTTAAACTCTGTCCCAATTATTCAAACACTCATAGATAATGCAAATTTTTCTTCCCATTAATATGCATTATTAACTCAATCATTAACATCATTAATATCCATAATCTCTCTCTCTCTCTCTCTCTCTCTCTCTCTCTCTCTCTCTCTCTCTTTCTCTCTCTCTCTTTCTCTCTCTCTCTCTCTTTCTCGTATCAGAGCTTTAAACTCTATCCTAATTATTCAAACACTCATAGATAATGCACATTTTTCTTCCCATAAATATGCATTATTTACTCAATTATTATCATCATTAATACCCATAATCTCTCTCTCTCTCTCTCTCCTCTCTCTCTCTCTCTCTCTCTCTCTCGTATCAGAGCTTTAAACTCTGTCCCAATTATTCAAACACTCATAGATAATGCACATTTTTCTTCCCATTAATATGCATTATTAACTCAATTATTATCATCATTAATATCCATAATCTCTCTCTCTCTCTCTCTCTCTCTCTCTCTCTCTCTCTCTCTCTCGTATCAGAGCTTTAAACTCTGTCCCAATTATTCAAACACTCATAGATAATGCACATTTTTCTTCCCATTAATATGCATTATTAACTCAATTATTATCATCATTAATATCCATAATATCTCTCTCTCTCTCTCTCTCTCTCTCTCTCTCTCTCTCTCTCTCTCGTATCAGAGCTTTAAACTCTGTCCCAATTATTCAAACACTCATAGATAATGCAAATTTTTCTTCCCATTAATATGCATTATTAACTCAATCATTAACATCATTAATATCCATAATCTCTCTCTCTCTCTCTCTCTCCTCTCTCTCTCTCTCTCTCTTTCTCGTATCAGAGCTTTAAACTCTATCCTAATTATTCAAACACTCATAGATAATGCACATTTTTCTTCCCATAAATATGCATTATTTACTCAATTATTATCATCATTAATACCCATAACTTCTCTCTCTCTCTCTCTCCTCTCTCTCTCTCTCTCTCTCTCTCTCTCTCTCTCTTTATACCTCCCAATTGCTGACAGAGTCATACTGCAGAAGTTCGACTTCCCCGGAAGCCAGGACGCCCTTCGGCTTGACTGGTCTGAAGGAGATGGCGAGTTGGAAAGTGGGTTCTGGGTTCATCAAGGTCATGGCTGCCCTTTCTGTCGAAAAGGTCACCGAGAGGAACTTCGTCTGCAAGGAACAAGGACAAAAGATTAAGGAGGATAATTGTAAATCACATCAAAATCATATTACTCTGTTAAATGTTACTGTACATGGCCTGGTAACTTCATCTCAGATCTCAGACCGATCTTGTTGATAGTCTCAGTTCTGAACTACCAACTATCGCAATTTGGTCTCTAGTTCGCACAAAACTACAAGGTGAATTCCTGTCTACGAAAACTGCATTGAAGAACTCATAAGATCTTGGAAAAACTGGAGCATGTGTCAGTAAAACTCAAGGCGCTACTATCAAAACTGAGGAAAAACTCTAGCATGTGTCAGGAAGATTCAAGAGCTAAGGCCAAACCTGGGGATAAACTGGAGTGTCAGAAGGATTCAAGGAGCTAAAACCAAAACTGAGAAAAAACTGGAGTATGTGTCAGGAAAACTTAAGGAGCTAAGACCAAAACGGAGAAAAAAACTGGAATATGTGTCAGGAAAACTCAAGGACCTAAGACCAAAACTGAGGAGAAACTGTAGCATGCGTCATTAAAACTCAAGAGTTACGACCAAAACTGAGAAAAAAACTATAGCATGTGTCAGGAAAAATCAATGAACTAAGACCAAAACAGTAAAATTTCGGGTTAAACTAAAACACAAAAACTCCAGTAGGTCCTTAAGGGCTAGTGGCATGGAAGCGACTACATTCAGGGGAAAGGTTCATTATATATATATTGAACTAACCTATGGAATACAATGTAACCAAAAGGAAAATAGAATAAAATGCCAGTGAGGGAGCGAGACTCATTTGAATGGAAAGGTTAATCTGAAGTATTGAATTTACCTTTCACAGCATAACAATATCACAAAATAGCATCATTATCCATGGCGAGACTTACATCGTTGCACGTATTCCCAAGAGAGGGCTCTTTTGTCGCTCCGTAATATCTCGTGGTTTTATTCTTCTCTTTCAGCGACTGCAGGATGCTTATGTCGTTGAAGAATACACCCTGCATGCAGCCCATGTAGGCGTTGAGTGAACGCAGGCCTAAAAGGACAGAGATATTTCTTATATAGCAAATACTAATAAAACAGGGGCGTTAGTGCCCTTTGCCCCACATATAATAGTGAAAGAAATTGTTATCTCTTTCAGGCTCGAGGTGAGGATGGCAGGTCCATCCTTGCCGAGATTCTTAGACATGATGTGTCCTACCATGCTAGTGGTATTTTTAGCTTTATTTCAGAAGCAGGTTTTCTGAAAGATATTTAACTTTTAAAATGATATTTTAGCTTTTATGGTTTTAGTTAAATACTCCTATTTTTTTTTTTATTTGCAATAAACGACATCGGCGTCAATGGGCTGCATAACACTGAATTAGATGTCAGGATGCCAGAAAACCTCAAATCAATCAATCAATCAATAGCCACAGGCACTAAGAGAGTAGTTGGAGTTAGCTAAAATAGAAGATCAAACAAAGTTTGTCAGTTAACCCCCGTTAAAGAACTGATAACATCACAGTACCTGGTACGTAACACGTCTGCAAGCACGTCTTCTCATCTTCGAAACTGTTGGCGTTACCTCCGCACCCGGTGTAATTGAAGGGAAGACAAGACCCTGTGCTCTTGTCGTAGTGGTAGCGGTAGACACTTCTGCTTCCGCCGCAAATCTCACTGCTGTTTTTTCGAATTGGCTCGGTGCGACCGGTGTCCAAGGGCAGGCCGCAAGCTGGGGAACAAGGATTAGTTATAGGTCTAGGTTCTTGGTTTACCTATAGCTTAAAGAATTACGGGTTGCAGAATTGCAAGAGCCAGGATTAGTTAGCTAGGTCGAGGTTGTTGGTTTACCTATTGCTTGAAGAGCTGTTGCTTGATAAGGCAATCTACAACAACAGTTTAACAGATGATTCCATTGAGAGATGCCTGTTTCTGGCGATTACCGGCTTCTGTCTGATACTAAGTAGGCCTATGGCAACTCTCTCTCTCTCTCTCTCTCTCTCTCTCTCTCTCTCTCTCTCTCTCTCATAAGAAGTCGAATTTATATGTTTATCTTGTTCAAAACTATGGAGGAACGATATAATTAATTTCCATACACTAAATTAAATAACTAGTTCTTAATCATATGTTTTAAGTCATTTCTGGGGTACAGGATAATGAATAAGAGAAAAACACACTACTGACGTTAGCGATTAGTTCCCCGACAGAATTTATGACATAATTTCTTTATTTTTAAAAACAAGATCTTATCGAGGAAACCATTTAAGGCGGAAACAGTACACCCCATTAGGTAGAAGCCATATACCGTTTACTCTCTCTCTCTCTCTCTCTCTCTCTCTCTCTCTCTCTCTCTCTCTCTCTCCAAGAAGACACCAACCTCTTGAAAGATGCGGAGCATTTCCTACGTAGAAGTCGGGATCGAGGTGGAAGTATCTGATGTCACCTGGCAGAGTTAGGGTGGCGTGTAGTCTGCTGTCGATGTAGAGCTGTTGAGTAATTTTTTTATTATTATAACTCACAAGTAATAAAAAAAGGATAGACAACTCTCTGTTACCCGAAAGTAATATGAGAGGAGAAATAACCCGAAGAAGAAGAGTAGAGTTTATTTTCAGAACTGTGGAAGAAACTATCATGATCCCGAAGAAAATTTTAAATCAAATGAGAAGCTATAGTGATTCTGATAAATATTGCGTATCGCCAATAATGTTTAAAATATATTTAGCCTAATAATTATCTATCAAATTGATTTAAACGAGAAATCTCTTTCTCTAAAGTAATCAATGTCTTATGCAGAATTATACAATGTTTTCATTATCAAATGAGCGCACTCATTGCTAATCAAGTATGCTTGTCTATATAAATTCGATATAGATAAAAAAAAATAAAAGAATATTTACATTTTTTTATGATTTAATATTAAAAATCTTTACAGGTTTGTTAGACATTTAAATGAGGATTGCCTCATATCTGGACGTTGGAATGGGGCGATATGGATTATTATTATTATTATTATCATTATTATTATTATTACTAGCCAAGCTACAACCCTAGTTGGAAAAGCAAGATGCTATAAGCCCAAGGGCTCCAACAGGGAAAAATAGCCCAGTGAGGAAAGGAAATAAGGAAATAGATAAATAATAAATAATGAGAATAAATTAACAATATATCATTCTAAAAACAGTAGCAGCGTCAAAACAGATATGTCCTATATAAACTATTAACAACGTCAAAAACAGATATGTCATATATAAACAATAAAAAGACTCATGTCAGCTTGGTCAACATAAAATACTCAAGTTTTAAAGGTTTAAAGGTCTCTCATGAATAGCAGAGGCAAGGGACAATGCCATTGCCCTATCGAGCAGGACAATACCCTAGAGACTGACCATATATGCATATGATCAGCGCCCAAGACCCATCCCCACCCAAGCTACGACCAGGGAGGGCCAGGCAATGGCTGCTGATGACTCAGTAGGTAGATCTATAGGCTCCTCGAACCCCCCCCCCTCATCCTTAGCTCACAAGGATGGTGAGATTGCATCGACCAAAGAAACTAACGAGTTTGAGTGGGACTCAAACCCCAGTCTGGCGTTCACCAGACAGGGACGTTACCACATCGGCCACCACAACCCTTATTCAAAATCTATTTAGGATTATTTCTTCTTCTCTCCTTCCTTTTTTTTTTTTTTTTTTTTTTTTTTGATTTCTGACAGTAAAATGAAAAAATTGAAAATTCCTTAACATCCTATTCTCTTTTTCTATCTGAGGCTCCAATTAAACAAGAGAAGGATCGAAAGAAGATAGTACTCATGCCTCTCATACAAGATCAAAAGCATTAAGAAAAAAAATAGAGGAACTACGGGAAAAACCTACGTCAATCTTTTCATGTTGATGGATGATGTTCAACGTGTGCCAAACTTCCGAATCCATCTTCTTTCCTATCTCGGCGCTGGCTGCTCCTGCGCCCAGATTGACCTCGACGTAGATGGTACCAGTCTTAGTTATTGAAGCTGCAATGTACTGTCTCTCTGGGTGCTCAGCGCTTGCGTAGAGGAGGATTGAGTCAAGGAAAGTGGTCTGTTAAGAAAGGATGCTATTGTTTTTAACATGGTATTAGCATTAGTGTTATTATCATTACTAGGTAAGCTACAACCCTAGCTGGAAAAGCAGTGTGATATAAGCACAAGGGCTCCAGTGAGGAAAGGAAAAAGGGAAACAAATAGGCTATATTATTATTATTACTTTCTAAGCTACAACCCTGGTTGGAAAAGCAGTGTGATATAAGCACAAGGGCTCCAGTGAGGAAAGGAAAAGGGGAAACAAAGAGACTTTATTATTATTATTATTACTTGCTAAGCTACAACCCTAGCTGGAAAAGCAGTGTGATATAAGCACAAGGGCTCCAGTGAGGAAAGGAAAAAGGGAAACAAATAGACTATATTATTATTATTACTTGCTAAGCTACAACCCTGGTTGGAAAAGCAGTGTGATATAAGCACAAGGGCTCCAGTGAGGAAAGGAAAATGGGAAACAAATAGACTATATTATTATTATTACTTGCTAAGCTACAACCCTGGTTGGAAAAGCAGTGTGATATAAGCACAAGGGCTCCAGTGAGGAAAGGAAAATGGGAAACAAATAGACTATATTATTATTATTACTTGCTAAGCTACAACCCTGGTTGGAAAAGCAGTGTGATATAAGCACAAGGGCTCCAGTGAGGAAAGGAAAATGGGAAACAAATAGACTATATTATTATTATTACTTGCTAAGCTACAACCCTGGTTGGAAAAGCAGTGTGATATAAGCACAAGGGCTCCAGTGAGGAAAGGAAAATGGGAAACAAATAGACTATATTATTATTATTACTTGCTAAGCTACAACCCTGGTTGGAAAAGCAGTGTGATATAAGCACAAGGGCTCCCGTGAGGAAAGGAAAAAGGGAAACAAATAGACTATATTATTATTATTACTTGCTAAGCTACAACCCTGGTTGGAAAAGCAGTGTGATATAAGCACAAGGGCTCCAGTGAGGAAAGGAAAATGGGAAACAAATAGACTATATTATTATTATTACTTTCTAAGCTACAACCCTGGTTGCTTTTAAGGTACCAGTGAGGAAAGGTAAATGGGAAACAAATAGACTATATTATTATTATTACTTGCTAAGCTACAACCCTGGTTGGAAAAGCAGTGTGATATAAGCACAAGGGCTCCAGTGAGGAAAGGAAAATGGGAAACAAATAGACTATATTATTATTATTACTTGCTAAGCTACAACCCTGGTTGGAAAAGCAGTGTGATATATGCACAAGGGCTCCAGTGAGGAAAGGAAGATGGGAAACAAATAGACTATATTATTATTATTACTTGCTAAGCTACAACCCTAATTGGATTACCAGGGTGATATAAGCCCAGGGGCTCTACAGGGAAATATAGCTCAGTGAGGAAAGGAAAAAGGGAAACAAATAGACCATATTATTATTATTACTTGCTAAACTACAATCCTAGTTGGATAAGCAGGGTGATATAAGCCCAGGGGCTCTACAGGAAAATATAGCTCAGTGAGGAAAGGAAAAAGGGAAACAAATAGACTATATAATTATTACTACTTGCTAAGCTACAACCCTAGTTGGAAAAGCAGTGTGATATAAGCACAAGTGTTCCAGTGAGGAAAGGAAAAAGGGAAACAAATAGACCATATTATTATTATTACTTGCTAAGCTACAACCCTAGTTGGATAAGCAGGGTGATATAAGCCCAGGGGCTCTACAGGGAAATATAGCTCACTGAGGAAAGGAAAAGGGGAAACAAATAGACTATGTTATTATTATTATTATTACTTGCTAAACTACAACCCTAGTTGGAAAAGCAGGGTGATATAAGCCCAGGGGCTCTACAGGGAAATATAGCTCACTGAGGAAAAGAAAAGGGGAAACAAATAGACTATATTATCATTATTACTTGCTAAACTACAACCCTAGTTGGAAAAGCAGGGTGATATAAGCCCAGGGGCTCCACAAGGAAATTTACCCCAGTGAGGAACGGAAACGTGAATATAAATAGACTAAAGGAGATGTATGAATATAGAATATAGAATATCTTAGATTCTAAGCTGTGTAATTGATACTGTCAGTAAACATAATGAAATATAAAGGCAGAAGTAAACATAACACTGAAATAGATCATTGACTTCCTAACGGAAAATACCATTATTGGTATAATTTTACAAATGAAACCAATTACTTAATATAGACATTAATTAGTGACCTTTATAACTGGCCTTGCTCCCAACAAAGAGAAACGTTGAAGCACTATCTTGCAACAAATTAAACTAATTACTTAAATAAGACCTTAATCAGTGACCTTTATAACTGACCTTTTATTGACTAATTACTTCATATAGACCTTAATCAGTGACCTTTATAACTGACCTTGCTCCCAACAAAGAGAAACGTTAAAGCATAATCTTGCAACAAATTAAACTAATTATTTGAATAAGACCTTAATCAGTGACCTTTATAACTGACCTTGCCCCAAAAAAGAGAAACGTTTATATCATGATCTTGCAACAAATTAAACCAATTATTTGACTAAGACCTCAATCAGGGACCTCAATAACTGACCTTTTACTGACTAATTACTTGATATAGACCTTAATCAGTGACCTTTACAACTGACCTTAAAGGCAACGGAGATGCGATTCGAGTAAGAGTGGACCCGGTCCATCCATTCGTACAGTCGGTGGACCACGTACCCGTCCCCGTTCAGGGAGAGAATCGGTGAGTCTGGTGAAAAATGTAAAATAGAAATAGAAATAGAATCACTTTAGATTCATTCTGTCATTTGTTGTTTTCCTACAGCGAGAGACTATCTTTGTCAGTTTTAATTTCTTCTCTACTGCCAAACTTTGGTATTCTCTCCTTTATTTTGGTAATAATGGGCATCCTGTTCAGTTTTAAGAGCTGTCTAGCTTATTCTAACAGCTAGTCAAACTGCTTAAGTTATATCCATACTAAAGTGACAGTTTTCTTTGTATTTGGGGCCATCCTATTGCAGTTTTAATAAGAAATTTCGAGCCTATTTTAACAACTGGTCTAACTGTTTAAAGTTATATACCAACTAAAGTGACATTTTATGGTATTCGGGATCATCCTATTAGTGTTTTAATAAGAAATTTCGAGCCTATTTTAACAACTGGTCTAACTGTTTAAAGTTATATACCAACTAAAGTGACATTTTATGGTATTCGGGATCATCCTAATACAGTTTTGAGAAGACCTTTCTAGCCTGTTTCGACAACTAGTCTGTCTAACTGTTTAAAGTTATATCCTAACTAAAAGGACAGTTTTCTTTGTATTTGGGGCCACCCTATCACAGATTTTGAGAAGAGCTTTCTAGCCTATTTAAACAACGAGTCTAACTGTTTAAAGTTATATCCTAAATGAAGTGACATTTTTTATTCTGGTATTTAAAGCCCTCCTATTACAGTTATAGGAATTCTCCCCAGCCTATTTTGAAATTTATCTAGCTGTTTAGAGTTACACCCTAAAGTAAAAATTCTTTTAATTGGTATTTGGAGTCATCTTATTGCAGTAATGAGAAGAACTCCTTCCTATTTTAACAACTGGTCTGTTTAAAATTATACCCTAACCAAAGTGATGATTTTTCCTTTGGTCTTTTTTTTTATTTGGTGCCATCTTATTACAGTTCTAAGAAGCTCTCTTTCTCTCTCTCTCTCTCTCTCTCTCTCTCTCTCTCTCTCTCTCTCTCTCTCTCTCTCTCTCTCTCAGCCTATTTTAACAACTTTTCTGTTTAAAGATATATCCTAACTGTCGTGACAAATAGTTACTGCAAATATTTACCCGCTGGATCATTGAAGGGATTCTAACTGATTTATCTCCCCTATTCCAAATATTCACCTGCAGGATCATTAATCCATTCTAACTGCTTATTTATCTTCCCTATTCCAAATATTCACCTACTGGATCTAACTGATTATTTATGTCCCCAATTCCAAATATTCACCTGCTAGATCATTGAAGGAATTCTAACTGATTATTTATCTCCCTTATTCCAAATATTCACCTGCTGGATTATAACCAATACTGATTATTTATCTCCCCTATTCCAAATATTCACCTGTTGGATCATTAACCAATACTGATTATTTATCTCCCCTATTCCAAATATTCACCTGCTAGATCATTGAAGGAATTCTAACTGATTATTTATCTCCCTTATTCCAAATATTCACCTGTTGGATCATTAACCAATACTGATTATTTATCTCCCCTATTCCAAATATTCACCTGCTGGATCATTAACCAATACTGATTATTTATCTCCCCTATTCCAAATATTCACCTGTTGGATCATTAACCAATACTGATTATTTATCTCCCTTATTCCAAATATTCACCTGCTGGATCATTAACCAATACTGATTATTTATCTCCCCTATTCCAAATATTCACCTACTGGATAATTAACTCATTGTAACTGATTATTTATCTCCCCTATTCCAAATATTCACCTCCTGGATCTAACTGATTATTTATCTCCCCTATTCCAAATATTCACCTGCTAGATCATTGACCCATTATAACTGATTATTAATCTCCCCTATTCCAAATATTCACCTACTGGATAATTAACTCATTGTAACTGATTATTTATCTCCCCTATTCCAAATATTCACCTCCTGGATCTAACTGATTATTTATCTCCCCTATTCCAAATATTCACCTGCTGGATCATTAACCAATACTGATTATTTATCTCCCCTATTCCAAATATTCACCTGCTAGATCATTAACCAATACTGATTATTTATCTCCCCTATTCCAAATATTCACCTGCTGGATCATTAACCAATACTGATTATTTATCTCCCCTATTCCAAATATTCACCTGCTAGATCATTAACCAATACTGATTATTTATCTCCCCTATTCCAAATATTCACCTACTGGATAATTAACTCATTGTAACTGATTATTTATCTCCCCTATTCCAAATATTCACCTCCTGGATCTAACTGATTATTTATCTCCCCTATTCCAAATATTCACCTGCTAGATCATTGACCCATTATAACTGATTATTAATCTCCCCTATTCCAAATATTCACCTACTGGATAATTAACTCATTGTAACTGATTATTTATCTCCCCTATTCCAAATATTCACCTCCTGGATCTAACTGATTATTTATCTCCCCTATTCCAAATATTCACCTGCTGGATAATTAATTCATTGTAACTAATTATTAATCTCCCCTATTCCAAATATTCACCTGCTAGATCATTAACCAATACTGATTATTTATCTCCCCTATTCCAAATATTCACCTCCTGGATCTAACTGATTATTTATCTCCCCTATTCCAAATATTCACCTCCTGGATCTAACTGATTATTTATCTCCCCTATTCCAAATATTCACCTGCTAGATCATTGACCCATTCTAACTGATTATTTATCTCCCCTATTCGACCATTTGCCCCTCACCTGGGTTTTTGCATCTGGGTCCATCCTGTCCGCTGTTGAAGCAATCGCAAGTGCTGTGGTCGAAATGTTCGACGCAATGGGATTTTCTCGAGCACAGGTTTTTGTACCTGTCGTTACAGCTGCAAAGAAAGATAGCTGGTTACTTTTTTTTTAACAATAATGTAAAAGATCTGCATTTGTTATTCAAATGATATTCTCTTAAAGGTTTTGTATTTCATCATCATGATTTGATTTATTAATTTCAAAATAGAACATCTCGGGGAATATCGTTTTTGATATAGTATATAATTCATCAATATCTTTCTAAGAGGAAATATATATGGTTATTCAAATCCCTTAAAAATAAAAGACTATACATGAAATTATATCAAACTGTTCAAGTTATTGCCCCTAGTATATTAGTGCAAAATATTACATTATTCTAAAATCATCCTTCTAGTATACCTTACATTCGTCATTAGTGTGTCTGGAATGGCAAATGTCTGTTCATACTTGATAAATAAAAAACTAACATTTCTAAGGTTAGATTGTGTTTTGAAAAGTAGCGACATCATAAATGAGTATTTTTACAAGTTGAAATTCTGTAAAGTTGATAAATTAAAAACAAAATAGCATTTCTAAATTTAGATAATGCTTTGAAAAGTTAGCGACATCATAAATAAGTATTTTTCTAAGTTTAGATTATCTAAAGAACCTATAGATTAAAACATTACTATTGTTTTTTATCATATTCTCTTTTAAAAGACTTCCAGAATCTCCCAAAAAGTTCCAACAATAGAAAACGGAAAGAGAATCTGATCCTCCTTTCCCGCCATACTTGTTAGCGCAGTGTTCCCTGACTCCTATATGTTTCGTGGCTACCAAGGGCTTGACAGCAACCATCTCCTCCGAGGTGGGACCGCTGATGAGGCTCAGGTGCTGGATGCAGCCGTGGAAGGGCTCGATTCCAAAGGTCATCTCCTCCGAAGCCACTTCGCTGTCAAATACACCTGTCAAGTAGGAGGTTGATTAAAACCGACAAAATACTGACAGGTAAAAGTCGACATTAGAAGAATTCGTTACAGCTAACATACATAGGTATGTATTTTTAGATATGAATATACTGTGTATACAACAACAAGCGCATCCGTTTCTTCTTCTTCTTCTTCTTCTTCCGTTTCTATCCACTGCAATACAAAGGCCTCAGACACGTCCTTATTCACTTCTGGCGTTTAGCCACTTTTCATCACCACGCTGGTCAATTGCGGATTGGTGATAGTGGGAGACGATTGTCTGATCGTTCACAGC
>NC_090761.1:56246009-56253509 GCF_036898095.1 Palaemon carinicauda | reverse complement strand
TCCTCACTATGGTTTTTTCGCTGTTGGAGCCCTTGGGCTTGCAGGATTCTACATTTCCAACTAGGATTGTAGCTTATCCACTAATAATAATAATAATTATTCCTTATTTCCTTTCCTCACTGTGCTACTTTCTCTGTTGGAGCCAATGGGCTTGAAGTAATTCTGCTATTCCAACCAGGGTTGTAGCTTGGCTATTAATAATGCTAATAAGATCTACACATACAGTAGGACACAGGAGATCCTGATACACCTCATTCCGAAGAAATGCACCTGGTCGCACCCTTACTCCGCAGCAAGTAACCAAACAGATAGCGTAGGAAGAGATGGGATAGCTGGTGGGCGAGGCTAAGTACAGGAACTCGCCGCGCAGTAAGAGTGTGAATGGATGCACTCCCTCAGAGGTGTACCATGAATCCCTGTATCTAACTGTACATACGCCAAAGCTCTTGATATAAATCCTACCTTTTCTCATGATGTAGGTTTCCGTCTTCCCGTTGAAGATGTGTTTGACCCCTAAGTGGCCTTTCTTCACGAAGATGTAGAGATGTATACGTTTGTCCTTCAGCTCCTCGGGGACAGTTACCTGAACGAGAAGCAGAATTAATTTCATTGATGTCGTTATTTATGATTAATACAAAATTCAATTTCGAAGCGGGTGCTTTTCGATAGCTCTCTCTCTCTCTCTCTCTCTCTCTCTCTCTCTCTCTCTCTCTCTCTCTCTTGTGTACATGCACACACACACACACTCACACACACACACACACACATATATATATATATATATATATATGTATATATATATATATATATATGTATATATATATATATATATGTATATATATATATATATATATATATATATATATACATATATATATATATATATATATATATATATATCACATGAATATATATCTCATTGTAGGCTTACATGTACTTTAGTAGCATATATGCTCAGCTTTATACACAAATTTTATGTTCATGAATTTTCAATCATATATATATATATATATATATATATATATATATATATATATATATATATATATATATATATAATTACAATAGCATCCTACCTGACGCAAGAAGGCAATAAGTCCATGAGGCCTATCTGTCCTAAAATGTAGTTTGAATGCGTATACGCCCCTGAAAAAAATAAATCATAAAATAATTTATTAAACCAAATATTAGATATAGTGTAACAGGGTTTCTCACATCAGCACTTTACAAGAATTATTTTTAATATTTTTTTCTTTAGTATTGTTTGATTTTGAAACATACTAAGCAAAACAGGCCTACATCAGTAAGCGATTTTTTCAGGTATTAAGTTTTCTTTTGAATATTTATTTTGTAAGGAATTTATCTATTTGTTATTATATAATTGGGCAAATTTCGTAATGATGAAATAATTAGCATTATGTTCCATTTGGGAAAAATACTAGCCACAATTGGCAAGGTAAATACTATCCTTTAAGTGTTATAACTAGATCAAGTTATATCCTTTAAAACTGTCTTATAGATTTAATAAAAACAGCAATCAAAAGAAAACTCACACAATACATCATTTCATAACATATGGAGTTCTTTTGATTGAGGGTACTCTCGGGCACACTATTCTTCTAATTTTTCTTCTTGTTTTGTCAAAGTTTTTATAGTTTAAATTGGAAATATTTATTCTAATGCTGTTACTGTCCTTAGAATATTTTATTTTTCTTTGTTTCCTTTCCTTACTGGGCTATTTTCCCTGTTGGGACCCCTTAGCTTATAGCATTCTGCTTTGCCAGCTAGAGTTGTAGCTTAGCAAGTGATAATAATAATAATAATAATAATAATGATAATAATAATAATAATAATGTGAATTTATAAGAGTATACCATGAAATTATTTCCGTTTTCTTTAAAGCGCGACACACGAGTATACCATGAAATTATTTCCGTTTTCTTTAAAGCGCGACACAAAATAAATAACACACAACACACACGCAATCGTATTAATATATAGCTAATAATAATAATATGACGGAAGAGAACAACAACAAAAATACATGATGAAATAAAACAAAGAAACAAATAAACTAACGTGATGGTAAAGTCAGACAAGACTGGAGCTTCCACCTTGGCTGCTGTCTCTTTGCCCGTGAAAGTCAGAACAGAGGCCCCAGTGCCACTCCTTATGGTCAGGTAGTCGTTTTGGGAGTCCCTGGTAGATGGCGCCACGGCCACTTCTGCAGAGGGAAAGAGTTTTAATTCTACGAAAATGTAAATATATTAAAAGTAGAATGATAATACGTTTAATGTAAATAAAATAGGATTTAAAACTTCCATTAAAATGGTATTCACGACTAGATATATTTTTTTATTTAGAAACATATTTAATGTAAATAAAATATGATTTAAAACTTTTTAAAAAGTATCCACAACTAGATATATTTTCTTATTTGAAAACATTTTTAATGTAAATAAAATAGGGTTTAAAATTTCCATTAAGAAAAGTTTTCATGACTAGATATGTTTTTTATTTAAAAACATATTTAATGTAAATGAAATAGGATTTAAAACTTCTATTGACAAAGTATTCACGACTAAATATATTTTTTATTTAAAGACATATTGAATGTAAATAGATAGAATTTAAAACTTCTATTGAAAAAAGTATTCATAACTAGATATATTTTTCTATTTAAAAACATATTTAGATAAATAGTAAAAATTGTAATTGTAAAATAGAAAATCATTCATGTAAATTTACGATCATGTATGTATGTTGTAAATGGTAAGATTATATATGTGTATTTCATAATAAAAAAAAAAAATTATGAGAAATAATCCATTAATGATAATATTGATTGGTATTTCGAGTAGACATTCTAATAACTATCAGACAAAAAGGATTTTAGTTTCCTGGAAGCAGCTTTCAAAAATTTAAAAATTTTGCTATATGATAATTTTCATAAAATAATAGGGCTTTCAGTGAGTAATTCTAAAAAATGTAAATATGTTGTATTTAGTATTTTTCATGAAATAATAATGTTTTCAGGAAGACTTTCAAAAACTTAAATAGGTTGCATTTAATAATTTTCATAGAATAATAGGGGTTACAGGAAGTAACTCTCAAAAATTTAAATAAGTTGTATTTAGTATTTTCATAAAATAATGGTTTTCAGAAGCAACTATAAAAAAATTTAGAAATTTTACCAGTTAGTAATTTTCATAAAATAATAGGGTGATCGCCAGACTGGTGTTCGATTCCCGCTCAAACTCGTTAGTTCCTTTGGCCGCTGCAACCTCGCCATTCTTGTAACTTAAGGATGGGGGTGGGTTGGAAAGATTATAGGTCCACCTGCTGAGTCATCAAAAGCCATTGCCTGGCCCTCTCTGGTCCTAGCTTAGGTAGAGAGAAGGCTTGAGGAGTTTGTCTCTAGGGCACTGTCATGCTTGCTAGGGCAATGTCACTGTCCCTTGCCTCTGCCATTCATGAATGACTTTTAAGTCCTTTAAATGAGGGTACACTCGGGCATGCTGTTCTATCTAATTTCTCTCTTTCTTGTTTTCTTAAAGTTTTTATAGTTTATATATAGGAGATATTTATTTTAATGTTGTTGCTGTTCTTGAAATATTTTATTTTTCCTTTTTTTCCTTTCCTCACTGAGCCATTTTCCCTGTTGGGGCCCCTGGGCTTATAGCATCCTGCTTTTCCAAATAGGGTTGTAGCTTAGCAAGTAATAATAATAATAATAATAATAATAATAATAATAATAATAATAACGAAAACAAGTTAATTTCTGTAATGTTTCACTTACTTTTCAACCCCACAGGGTAGCACTTTTTATAACAATCTTCGGCTGTTCGGTGGACGTTGTCGTTGCCTCTGCAGCCTCCGTAAACAAACTGCTTGCACTGGCGAGTGTTTGGATCAAAATAGAACATAGGGAACGCACCCCTGCACATTCCCGTCACGGGCGGTTGTGTACAACTTTCTGGTGTTCGTAGGAATAGATAAGGAGAATATAAATCTAAGATAATTTAGAAACAATTTAGGAATAGATAGGGAGAATATAAATGTAAGATAAAAACTGAGATTTTAATGAGGCATTTATCATATTTTATTAAAAGAGTAGCGTTTAAATCTGTTTGATGAAAATTAGTTTCATTGTTAGGAATGACATGTGTGATAATTTGCTTCTATTGTGTAAGGTTTTCCTAGAAGCTCAGTAAGTTGGTTTAACATAGATATGAAAGTCATCTTTAAAAGGCTGCAGTTGAAGAGAACGTTTCTTTTGCAACTATTTAATCTAAATTGCCATCCTTGCGTTGATTAAGGGTATAATTGCATAAAGAAAATGGGAATTTCATGAACTGTGAATGATCAGTCAGATAGCTGACTCTCCTGTTCATAATCTTCACCGTATGGTATCTGAAAACATGTAGAAGCAGAGAAGCTTGATGCGTTTGTAGCATATATATATATATATATATATATATATATATATATATATATATATATATATATATATATATATATATATCTATATATATATATATATATATATATATATATGTATATATATATATATATATATATATAAGTGTGTATATATACATATATATATATATATATATATATATATATATATATATATATATATGTATATATATATATATATATATATATATATATATCTATATATATATATATTACCGTTTATGAAAATATACCATTCAGTTTTGAAGGAAAGGTAACGTTCATTATGAAGAGTAGAATCACCTGCATAATGGTAAGAAAAGACAAAGGTGCGTCTGAACAAGATTTCCAATGAAAAGAAAGAAAAGAATAGCAAAGGATATACCTATGTGAGGTATCAATGAACACGGTGAAAGAGGCAGATGTAGCACTGTTAATCATAACAAAAATAAAATAGTGAAATAAGAAACGGGACCACTCTAAGGAAAGAGGTAAAGGCGCTGAAAGTTTTTTACTAGGACAGCCTCTCTTCATATCCAGCCAGAATCCCTAAAAAGGGACAGAGGAAGGTATCATAGTTCCTGACAAGACAGGATTAGATAGGATAGAAGACAGCTACATATGAACAGTTTTGGTGGAAGAGGATGCATTTGATAGAAGGCATTGAAGATGCGCATCTGGCAACCGACCCCCTTAATGTAGGGATAATGGTGGGAAAGAAGTAGATCGCTAAATATATTTAACTCAGAGAAATTATAGATAATTTTCAAAGATGTGTTTATGAGAATCCATATTCCTAATTATTAATATCTGCATTATATTCTGTAATTCCTTAGATATGAATGATTAAGGACTGTAGGAAAAATATTTGAAAGCGTAAAAGCAGTCATCCTTGTTTGGAACAGGCTAAATTTATGAAGGACTTCAGAAGAACTTGGTATGAGATGAGGAGACATTAACGCAAAGCTGTTAGCTCCTTGGCAAAATCCATTGGAAGCCCAAAAGCGATACTTTTAGGCAAATAGCTCATGATAATCTTTGAAAAACTGGGTGTTACTAACAGCATAGATTGAGATTTTACAGAAACTGTAAGTTACAGTGATATCCACAGTAAAATCATCTGTGTATATGTTTGAGTGTGACAAAGCAAGCTGGATAGCCATTGACATATAGATATTTTATGAATAAGCAACAGAAGGAAGGAATTATTGTGATCCAAATGTTTGGGAATACTCATTTTAAATGGCTGGAACTGTTTGGAATACGTAAATAAGCCGAATTATAACATTTCTTCTTTCCAAAGAAACCTTAACCCTAAAGGGCCACTTTCCTTGCCGTGGGTACCTTGAAGAAAACGTGTTGGCATACTCCATCTTTAAGATGTGAAGCAAGAAAATATCAGTGATGAATACAAAGATAACCAGTCCATCCTCTTAACGAGATTCAAGGAAAAATATTAAAGTATAATTATAAAAATTGAGCTCATTAAAGGAAAAATGGGAGCTGAATAATCAATATTTGTAACCAATTATATGGTTTCATAGGTACCGTCCTGCCTCAGAAACTTTTGACTGCATATTTCACTGGTTGAAAACATAGCCCAATGAAGAAAAAAAAAAGAAAAAAAAAAAAAAAGATTATCAACAAGAACATAGGCCTATACTAAAGTAGGGCCGTTTCTTGGGGAAGGGATAGATTTTAGAGGCAAAGAAGTTTCATAGATGTCAAAGTATAGCTTACATTTAGTAGATACTATCAAAACCTACATTTCTATCATTCTTTTCTTTAGGACACGTGGAAAAAAACCTTCCTAAATGTGTGAAATATTTTTTCCATAGCTATGTTACTTTAAACCTATTCAACGATCACATTAAGATTAGTATATTGGGTTCTGTTAAACTGTTTACTCACTGTCAAGTTTTAAAACATCAATGAAGACTGGTGTTTTCTCTGAAAGTGTTGGTGAAGGAAGTGTTGACTGATTAAGTGGAAGTGTTGAAGGGGTTGTTGTCGTTGCATTTTCTGTTTCTGTTATGTTGCCTATCATAGTTTCAATTTCTATATCAACTTCTATTTCTGAACTCGAATTTTCGTTCTCAGAAGTATTTGTAGCCATTGCAAACACTGGTTCAACAAGTACTTCCTCTTTGCCAATCGGAAGCTCATCTAATTCTTCGTCAAGTGGCCCCAAGGGGTTTATTGCTGCTTCTAACCCTAAATCAGCTCCCTCTGCAGCTCCATCCTTTGCTTCTAAGTTTCCAGTTTCTTCATTTTCTTGATGCTCAAGGGGTACATCCAATGCTGCCTGAGCCAAAGCATCAACTGGTATATCATCATTCGCAGATGCTTGGACAGAGTCTGCACTGTCTTCTGAAAGAGCTATTGGTGGCTGCTCCTCTGATGAAGGTATTGGAATGCCATCATTTGTGTGAACTTGACCTTCTTGCATAACATCATGGGTGTCATCAGTCAATTCATTGACAGTTAAAGCTTCCAAATTGCTGTCTGGAATATCAGGTACAATTACAGGTGCATCTTCATTACTTGGCAATGCCTCTGGAACAGCATCAGGCTGGCTATCTTTTACAGGATCTTCTGGAAGGGGATCCTCCACAGCTTGTAAACTTGGTCCTTCAGCTTCAGCAGAAATAGAATTGGGTACCTCTTCAATGTTATTTTCTGGTAAACCCACCAAATCTTCAACATTTCTTCGTTCTCTTCTACTCTTAGTTGCAAGTGGACCTGGCAATATCTCCACATCCTGTTCTGGCTCTACCAAACCTTCCTCTGCCAAGCCATCTGTATCTACTGAGGATCAGAAAAAATAAAGTTCCATATCTTATGCCAGGGAAAAGTTTACAAGGGGCAAATCCTGTTTACTATTGCTTGCATAGCAACGTTAGCAAGTGCTTCTTGAATCAGAGGTTCAGCTCAGCCATGCACAGTAAAGCTTGATCTTCTGCAGGTTAAGAGGAATCATGCCGGCATGCATTAAGCATAAAATATAAATCAGTGATTAGAGATGCAGTCTTCTTTGTG
>NC_090761.1:56233509-56238509 GCF_036898095.1 Palaemon carinicauda | reverse complement strand
CTGTTTTTATGATATTCTATAAAATTTTATCCCTACGCTGAATTACAGTTCATAGAGTATTGATAGAATATTTATCAGCTAGATAACCGGTTTCACGGACATCTAGGGAAGTGTTACGAGTAGGCCTACAAAGCTCCAAATGAAGAGTAAGAGACAATGATTCAAAAACTCGATTTAAAAACAAAGAGAAGATGGAGAGTGCGAAATCTCTCTCTCTCTCTCTCTCTCTCTCTCTCTCTCTCTCTCTCTCTCTCTCTCTCTCTCGTTGGTATTAATATCCACCAAGGCTTTGCTAACCATTAGTGTTGCATGTCAGGTGCATAGGTATGGTCAGTGGTAAAAGCATCCCGTATAATATTAAGGGCTTCGTTAATTTGATACCTGACATAATCGTAAAAAGGACTTTGTACTTGGAGGCGTGTGTGGTAATTCGATATTTTTTCATCAGAAGTGAACCCTGTAACAAGAATTTATTTATTAGAAGCCTTATTTATAACAAGTTTCTTCCTTTGAACTATTAATATCGACTTTTCTATGAGAAGCGTTTTGTGTTAAAAAAATTTCTTAGTTGAGAGCGTTCTGCGTGGCAAGACTTTGTTTAATAGTAGCGCTTCATGAAACAAAGCTTTGTTCTTCTATCGTTGAGAATTGAGACAGCTGAATCCCTAGAGAGAGAGAGAGAGAGAGAGAGATCACGACTTTGTCTAATAGACGCCTATATTACGTAACTTGACTTCATCCATTCGAACCGTATCATGTTGACTGACTTTCTTTCTACAAAAAAAAAAAAATAAATAAAATAAAATAAAAAACCTTATACTCAGACATGACATGTGTCAAGATATAGGAAGTATTTTTTCTATTTTCTATCAATGCTATATTAGTTTATTCACCACAAAGGTATTGCATAAAGGAAATACTGAAATGAGAAACGAGATGGGACCAATTTATTTCATTATTATTTCTTTTCATTGACTTTTAGTAAGAGATTTGTTAGTCCAATGTCCCATATTTTCGTTTTTTATCTTAAAAATACATAGAAATTACGATAGGCGTATATAGATAATCTAATACCCCCAAAAACATGTATTTTCTGAAAGCCAGATTGGCCGCTAAACCGTTCCATTTCACTGAAAACCTCAAATCAAGGGAGAAAATGCATGAAGAAGTACTCTCACGTCTGGTTGGCTTCAAACCCACACACATAAAAAAACGAGTGACTTTACTTCATGCTACGTCTCCTGATTGTAATGATTATCATAATAATACAATTACCTGCAAAATAAGCTAGAATTTGGGCAGACAGGACTTATTGTAGACACTATCAAACAGGCTACGTGTTTTAAATTGGGTCTGGATTTGATCTCCATTTTTTATTCGTTTCAATATGGCGCAATAAGAGCTGCAGTAAAGGTATTGATAATAATCTTTCTTCCAACCCAATGTCAAAGAAATCCAAAAAAAATAAGGAAAATGAATTAATGAATGGGGTTGAACCACGTGAGAAGAAAGCAATAAACCCATCTCCCTCTTCAGAGAAGGGAGGTTATAAAAGTCAGAAAAACAGAGGCAGGAAGATAATTCCAAAATACTGGTCATAATGCGATGAACTTACGTTTAAAGGTTTTACGGTTTAAAGGCCGCTCGTGGATGGCAGAGGCAAGGGACAGTGGCATTGCCTTATTAAGCAGGACAATGCCCTAGAGACTGACCATATATCATATGATGAGCCCCCAAGCCCCCTCTCCAACCAAGCTAGAACCAGGGAGGGCCAAGCAATGGCTGCTGATGACTCAGCAGATAGACCTATAGGCTCTCCCAAGCCCCCCAACCTTAGCTCACAAGGATGGTAAAGTTGCAGACACTAAAGGCACTAACGAGTCTCAGCAGGACTCGAGCCCCCGACTGGCAAACACCAGGCAGAGACGTTACAAATCAGGCTACAACAAACAATAAATGAGTTCGTGGACATGCAAATGGAAAATTGGGAATGAAATGTTTGTATAGGACGTCAATATTTTATTTGTATTTGCTGATTTCATTGGTATCTTATTTTCATTTCCTAGAGAACATGCTATTCAGGTCTATGATTGCTGTAACCTCAACAAAGAACCAACTATGATTAGCTACATCGTGTAAATCATGGGGTATAAAATTAAACACTAACAAGATTCAAAGTATGTTTATAAATAGGTCGATTATATTGGATTCTGCATACCAAGATATTTCTTTTATATTGATAACTTTTTTTACTACAAGAAACAAATTTAAAATTCTGGTGCAATTATTCATTGCAAATTACTTCTATGAAATAAAATGGTCTGTCTCTTTTTCAATAGCACAAAAAAATTGGAATATTTAAACACTTTAAAGATTTTTAAAGACTTGTCTATCCTGAGGAAATGTTTCAGTTCATCTATTCAGTTATATTTTGAATATTGCTTTCCTCTCTGGTCTTCAACAGCTGATTCTTATCTTAACTTATTGGACAAAAACTCACTGTCTATCAAATTCCCTATGCCTGATCTGAGCATTAATCCCTGACACAGTTACTCAATTGACCCTTTATGTAAGCTGTTTAAGATTTATTATAATTCTGACCGTATTATGCATATTCAGGTCTCCCAAACTATACTACATACCGTAGTTCAAATTATACAGTTATTTCTAACTGCATGTCTTTTTATACTTCAAGGCTCAATACTACACTTCATTCTAGAAGTTTTATTCCGGCTGTGACCAGATTGCGGAATGATCTTCCCAATCAAATTGTTGACTCGGGGGAATTTCACAAGTTCACACTATAGTCCATTTCTTTTATCGAGGCAGATTTGCACCGACTCGCAGCGGTGCCCTTTTAGCTCGGAAAAGTTTCCTGATCGCTGATTGGTTAGAATTATCTCGTCCAACCAATCAGCGATCAGGAAACTTTTCCGAGCTAAAAGGGCACCGCTGCGAGTCGGTGCAAATCTGCATCGCTAAAAGAAATTGACTATAGTTGCAAATAGTTTTTAGTTTAGCAGGTTGACTTTGGTCTCGTATCATATCTGCTACTTATCTATTAAATACTGTTATATATCTTGATATATTATTTTCTATTTTTCTTTATTCGTTTATTTATTGCTTCATTTTTATCCGCTTTGTGGTGCTTTTCCTTCTCGGGCCCTTGGGTTTGCACGATCCTGCTTTTCCAACTAAGGTTGCAGCTTAGCTAGTAATAATAATAATAATCATAGTAAAGTAATGATAGTAATGATGATTAAACCCATTTACATCTCCCATCATAGGCGAAGCTTAATAATGAAACGGAACGTAATAGAAGCACACCAACTTTTCTAAATTCTTTATTTCAAAAATATATTTAATTGTTTTTAATAAGCATTGACATCTTAATATACTAATTCTAACAATGTGATGAACAACACCAAAGTCCTAAGTTCTTAAACATAATGAACAGAATAAGCTCTTTAAAAGAGTTATATATCTAATGATGCCAAATTAGGTTATTCGAAAAACAGTGGCTTACTTGAGTCGTGTGAAAGAGAAAAGAAAATAAGGCATCAGATGATATGAAACTATTGATGGTATATTGAAGCTACGTAAAAACTCTAACAATTGATGATAATTGAATCTATTAGTAGTAGTAGTAGTAGTAGTAGTAGTAGTAGTAGTAGTAATAGTAGTAGTAGTAGTGTTATTATTTTCTAAGCTACAATCCTAGTTGGAAAAGCAGGATGCTATAAGCCCAAGGGCTCCAACAGGGAAGGAAAGGAAATAAACAAATAAATAAACTTCAAGACAAGCAATGAACAATTATCACGAAATATTTTAAGAACAGTAACAACATTAAAATAAATCTCTCATATATAAACTATAAACGGTCTTTTATATCAGCCTGTTCAACATAAAATATTCGCTGCAAGTTTGAGGTTTTGGAAATTCCACCGATTCAACAAGAACTTTACAAAGCCGTACGAAATCTACAGAAGAAGAAATCTGAGAGATGAAACGTAATGGAAGGGGCAAAACTCGACCGGGTGTTGTTTAACCTAACCTAAGTGATAACAACGCCACTTTCCTCTCTTGTTATCTTGTCTGATAACATATCTGTAGCAGAGACATTGGCCCACACCACGGTTCTTCCAGGGGGGTTGGGGAGGGAATACTTGAAGGCTAGAAGTGAGGCACTTTCCTTGTTTGATATACTCAACGTGAAAGTAAGAAAATGAATAATAAAGAGATATGCTATTCTATATGCTTAGGAGATCTATGATTTTAGAAGTATATAAGTATATATGTGTTTAGGCACGCATGTATCAATGAATTTTATGAATTTAAGTTTATACTTATACATCATCATCTATTAATGTGCCTTATACAGTACTGATATGTGAATGAATCTATCAGCCATCTTTTTTCTTTTTCTTATATATTTTACTTATTTGTTATGAATGCATGTTTATACTTATACAGTATTGATGAATGAATATATCAATAATATTTTTTCTTTATCTTTTCTCTTTTACATGTTTATATATTAATGCGGTTTTCCGTGAAATCATTAATTGTTTTTCTATATATTTTATGAAAACATTTTTTATATCTTTCCAATTCATCTTAAATATAATGAAAACCAACACACTGAATACAAATGAAGAGCTTCAGTGACACTTCAATCAATGAACTCACGCTAGAAGGTGGAATTATTGCACAGGTAATATCTCGAGAAAACGAGCGAAGTGGTAAATAGCATCTCTCTCTCTCTCTCTCTCTCTCTCTCTCTTCATGCTAAGCATAAATCAGTCCAGAGGTAACGGATACAAACTGGAATGGAAAAGATACATCACTCCATGTGGTAATTCTTTACATGCAAATTAGCAAATACATGGCACAGACTTCCAGCGAATGCATCCTTCTCTCTCTCTCTCTCTCTCTCTCTCTCTCTCTCTCTCTCTCTCTCTCTCTCTCTCTCTCTCTCTCTCTCTCTCTCTCTCTCTTCA
>NC_090761.1:56206009-56228509 GCF_036898095.1 Palaemon carinicauda | reverse complement strand
ATTCATATTTCCTTCTCACACTCTTAACAAAGATCACGAACTTATTCTTTATTCCCTGTTCATTCCTCCATGTAGATAATTACCTTACAATGGCAAGGTTCCCTTAGAACATGGTATTATCATGTCTAGGCCTAATACTGCAATGAAATGTTACGCGCCTCTTTGCTTTTTTATACCTTATTATTATTTTTTCCTGTTCTCAGATTATCTAAAAAGGGGTTTATATATTGTCATGACAGTCATTTAAAATGTTTTTTGGATTTATGCCTTGTTATATTAATCATTTGAAGTATAATTTCTTAATGCTAACTATTACGTTTTCATTCTGGTATTCTTGAATTTTAGAAAAAATCAGCTCCAACATACTTGATTTAGGATAAGCTTTGACATTGTTCATTTATATTAATAAATGATTTATAATAAAAAGAACGTTATGAACCATTTGGGTTAAAGTTATGAAATTGACATAGGATGGTAATGACAAGTCAGGCTATCTTTTTTCAGATTCTACCCAAGAGCACCGGAGGATTCATTGAGAATTTCTTTCAACCCCGATGAATTCTAGGTAAGTTAACTTGATTTTCCATTAACATCTGTGAGAAAAACATCCAGCATTCCCTTCAAGTACTTTTGCCAAATTTTAATTCGTTCATTGGTGAATTCTTTATAAATTCATTTTATTTTTGGTCTAATTGATTCTGTTCTATTAACCAATATCCCTCTGAGGATCTGCTCTGTATTGTAGCATTTTAGACAAATACCCTGGCACAAGTTTTGTGTCATATTGTACCCCATAAAAGCTAGGTTTTGCGGCATATGGTACCACATAAAAGCTAGGTTTTGTGACATATGGTACCCCATAAAAGCTAGGTTTTGTGACATATTGTACCCCATAAAAGCTAGGCTTTGGGACATATGGTACCACATAAAAGCTAGGTTTTGTGACATATGGTACCCCATAAAAGCTAGGCTTTGGGACATATGGTACCACATAAAAGCTAGGTTATGTGGCTTATGGTACCCCATAAAAGCTATGTTTTGTGTCATATGGTACCTCATAAAAGCTAGGTTTTGTGTCATATGGTACCCCATAAAAGCTAGGTTTTGTGTCATATGGTACCCCATAAAAGCTAGGTTTTGTGTCATATGGTACCACATAAAAGCTAGGTTTTGTGACATATTGTACCCCATAAAAGCTAGGCTTTGGGACATATGGTACCACATAAAAGCTAGGTTATGTGGCTTATGGTACCCCATAAAAGCTATGTTTTGTGTCATATGGTACCTCATAAAAGCTAGGTTTTGTGTCATATGGTACCCCATAAAAGCTAGGTTTTGCGTTATTAGGTACTCCATAAAAGCCAGGTTTTGGTTCAAACGGTAGCCCGTAGGAGTACGGAGAAATCCTGGGACCTAAATTCACATCCTGACATGCGCGGAATTCCAAATTAAGCAGATTTGATTCTCAAAGGATTACCTTATAATAACTTATTTGATTCTAGTACGATCTGAGACCTTGGAATTCTGTCAATTTAGATTCCTAATCTTTCTCACAGAACCTTGTGGCTATGCCCCATCTTACTGAGCCATCTATTGGTCATTCTCCTCAACATTCAGTTGACCTATCATTATTATTATTATTATTATTATTATTATTATTATTATTATTATTATTATTATTATTATCATCAGTTAAGCTACAACCCTAGTTAGTAAAACAGGATGCTATAAACCCTGTAAGGGCTGCAACAGGGAAAATAGCCCAGTAAGCAACTTTAGCGGATAAACTCTCTGGGTAATGTAGGCCTATTAAAAAAAATCTTATCATATACAATATTTATAGGCCGTTTGGTTCGTCAGACAAATGCACTGACAACAAAAACTTCAAAACAACTCTCCGTCTTCTAAAAGATAAAAGCTTACAAAAGCCATCAAAAACCAGAAACAGGAAGAGAATCTCAAAGCTATGTAGTAGCAGGGAAAGAAAAGGTAACTGAACACTCCAAAATCGAACCATTGTTCTCTAGTCTTGAGTAGTGCCATATCCTCTGTAGCATGGTCTTCCACTGTCTTGGATTAGAGTTCTCTTGCTTGAGGGTACACTCGAGCTCACTATTCTATCTTGTTTCTTTTCCTCTCATTATTTTGAAGTTTTTATAGTTTATATATGAAAGATTTATTTTAATGTTATTATTGTCCTTAAACTTCTCTTGTAGTCTATTTCCTTTCCTCACTGGGCTATTTGCCCTCTTGGAGCCCCTGGGCTTATAGTGTCCTGCTTTTCCAACTAGGCTTGTAGCTTGACAAGTAATAATAATAGTAATAATAACTACGCGGTTCTATTCGATCCATATGCCTTAACGTCGTGAATCGGTTGCATATCGCCATGATCAGCAGTCCTGTAATACTCATGTCCACCCATGCTAGGTTGGTTCGCTGTGAGCGATCAGACCAAACTCTCCCATCATCACCAATCCGCAGTTGGCCAGCGTGGTGATGAAAACTGGCCAAACACCCAGATTTGAATTGAGGACATGTCTGAGACCTTTGTCCTGCAGTGGACTAGAAACGGCTGCGTTTGTTGTTGTTGTTGTTTAGTATGTATAACAAGGAGGCCTGCAATTCTCTTTATTCGTAACTATTATTATCATTATTATTATTATTATTATTATTATTATTATTATTATTATTATATGCTAAGCTACAACCCTAGCTGGAAAAGCAGGATGCTATAAGCCCAGAGGCTCCAACAGGGTAAATAGCCAAGTGGGGAAAGGAAACAAGGAAAAATAAAATTTCTTAAGAACATTAACAATACTAAAATAAATATCTCCTACATAAACTATAAAAAAGATAGAATAGTGTGACCGAATGTACCCTCAAGCAAGAGATCTCTAACCGAAGACAGTGGAAGGCCATGGTACAGAGACTATGGCACTACCCAAGACTAGAGAACAATGGTTTGATTTTGGAGTGTCCTCCTCCTAGAAGAGCTGCTTAACATAGCTAAGGTTACAGTCGTGTTTATTCTGGTTCGAACACAAAAAGTTCATCTTGTGAGATTTGGGAGTGAGCCATTTGAATGTGGAGTGCTTTAATATGCTCAATATTCCGTCCACATATTCCTTGTTCACGTTGATCCTGATCTTTGCGTAGGAACTTTTATTTGTATATTCTTTAATGACACATCGGTCTCTTATCCTCATTCATGTTTTTTTAATGAAAGAATCTAGAGTTATTCTGTCAAAATATCATTTCCTTTTTTATGTATTTATTACTTTAAATTATACTGTTATTTATCTTTGAACCAGACCATCTCTTTGGGATTTCATACATACAATACATACAGTAGTTTGCTGAAATGTAATGTAAGAATCTAGAGTTATTCTGTCAAAATATCATTTCCTTTTTTATACATTTATTACCTTTAATTTATACTGTTATTCATCTTTGAACCACACCATCTCTTTGTGATTTTATGCATACAGTAGTTTCTTGAAATGTAATGTAAGAATCTAGAATTATTCCGTCAAAATATCATTTCATTTTGCAGGCATACAATACTCTACTGTACAGTATTATGTATACACTACCTGGGTCTAAGCGATGTCAGGCAGGGCAGCCGATCAGGACTACGGTCTACCCCAAAGTCAAAGCAAAGTCCTTCAAAAGAAGGCAACCGTGCTTAACCCCCACTGCCTGGCCCTCCCTGGTCCTAGCTTGGGTGGAGAGGAGGCTTGGGCGCTGATCATATAATATATGGTCAGTCTCTGGGGCATTGTCCTGATTGCTAGGGCAATGTCACTGTCCCTTGCCTCTGCCATTCATGAGCGACCTTTAAACCTTTAAATGGGAAAAGTACTGTACGTTATAGAAGAAGAATTGTTTATCTTTGAGTCATACCATCTCTTTGGACTTCTGTACATACATCTTTATCTGCATCTTTTCCCACTTTTATGTGGGGTCGATGTTTCTGGCCAGCGTTCTCCATCTACCTCTATCCCACACTTCATCACCGGTTAATCCCTTTGATCGAAGGTCATCCTTGATACGGTCCATCCACCTTCGCTTTGGTCTCCCTCTCCTTCTCGTTCCCTGTACCTCCATTTCCATCACTCTTCTCCCAATGGACTGTTCATCTCTTCTCATGACATAACCATACCACCTCAGTCTACTTCTGTACATACATAGTTTGTTGAAATATGTGGAATATCTCTCTCACTGTCACACTTGATATGAAGAAATGAAAGTTGACCATCTGATCTTAATATTTTTTGTTTACTTCATATGTCCATCGTTTCTCCTTTATTTTGCAATTTGTACGTTCTACTGATATTTTATGTGGAGGTAAACATGGAAGGATGAATGAAGCCGCAGTGTTTTATCTTCTAAATATGTAAAGAATTAGATTTTCATGTATTTTGAGGTATGATTTCATTTTCATCAGCATCTTTCCATACATCCTACCTTATAATTTGAGCCGATTCTATTTTCATAACCTTACTCTATTCTACACTGTTAAAAAATTTGCCGTAAAAAACGGTAAAAATCCTGGAATAACTGTTGCCAGGCATTTACCGTTTTAGACAGAATATATTGACGTCAAGGAGTGACATTACGGTCACCACCCCGTAAAAAATAATAACAAAGTTGAGTAAAAATTACGGTCGCCTGTATTTACTGAACTACGTCTGAGAACAGTATATTTCTACGGAGAATTTCCGATTAAAATTACGAATTATTTTATCAGTGTACATACTTCCTATCAATTTTCTTCCACAAAAGGAAACAATTAATCTGGCTTTTTCTGTCACACAAGGGAACAACTATTATTCCTTTTTCTTTCATACAAGGGAACAATTATTCTGCCTATTTCTTTTACACAAGGGAACAGTTATTCTGCCTTTTTCTTTCACACAAGGGAACAATTATCCTGCCTTTTTTCACACAAGGGAGCAATTATTCTGCTTTTTTCTTTCACACAAGGGAACATTATTCTGCCTATTTCCTTCACATGAGGGAACAGTTATTCTGCCTTTTTCTTTCACACAAGGGAAAAATTATCCTGCCTTTTTCTTTCACATAAGGGAACATATTATTCTGTTATTTTCCGTCACGTAAAGGAACTATTATTCTGCCTTTTTCTTTCATGTAAGGGAACAATTATCCTACTTTTTTCTTTCATGCAAGGGAAAAATTATCCTGCCTTTTTCTGTCACACAAGGGAACAAATATTCTGCCCTTTTCTGACACACAAGGGAACAATGGTTCTGCCTTTTTCTGTCACGCAGGGGGAACAATTATCCATCCTTTTTCTTTCACACAAGGGAACAATTATTCTGCCTTTTCTTTCACACAAGGGAACATATTCTGTTTTTCCGTCACGCAAAGGAACAATTATTCTGTGTTTTTCTTTCATGTAAGGGAACAATTATTCTGCCTTTTCCTTTCTTGTAAGGGAACAATTATTGTGTCCTTTTCTGTCACACAAGGGAACAAATATTCTGCCTTTTCCTTTCTTGTAAGGGAACAATTATTGTGTCTTTTTCTGTCACACAAGGGAACAAATATTCTGCCTTTATCTTCCATGTAAGGGAACAATTATCCTACCTTTTTCTGTCACACAAGGGAACAAATATTCTGCCTTTATCTTCCATGTAAGGGAACAATTATCCTACCTTTTTCTGTCACACAAGGGAACAAATATTCTGCCTTTATCTTCCATGTAAGGGAACAATTATCCTACCTTTTTCTGTCACACAAGGGAACAAATATTCTGCCCTTTTCTGTCACACAAGGGAACAATGATTCTGCCTTTTTCTGTCACGCAGGGGAACAATTATCCATCCTTTTTCTTTCACACAAGGGAACAATTATTCAGCCTTTTTCTTTCATGCAAGTGAACAATTATTCTGCCTTTTTCTTTCATGTAAGGAAACAATTGTCCTACCTTTTTCTGTCACACAAGGGAACAAATATTCTGCCTTTCTCTGTCACACAAGGGAACAATTGTTGTGCCGTTTTTCTGTCACACAAGGGAACAATGATTCTGCCTTTTTCTTTCACACAAGGGAACAATTATCCTGCCTTTTTCACTCACACAAGGGAACAATAATTCTGCTTTTTTCTTTCATATGAGGAAACCATTATCCTCTTAATCATAACGAAGCTTCTGATTTGTAAACCCATTCACGTTCTGTATGCTTTCATCTCAAATTTCTAATGGGTTCCTCCCATTAGCTATGGTTCTTTGTGCCATTGTTATTCAAGAAGTGTCTTCGGTCAGAATATTTTCTCTTTTGGACAGACACTCCAACCTTAAAATTATCTTCACTTAGAAGCTGACCATTTCTCGGCCTCGACTTTATTTTAAGCAGATTATAATCATTTTCTTTTATATTAGGTTTGTGTATGTTATCTCTCTCTCTCTCTCTCTCTCTCTCTCTCTCTCTCTCTCTCTCTCTCTCTCTCTCTCTCTCTCTCTGGTTTTAATTGAATATTCTCTTAATCTTTATTTATATTAAACGATATCGGCGTCAATGACCTTCCATGTCAGGATGCCAAAGAACTTCAAATCATTCATTAATTCTCTCTCTCTCTCTCTCTCTCTCTCTCTCTCTCTCTCTCTCTCTCTCTCTCTCCTCTCTCTCTCTCTCAAGCTGATTATAATCCTTTCCTTTTATATTAATTTTTTGTAGGTGCTCTCTCTCTCTCTCTCCTCTCTCTCTCTCTCTCTCTCTCTCTCTCTCTCTCTCTCTCTCTCTCTCTCAAGCAGATTATAATCCTTTTCTTTTAGGGTAATTCTGTGTTCTCTCTCTCTCTCTCTCTCTCTCTCTCTCTCTCTCTCTCTCTCTCTCTCTCTCTCTCTCTCTCTCTCAAGCAGATTATAATCCTTTCCTTTTAGGGTAATTCTGTGTTCTCTCTCTCTCTCTCTCTCTCTCTCTCTCTCTCTCTCTCTCTCTCTCTCTCTCTCTCTCTCTCTCTCTCTCTCTCTCTCTCTCTCTCTCAAGCTGATTATAATCCTTTCCTTTTATATTATTTTTGTAGGTACTCTCTCTCTCTCTCTCTCTCTCTCTCTCTCTCTCTCTCTCTCTCTCTCCTCATCTCTCTCTCTCTCTCTCAAGCTAATTATAATCCTTTCCTTTTATAGTAATTCTCTCTCTCTCTCTCTCTCTCTCTCTCTCTCTCTCTCTCTCTTCTCTCTCTCTCTCTCTCTCTCTCTCTCTCTCATTGATGCAACTTTCGTAACTCTCCCTTTTACCTGTTGTAAATCATTATCAGAATCACGTCAAGCCAATTTCCGATGCATCCATAAGCAATGCTTCCTCACCTGGCAACACATAACAACAATAACAATTACCACAGACGCCGTTCGAGAGATTGCTTTGAAAACTTAGTAATCCAACAACAACAACAACGACAACAACAACAACAACAACAAATGCAGCTGTTTCTAGTACATCGCAGGACAAAGGCCTCAGACGTGTCATCATTCATGTCTAAGGTTTCGCCACATCTCAAATAAACAAAAGTAGATTTTGTTGGAGCGCAACGTGATCCCAGGTATTAACAACAACAAAAACAACAATAAGAACAGCAACAACAACAACAGCAACAACAACAACAAATGCAGCTGTTTCTATTACACCGCAGGACAAAGGCCTCCGACATGTTGTCATTTATGTTTGGGGTTTGGCCAATTTTCATCACCATGCTGGCCAGTGCAGATTGGTGATGGTGGAAGAATTTAGCCTGATCGTTCCCAGCAAACCCACCTAGTATGGGTGGGCCTGACTAGTACAACTTTGCTGATGATGGCATTACTCAAACCCTTTCACCACGTTAAGCTATCCCAACTCAGAAAGGTACTAAACAGACCATTAATATATCAAATATCGTTTGTTCTTTGATAACTAAATGGATAAAACCTTGATTAATTATAATCTTACCTTAGGAGTCTTCATTATGGCCGCCTTCAGGTGATCAACCCGTCAGGGACTTCAACAAGAATGTCTTTCCCTTACTTCCAAATTTCAATCACTGCATCTACGCCTAATTCTTTTTGTTCACATCCACAGTATAAACAGACATTAATAAAAGAATATATGGAAAAAAAATGTATGACGCGGTCAGAACAAGTATATCTCCTCCTCCCCGTCGAAGGCCGTCGGTGGACTGCGCCCCTGAGTGCCTCGTACAGCCGGCTGTTTTTTAATTGATGTTTGGGGGGTCATGAGGGGGTATTTTGTAAGACATGGTTGTGGGCAACAAGACAAATATGTAGCCTCGTGCCATAAGGTCTATAGCACCGTTTCTACTTAATGGGAACGTCGACCTTGTTTCTCTTGAGCTACAATACATCGTTTTCTCCAGATGATTCTACATGCAGCAAGGATCATCTTTTCCAGTAAAACATTGCGATTCTGACCTCTAATGAGTATATCATTCTGCAGGATTATCCACAGCTACTCCGGCCGATAAGCCAGTCATAATTTCGTGATAATACGATGGCACCCTTTTTATTGGTGCAGATACATATCCTGTTAACCAATGAGATCGGAGTATGCTGGAACGACACTCATTATGATTGGTCACGGAAACTTTGAAGTAAAATAACTGATAAGATTTTGTAACTTATATCAGTTCAGGCGCCTTTCATCTCTCTCTCTCTCTCTCTCTCTCTCTCTCTCTCTCTCTCTCTCTCTCTCTCTCTCTCTCTCTCTCTCTCTCTAACCGGCAGTGATAAAAGATTTTGATTACAAGATAGTAGGTAGTAGGTTAGCCAGGGCACCAGGCCACCAGCCACCCGTTGAGATACTACCGCTAGAGAGTTATGTGGTCCTTTGACTGGCCAGACAGTACTGCATTGGATCCTTCTCTCTAGTTACGGTTCACTTTCCCTTTGCCTACAGTGGCCACTTTCCACGTGGTAAGGGTAGAAGAGACTCTTTACCTTTGGTAAGCAGCTCTTCTAGGAGATGGACACTCCAAAATCAAACCATTGTTCTCTGGTCTTGGGTAGTGCCATAGCCTCTGTACCATGGTCTTCCACTGTCTTGGGTTAGAGTAGTCTTGCTTGAGGGTACACTCGGGCACACCATTCTATCTCATTTCTCTTCCTCTTGTTTTGTTAAAGTTTTCATAGTTCATATAGGAAATGTTTATTTAAATGTTACTGATCTTAAAATATTTTATTTTTCCTTGTTTCTTTTCCTCACTGGGCTATTTTCCCTGTTGGGGCCACTGGGCATAATTATAGCATCTTGCTTTTCCAACTAGGGTTGTAGGTTAGCAAGTAATAATAATAAGAATAATAATAATAGTTTTAGGTCAACCTCTGTTATCGTTTTCATACATGATATAGTACCAACACCTTTGTGTGTGTGTGTGTGTGTGTGTGTGTGTGTGTGTGTGAGTGTGTGTGTGTTTGGATAAAGAATAAACCATGTTTATATATATATATATATATATATATATATATATATATATATATATATATATATATATATATATATATATATATATATATATATATATATATAAAACTACCTCAGATTATGATAACGCACATACAGCAAATTAGAGAAAACACCCTGTTTCAGCACGAAGGTCACTGCCAAGGTCAAAAAGTCACTAAATATGTGTCATGTAAAAAAGTACTTTATTAGTGATGCAAACAGCCCAGATATTATGTCTATCCCTTATAGTTCAAAGGTTATAGCCAAGAATGTAGTTGTGTACAAAGTTTACGGGATGTAAAACCACGTTACCAACCTTTGGTAAGGTTCTTACATGAGGAAAATCAAGGTGTAAAGAATCTTCACTAACATATCTTGAACCCTTTAAAGGGAGTTAAGATTACAATGACGGCCAGACACAAACAAGTCTTGTTCCTTTGAGCAGAAAATAGCATGTATTCTTAAGTCCATTGACTTCTAGTTTCCAAAAATAAAATTTTAAAAATCGAAAGAAATGCTTAGTTAGGACATAGGATTTCACGTGTTTCTACATTTCCGTGAATGGTGACGCACACACAAATTCTGCTTGGTGGAATCATTAATTCAAAAACGAATACAATAATTGAAAAAGACTTGCATTCAACTTGTTCAGAAGAAGAAGAAGAAGAAGAAGGCTAAAATAGTTTTTACGTTTTAATAATTTTCATTCAATCACAATATTTAAACTTCGTAGTAACATTTATCGAGCCTACTGCAGTTTCTATGAATATAATTACTTTCTCACTCACTGCAAAATCTTACCAATTTCCAACTGGTTTCTACTAACTCTTAGTAATTACTTGTTCACGCATTGTTAAATCCTGCCGAATATTTCCAACTGGGTCAGATTTGACCGATTCTAATTCTTTCAAAACTCTATCAACTACAATTCAAATAGCCTATTTGCCACAATATGGGGGGAACATATTGAATAAAGGTTTAAAGGCCACCCATGAATGACAGAGGCAAGGGACAGTGACATTGCCCTATCAAGCAGGACAATGCCCTAGATACTGACCATTTATACATATGATCAGTGGCCAAGCTCTCTCTCCACCCAAGCTAGGACCAAGGAGGGCCAGGCAATGGCTGCTGATAACTCAGTAGTTAGACCCATAGGCTCTCTGAAAGCCCCATCCTTAGCTCAAAAGGATGGTAAGGTTGCAGCGCCCAAGCCACCTCTCCACCCACACTAGGACCAAGGAGGGCCAGGCAATAGCTGCTGATAACTCAGCAGATAGACCTGTAGGCTCCCCGAAACCCCCATCCTTAGCTCAAAGGGATGGTGAGGTTGCAGCGCCCAAGTCACCTCTCCACCCAAGCTAGGACCAAGGATTGTCAGGCAATAGCTGCTGATGACTCAGCAGATAGACCTATAGGTTCCCTGAAACCCCCATCCTTAGCTCAAAGGGATGGTGAGGTTGCAGCGCCCAAGCCACCTCTAGATCCAAGCTAGGACCAAGGAGGGCCAGGCATTGGCTGCTGATGACTCAGCAGATAGACCTATAGGCTCCCTGAAACCCCCATCCTCAAAGGGATGGTGAGGTTGCAGCGCCCAAGCCACCTCTAGATCCAAGCTAGGACCAAGGAGGGCCAGGCATTGGCTGCTAATGACTCAGCAGATAGACCTATAGGCTCCCTGAAACCCCCATCCTCAAAGGGATGGTGAGGTTGCAGCGCCCAAGCCACCTCTAGATCCAAGCTAGGACCAAGGAGGGCCAGGCATTGGCTGCTGATGACTCAGCAGATAGACCTATAGGCTCCCTGAAACCCCCATCCTCAAAGGGATGGTGAGGTTGCAGCGCCCAAGCCACCTCTAGATCCAAGCTAGGACCAAGGAGGGCCAGGCATTGGCTGCTGATGACTCAGCAGATAGACCTATAGGCTCCCTGAAACCCCCATCCTTAGCTCAAAGGGATGGTGAGGTTGCAGTGCCCAAGCCACCTCTCCACCCAAGCTAGGACCAAGGAGGGCCAGGCAATGGCTGCTGATGACTCAGCAGCTAGACCTATAGGCTACCCCAAACACACCAACCTTAGTTCAAAAAGATGGTGAGGTTGCAGTGACCAAAGAAACTAACGAGTTTTAGCAGGACTAGAACCCCAGTCTGGTAATCACCAGGCAAGGACGCTGCCACCCGGTCATCACAAATTTTTTGGAAGATAGTAGTAGTACAGACTGTACTCTGGATATGGTTCACTTTCCCTTTGCCTACACATACACCGGATAGTCTGGCCTATTCTTTACTGTTTCTCCTCTGTCCTCATACATCTGACAATACTTAAATTACCAAACAATTCTTCTTCATCCAAAGAGTTACTGCACTGTAATTATTCAGTGGCCACTTTCCTCCTCTTAAGGGTAGAAGACTCTTTAGCTATGGTAAGCAGCTCTTCTAGGAGAAGGATACTCCAAAATCAAACCATTGTTCTCTAGTCTTGGGTAGTGCCATAGCCTCTGTACCATAGTCTTCCACTTCCTTGGGTTAGAGTTCTCTTGCTTGAGGGTTAACTTGGGCAGGCTGTTCTGTCTCGTTTCTCTTCTTGTTTTGTTCACGTTTTTATAGTTTATATAGGAGATATTTATTTTAATGTTGCTCTTTTTAAAAATTTTATTTTTCCTAGTTTCCTTTCCTCACTGGGCTATTTTCCCTGTTGGAGCCCCTGGGCTTATAGCATACGGCTTTTCCAACTAGGGTTGTAGCTTAGCAAGTAGTAATAATAATAATAATCTAAGGAGGATAATCTATGATAACCACTGCACCATAGTTAATCAGTGGGTACTGTACTTTCCTCTTGATAAGGGCAGAGACAACCTTTTATTTTTGGCAAGCAGCTCTTCCAGAAGACGTAAACTCTTAAATCAATCCATAGTTCTCCAGTCCTGGGTAGTGCCATAGCATGTGTACCACGGTCTTCTACTGTCTTGGATTAGAGTTCTCTTGCTTGAGGTTACACTCAGACACATTAATTAATGTTTCCTTATTTCCTTTCCTCACAAGGCTGTTTTCCCTGTTGGAGCCCTTGGGCTTATAGTTTCTTGCATTTCCAACTAGGGTTGTAGTTTAGTTAATAATAATAAATTTGATCACTGGGCTATTTTCCCTATTTGAACTCTTAGGCTTATATTTTCCTGCTTTTCCAACTAGGGTTGTAACTAATAATAATAATAAACTTGACAAGTTTGCCTACACTGAAGATGTGTAATAATTACATATTGGAAGGTCATATTCAGTACCTTAGTCTGGCAATAAGCTACATTTTTTACAATTAAGGTTCATTTTTTTTTTTTGTACAACCATACCTTAGGATGTAAAACAAACAACTTCAGTGATTTTTCATTTACTGAAAGACTTATTTCCATTACAACACTTCTCAAACTGGTAGAACCATTAAGATTAAACACTGGCACATATTACTAATAGCAGACTAGCAGCGATAAGAAGTTCTAGAATCAACTAGTCCCTGAGGCTTATTCATAACAGATAATGAGAATATAGCATAACAAATATAGATAATTACAATACAATTTGCAGACTAAGGTGCATAAAGCTACACCGACTCACATTAATGTTCCTACTAATAGGATAAAGATCATTTTACATGTGCGATAAAAACTTAATCATCTGGATATGTCTCAAGTCCTAAAGATGCAGTCAAACTCCACTGACTCTTATGAATGCTCCTACTAATACGATAAAGAACATTTTACATGTGCAATAAAAGCTTAACCCTTTTACCCCAGGCTATTTGGAAATTTCCAACCCTTAACCCCCCGGGGGTTATTTTTTCCCCAGCACATTTTGCAGTATATTTTTTTAAATTGCTCTAATAGCCTTAATTTTTGTCATAGAGAGGTCAGGTTGGTCTCATTCTCTTGGAAAATGCCTGAATTTTCTCAAAAAATTATCAAAAATATGAAAAAAAAAATTTTATAGCATTTTTTTGCAAGGACGTACCGGTACATCCATGGGGGTAAAGGGATGGCTTTTATGAAACGTACCAGTACGTCCTTTGGGGGTAAAAGGGTTAATTATGTGGATACTTCTTAAGTCCTAAAGAAGCTGTCAAACTGCCACAGTCATATCACAAAGAAAATCAAGGTCAAAAACTTAGTTCTAAATAAAATGCTATTTGAAATCAGGTATAAAGAAAATGCCCATTGGACAATAAAAACTATCTAATGCTGTATACAATACAGTACTGTATTACTGTATAAGATAAATAACGAGAACTAAAAAATTAGACATACAATCATCTAATCATGGAACACACATCACAAATAGTACATATTACATTCCTATTTTCAACAGAATAAAATAAATATTAGTACAATAATAACTTTCACACAGAAATATGCAGGAATAAAGCACACTAAAGTAGTGTACTGTACTACATTTACATATTTTTTTTTTACTCGATGCAATTCCTTCAATTTCTTTACTCAGTGCAACTCCCTCCAAACTAATTAAGGGTAGTTAAAAATGTGACACTGCAAAAGCAATAAGATTAAAACAAATACACTAAATACTTTCGTAGCAGTTCTAATAACAATTCATAATACAGATACTTTTAGCCCTATAATGTATTATGTGAATCCTTTTCACTATATTTAAAATGAAATCACAGAATAAAAGCGTAAACCCATCTGAAAAAAAAAAATCTTGTATGTAATTAGGACAAATGGTTGATTACTAGAATTTTTCTTATAAAAGTACAGGTATGTACTAGAAGAATTTTCATGTGGAATGCATCCAATCCAACATAAAAACATTGCACTAAAAATGGATACAAAAGTTTAATATCATCAACCTGTCGCTAAAAATTTTCCTTTGATCCAAAAAAAAAAATCACGGGAAAAAAATCTCAGTCCCGGTTCTCTCTCAAACATTAGTACCATACAGTACATCAAATGTTATTTTATTACCTACATAAACATGATATAGTTAGAAAATCATACTTTGTTGCACCCATTCTCTAATGTCTTTGCATGTATTCACACTATAAAACAATTTTCAACTCAAGGAATATTTCTATGGTTTAAAACCTCAACAGATATATCATAAATTCCCTCATATTAGAAGCAACTTAACTCATTTTCTTTCTTTATACATTTTAATTACTAACACAATATGACAATTACCGCATCCAGATAAAGAGTCGTATCATCTTTACACCAAGAAAGGTAATTTTCTGAAACCTAGAAAATTCAAGCTCTATCAAATAAAACTAAATGTAGGCCTCCATAAGAAGTGCAGTATTAGTTCATATAAACAGAGAATTCAGCTTCATTAATACAGTACTGTATTCATATATGTACATTAACTACTGTACACAATTTTATATTTTTGGTATTTACTCAATTCTACATTTTTAGCATGGTGACAGGGTTCATGTATCTCCATAATCAACAAAGCTAAACTAGTCAGGGCCACCCATACTAGGTTGGTTTGCAATCAGACTAGCACCCCCCCCCCCAACCATCACAAATCTCCAGTGGCCAGGATGGTAAGGAAAACTGACCAAACCCAAGATATGAAAAAGGACATGCCTGAGGCCTTTGTCCTGTAGTAGACTAGAAACGGTTGCATATTTGTTGTTGTACATTAACATGATTGAAATATTCAGTAATGTAGTATAAAGATCAAGTAGAAAAGGACATTAAGACTTTAAATTAATGCTTTACATCATACGCACTAACAGATCTACATTATAAACTAAACTTGACATTCCAAACTTATAGTATATGAGCCATACTCAACCCTTTGAATCCCATAAGATGTACAGTATTCTACATCCAGACACAGTATTTCTACTTAGTTCAGCACCGTAAAACGTAATCTACATCCGGTATTCTTCATTTTCTTATACTATTTATCTGCATACAAATTCTAAAAATATGTAAAGCTGTACATGAAAAGGAAATAAATTTACTCAGTAATACAATAAATAAAAAATTCCTAGTGTTAAATTTTGTTAGATGAATTAAGAAAGACATCCAAAAAGGGCATGCTCCTTAGGTGAAAAATCTAATTGTAATGGGGGGTTAAGATTGAAAAGGTTAATAGCAAAAAATGGAACATTTAAGGTATATTTTACAGCTGAAGGCGCTTTTGAGGATAAAAGCATTGTCTAAAAGGACAAGACGATTCATCTTCACGGCCTACTAATACTGTGCTAAAAGCACAGCTTTTCAAGACAGTTTGAACAGTTCTTATCCCTATTTGAAGTATTATCAATAACATATCATCATAATGATGATAATAATCTATTCACTATCATATGCACTATAATAAATATTAAACAAAGGCTTTGGCATGTTAATGCAGAATATTTGAAGTATTATCAATAACATATCATCATAATGATGATAATAATCTATTCACTATCATATGCACTATAATAAATATTAAACAAAGGCTTTGGCATGTTAATGCAGAATATTTTTGCATAATAAATTGTAATACTGTCAATATTATACATAGAATGGTAAATAGAATTTTAATAATAAAATTACTTATTTCTATAAAGAAGCCCTTTACATCAATAGGGATAGGAGGAGAAGATGATGATACTATAGCCTACTCTGGCATTCATGCTTTTTCTCTCTCGAAGCTGCTTAATTGTCGAAGTCTAACCTTAAACTAAAAATTTCCTTTTTTCTCTAACTAGCAATTATTGCCCTAACCCTTTAGTGTAGTACTGTATTAGGGTAGATCATATTCCTTCATCTTTCAATTCTACCATCATTAAATTGCCCGAGCTCCAGGTTACAGTACTTTGTTTTTCAGGAAATGCCACTGACAATCATTACTGTATAGTGTCTCTGATTGTATCATCATGCGAAAATATTCCATAGGCACATTTAGCATTTATTCATCACAATCCGGTTAAAATATTTCAATATACAAACCACAGTTTTACACAGGCCTTTATTGTGAGCATCAGCTGAGAACGAGGCTTGCATTTGCTATTCGCCTTTGTCACTAAAAATAGTCAAGTGTATCATTTTTTACCCAAATAATTTACCCGAAAAGAAATCCAAAACCAATTGTCCCACAATACTGATATTTCATGACTTGTCTAGCCTTTTCATTGTTCTAGTCTATCATTCCTCAATCTTAAGGCTTCCCATTAAATATAAAGTTCAAGGGGTACAAACTGAGTTTGATATACCAGATATCAGAGCAGTCTAATATTTTGCAGTCACTGGATAATCACAACTACAACATAATGGTGAATTATAATGGGGACCAGTTATAACAGAACAGTATACAAAAGTTTTGATTTAAACATCATAGGCAAAACATTTGCCCCTGTCTCCTGATATATGACATGACAAACAATAATGATAATAATAATAAATTGTGAAAATATTAAAATGAAATTCACCAGCTATTACTCTTCTGAGGGTACTAGATCAAGAACACACTATGAAGAAATTGAAATTCAGTCAACAACAAAACACTTCTAATTCAGAGAAAACTGTGAAGATATACTTGGAATTATCTTAGAATGAAGCATAAATAACCCTTCAAATAAACAAATGGACAACCAGACAAATCCACGACAATGAGAGCACACACGAGACAAAGCAGTAATAAATAATGGCAGAGTTCGAAAAATGTGGTGTCAATTGTAGCAAGGAGACAGGGGCTATTGTAGAGCAGAGACATATTTGTTAAGTTTCATTTTATCATCATGACACTCTTGATCCAAAGAGGTAACAGCTAAAGGGGGTGTGGAAAATTTAATACAAAAGATGCATAGCACACATTAAGATAAGTTATAAAAGTTCCAAATCTGCTTTTACTTCCTTTATGTTCAGACTACTTGCAAGTAATTATCTCTCCAGCTAACTATTAACACAGCTTTCACTTGCATATCTTCAACATTGTCCTAATTTCAGCTATCCTCCACATTAAATGCTTACATAAAAATATGGTTTGTATTGTGTGAAAGCATGCTGTTTTTGTGTACTGTTATTGGCTACAAGGAAATTCAAAACAGAAAACTGGCATCCTAAAGAACAAAAATATTAGAACGCATTACACAACTATTTACCGAGACACTCAGTTGGATTTTCTTTCTTACAAACTGACTATAATAAAGTAATGCCACTTGAATTATTCCTTCATAACAGAACTATACCCCATTATACTGTAGACAATGCCACACTGACCATCAGTTTTATAGTAATGGGTCACTAGCATTTTCATAGATTTCATCAGTGACTAATTCATCGACTATAAACAGTTCATTAATAAAATGTAAATAGGGTACACCCTTTTCATCACGGTTAGCAGCAGAACATGTATCTGCTTTTCCCTCACAGCTGTCTAATTTTTTACACATCTCTCTCGGGAGTTGTAAAGGTTGTCTCTCTGTTTTATTACTAAGTTTCTCATGTTTCAAAGTGTCCACTTCTTTGACCAAAAATTTCTTCGGTACTTCAGTACCTGAATGCTCTTGCTTTAGAATGTCCTTCCCTGCTTCTCCTTTTCTTTGACCAAAAAGCTTTTTGTTTGCATCCAATTCATCACTTTCTACTCTCAAACACTTTGATGAAGTAATTCCTCCATCTATTCCTATTTCAAACTGAAGCTTACCTCTTGAAGAGTCATCTGACTTTAAGCAATTTTTGTCCAAACTCATGACTGATGTTTCCTTTTTCAGTACATGATTAGCATCGACATCAAGACCATTATTTCTTATTGATTTGATGTTATGTAATGAACTTGAATGGGAATCTTGTGAAATCTCTTTCTTTCTTTTTAAAACACTACTCTGTCCACAAAGACCTTTGATGCTAAGCTTAGCCTTGTGGTTAAATGAATTAGAATTATCTTTTCTAGATGAACAACGTCTCGTGTGATTTACCAAAAATCTATATAAGGCAAAACGCTTATCACAAATTTTACAAACATATGTTTTGTTTTCTGAATGGACCACCATGTGCTTTTTAAGTTTACAGTCATAAGGAAAACTTCTTTTGCAAATAGGACACATGTAGTTCTTAGCATATAAATGAACCCTCATGTGACATCTTAAACTAAATATATTTTTGAAATACTTCACACACTGGGTGCATTTGAAGGGTCGCTCCTTATCAACAGTTGGTACCGAATCATCTTTGTGGTTGTCTGAAGTCGCTTTTGCCGAGACATGATATAGGGGTTTTTTTGATTTCCCATAGTCATTCTTTGACGTAAAAGTATCTGACTTTTCAAACTTTTTGTGCAATTTCTTCTCAGAGTTATCAGTCACATTAGGTAATGCAAAATTTATGTCTACAGGTAATTTTACACTCGGCAGATCTATTTCTTTGGTTTCCGTGCAGTTGTTATCACTCACATTAGGTTCTGCAAAATTTATATTTACAGGTAATTTTACACTGATCAGATCTGTTTCTTGGATTTCCGTGCAGTTGTTATCATTCACATTAGGTTCTGCCAAATTTATATTTACAGGTAATTTTACACTGATCAGATCTGTTTCTTGGGTTTCCATGCAGTTGTTATCTTTCACATTAAGTTCTGCCAAATTTATATTTACAGGTAATTTTACACTGATCAGATCTGTTTCTTGGGTTTCCGTGCAGTTGTTATCTTTCACATTAGGTTCTGCAAAATCTATATTTACAGGTAATTTTACACTGATCAGATCTACTTCTTGGGTTTCCATGCAGTTGTTATCAAGTTTTTCTTCACTGAGGTCCTTTATTTTAGGTTCTGCATAGTTGACATCCGATTTCTCACCACCGATGTCTGTTTCTTCAATGTTATCACCAACATCAGTGATATCTATTTCTTCACGCTTTATCTCAGGGATGAATATTTGTTCAAAGTGACCACATAGCTTTCTTTCAGCACTCGATAACAAGTGACTTTCTAAGTGGTACTTTAATTCATTCCAATCATAAAATTCTAAATCACAAGTATCACAAGTATACATCAGTTTATATTTCTCTTTTTCCTCTGAGCTAATAGGGTTTTTCACTATCTATATCATATGTGCAGTGGTTTTTATAATACTTGTAACCACAATTAATCTTACGACCACTGCAAGAAAATACGCTCCTATCATATGCAATATCATATACAATCACATGTTATTCAACGGCCAAGTTACAAACATCTGTGTGCTTCTCGGCTGCTATTACTTTTGTATGTTAGGGAACATATAATGTATAATATCATATCATCATAAGTCCTTAGCTCTGCACACCATTCCTGAGTGAAATTAAAACTTTTACAAGACATTCATAACAAAACTGAATTCCAATTACAACCATAACACTGCATACAGTTACTTATTAACTAATTTTCTGAATATGAAGAATACAGTATATGCAGAATGGCAGTACAGCATTTCCCACGAAAGATTGACGTCGTAGTGTTTCTTTGCTAGCAATAGTCTTCCTTCTTTTCTTAAACCTTCTTATGCTTGCTATGGCACAGTTTCTCAAAGTTTATGTAAACTCCGTTCAACTTATTCCTGGAAGATTAAAAGATAGTATATATATATCAGTGTTGTAATAGAACCATGAGAAAGTAATGATAAAATTAAATTACAGACTGTACACTACTCTATTAAGTACCATGAAATTTTTCTAAAGCTCTATTGTTTTGACAAAAACTATACGAAAGATTTCCGACACATCCAAATCTTTATTTTTCATTTTGGCAATACAGAACATTACTCTTCAGTTGAATAAATTTATCCATAGAATTAAGTTTTGATTCATGCACATAGACTAATATACTGTAATTTGCATAATATTCTAACAAAAAACCTTGATAATAAACATTTGCAGATACGTTATCAAAATGCCTGTATACTATACAGTACTGATAAATGGCTGTTAAATTATTTACAATCATTAAAGGTTAAAAGCTTAAAGGTGCCATTCCAATTTCATTTGAAGAGATGCTCATTAGAATGTCAGCGGGGCAAGCCCAACCCCCCACTGTACTAACTTTCCAAGTAAACAGCTTAAACTCACAAGCCGAAACGAGACTCAATCTGCTGAACGTGCTAATACAGTAAAAAGCTTGTACATTACCAGAATCCTAGCCAGGAGGCTATTAAACATAAAAACTTCTTCCATGAAAGAAAAATAGAGATGCCTCTATCCTAGTTCTCATCCATCTCACCTGAACTTGTGGACCTTTCGATCTCCTTCCTGGAATAAAGAATAAACTATTGTAATAATTACAGTACAGTACTTACATTTAATATTATTAAGAAAATGTCATGATATTCAGCTTACTATTTCATAATTCATCTATGCCTTTTTTAATCAAAATGAGTGTCAAAATTAGCTCTTAAAAAAAAAGACAGAAATTTATTATTTTTACAGAATTCTATGAAAAAAGCAACTTCTATTCTATGATTTTTTATAAGGGTGCAATTGAGATTAAATAGGGGGCATGTCTATTCAACTAACGTACATATATAGGCCTACTACCGAAACAAAGAAAGACATATAGAAGTGAGATTGCTGAGGTTATTGATTGCCTAGTGTTGCTAACAAACAGGTCCTTATAATTATCCAACCCATTCGAAGTGGACACATGAAATGTGGAAGTTTCCATAAGTCTGGTGTGAACCATCTTAGCACCATCTAAACACTTGTAATACAGTTTCGTATGTTCTCAAAGCCTCAAGTAAGAGGCAATTTTAATAGTTATTGCTTTAAAGATTCAAATAATTTAAGGAAAATATCTCTCCACCTCAGACAGGGACGGAAGTAAACTTTCATATTACTTGTCAAGTTGATTTTATTTATGGGGAAAATGTTGTTATCTTTGTCTGAATTACAAGAGTATGAAGATAGTTTTACAATTTAAGAAATATAACTTAATGTTACCCTGCCGGGAGTGGAGCCAGTTGGGAAACATACATAGGGTTGGGACTTAATCTCAGGGTAAGCGGAGCCTTTGTATATCAGCGGCCATTTTCTGCCGCCTCCATGAAAAATGGACACCCAGTAACCTAAACTTCATAAAAAATAGACACCCAGTAACCTAAACTTCCCCCACTAACTTAACCTACAAGCCGTGCCCTTACCTACTTACCTAACGGGGATAACGACCCATGCAACCCCCTGTACACTACCGTATTCTAAGTCAGTTGTCATCATACATACAGGTGGCCGGTAAGCGGAGCATTTGTATATCAGCGGCCAGTTCCTCACACGTTGATTAAAAATGGACATCAACTACCCTAAACTTCCCCCCCTAACCTGACCTACAAGATGTGTCCTTGCCTACTTACCTAACGGGGGGGACTAACGTCGCTCTGCGACCGCCCTTATACTTCTGTAATCTAAGTTAGCCATGATAATACATACAGGTGGCGCTATCACACATACACCCCGGGTAAGCTTAGGATATGGCAGTACAAGCAGAGAGGGGGTCACAGACCTAGAGTACGTAAAGATACAGGTCCTAGGTTAGGCTAGGTGGGGAATCTCAAGTTGGGTGATGTTCTTGTATTTGTTTCCCTTTGACAGTGAGGTTTTTCAGTCATAACTCCTAAAAATTTTACACCCCGTCTGTTCCAACCAACTAAAGAGGTTCTCAGATAAAGATTAATCGGTGAAGGAATGAAGGAATGTCACTGTAGGGTCGAGAGAAGATCCTAGACCCTTGAAGCAGTTTGTGACAGTTTTACTACGCACCAGGATATAACATATAACTAAGAGTTTGATAGGTACCTGGACCTGGTTAAAGTCTCTAATTCCGGATGACTATAGCTTAAACGATGAAAATAAGTTATTATTCACTTATTCTGGGATATCATAAAGGCTTCTGACGTCACCTGAAACCTGGAATAAACATAAACAATGCAGTTTGTTAGTAGTTCAAATTCATGGTTGCGACTAATACGTTGTTACGGCTCCTCAGGTAATATCTTTAGTTTTAGATATGTCTTTTATTATTATTATTATTATTATTATTATTATTATTATTATTATTATTATTATTATTATTATTATT
>NC_090761.1:56086009-56201009 GCF_036898095.1 Palaemon carinicauda | reverse complement strand
CGCTCCTATTTCCGTGATGTAGATTTCATAAATAAACTCCAAATCGCTGCTAATGATGCTAAAAATGAACACAGGCTAAAGTATAACAAGAAAGACCAACTGGATGGGCTTAGCTGGATTGTTCAGGTGAGTTGTAGTGTATTACCCTGGTGGTCATTATGGAGGTATGATTTATCATTCCTAATCCTTTTACCCCCAAAGGACGTACTGGTACGTTTCACAAAAGCCATCCCTTTACCCCCATGGACGTACCGGTACGTCCTTGCAAAAAAATGCTATAAAAATTTGTTTTTTCAATATTAAACTTAGCCGGTGATCATATAAGCTGTCAGCTCTGCTGCCCGACAGAAAAACCTACGGTCAAAATACGCCAGCGATCGCTATACAGGTAGGGGGTGTACATCAACAGCGCCATCTTTCGAGCAGGTACTCAAGTACTCCATGTAAACACAGATCCAATTTTCTCTCTGTCGTGCCACCGGCAAGACCTACTAAATTCGCTGTTGCTTACTGGATTGGTTTTCACAGATTTTGGTGAAGTACACATTTCTAGTTATTAGCTTTTGCTTTGCAGAGGTTATCTTCAATACTTCCTTGCATTCTTTTATTGAATTTTGGATTATTTGTTGACGACTTGGATAGATTTTGATTTCCCCTTTGACTAATTCAAGATGGCTGACCCTTCTCAAGTCCCTAAATACAGAAAGTGTAGTGCTAGGGACTGTTCAAGGCGTCTTCCGAAGGCCTCTATCGATCCGCACACCGTTTGTTCCAATTGTCGGGGTAAAACCTGTCAATTGGAAGATCGATGTGAGGAATGCGTTGGGCTTTCGGAATTCGATTTTCTCGAATTCCTGAAATATTCACGTAGGCTAGAGAGAGATAGAGTCAGGAGGAGTTCATCTCGCTCCGTTGATATTTCCTCTCCCCATGCCCCACAACCTATTCCTTCCCCTGTAGTGGTTGCTCCTGATCCCCCTTCTAGCACTCAACAACCTTCGATGGCAGATATGATGCGTGCCATCCAGGCTCTGGGTGAGAGAGTCGAGTCATTGGCGAGTGACCGTAACCAACTCATGGCAGACGTCAAGGAGTTGAAGGGTAAGAGTGCAGTGGGTAGTGACAAAGTGAGTGGTAGTTTTGTGGAAAGTGTTAGTGTTGCGCTTGAGGGTGCGTCTGTTCGTGCCTGTCGTCCTCCCAGTCCGGGACCTCTTGCAAGCTCCCAAGCCCAGGGGAGAAGCAATGTCGTACGACCAAAGGGTTCGACAGGCTTTAATCAGCGGACAGACGTTCCCTCCGTGGTTTCGGACGTATCTTGCCAAGATCGCCCCACCCACAAGAAGACGAGAGAGCCCATTTATTCCTCGTCTGCGGAAGATGTTTCTCGGAAGAAACAATGGACCAAGGTCTCACGACCTCTTAAACGCAAGTCGGTCCCTTCCGCGCAAGTCCAACGGCCCAGTTGTAGCCACTGGGTCAGTTCGGACTCGCTGCAGTCTTCCGATGACTGCACACCTCCTAAGAGAGGCAAAGCGGTACCGCAACAGGCAGTAACACCGTCTGTTGCCGCACCTGCTACTGTAGACCCTAAGTGGTCTTTGCTGCAGTCCATGCAGACACAGTTAACATCTTTAATGCAGGACTTTCGTGCGGAGAAGGTTGACGCTGCACCCGTTAGCCTACAACCAACCACGGTTGTGCGTCCAGTAGACGCTAAGGCTACCTTCTCCCGCACTCCAGCTGTGAGAGTCCCGCCACCCATGCGCAGTGTACCCTGCCAGCCGCATGTTGACGTTCAGCGAAGCACGGAACCCTCCGTTGACGTTCGCGAGTTACAACAACAACCTAAGTTGTTTTGTTTTGACGCGGTGCGTCAACCTCCGCAACCCACTGTGGTTACCACTACTCGCCCACAGCAGACTAGACAGTCAGGAGTAGACGCTTTGCGCCCCCGCGCAGCTATGGTTGTTGCCAGCTCACAGACTGGCCAACAGTTCCATGACGTTGCGTCCAGTGCAGTCACGCATGCACCCGTGCTGCCGGACTCAGCTGACCAGCCAATTCCTACTCCTTTGCCGCTTCCTCCTCAGTATTCAGACGATGGACTCTCTGATGATGACGACGCTGCACACCTTGACGACCCGCATACGGACATCGACGAACCCAAGACCACGCCTCCCTCCTTGGACTTTAGAAAAGTTCTTACACTGTTCAAGGAGATGTATCCTGATCAGTTTGTTTCTGCAGCCCCACGCTCTCCTCCATCTGAGTTCGCTTTAGGCACGCAGTCATCCGCGCCTGCCTTTACGAAGCTCGTCCTCGCCCGCTCGTCCAAGAGAGCTTTAAGAGTGTTGGGAGATTGGATGCAGTCCAAGAAGCACCTTGGGAAGACAGCATTCTTGTTTCCCCCTGCGAAACTCGCTTCCAGATCGAGCGTCTGGTATGCCACGGGAGAAGTTATCGGCTTGGGAGTTCCTGCCTCTGCCCAGGGCGACTTCTCAAGTCTAGTAGACTCTCCCCGCAGGTTGGCCATGAGACGCTCCAAGATTTGTTGGACTCCTTCAGACTTAGACCATCTGATGAAAGGAGTGTTCAGAGCCTTCGAGGTTTTTAACTTTTTGGATTGGTGTTTGGGAGCGTTGAGCAGGAAGACCTCCCCTTCTGACAAGGAAACTTCCATGCTCATTATGTCCTGCATGGACAAGGCCATACGGGACGGTTCCAGTGAGCTTGCGGCTTCGTTCGTTTCCGGGGTCCTCAAGAAACGGGAAAACCTTTGCTCCCTCTTGTCAGCTGGAGTAACACAATGTCAGAGATCGGAACTTATGTTTGCTCCTCTCTCGAAGTGCCTTTTCCCAGAGGAGTTGATCAAGGAGATTGCTGCCTCCTTGATTCAAAAAGACACGCATGACCTGGTTGCGTCATCTGCCCGCAAAGCCACCCCTTTGCCTACCGTGTCTAGACCCAGGATGGATACTCCAGCGTCAAGATTTATTCCGCCCTTTCGTGGCAGAGCCTCCAGCAGAGGAGGTGCTCGTGCCGAAGGTAAACGTGGGAGCAAGAAGAAAGGTACCAAGTCCTTTAGAGGCAGAGTCTGACTGCCACCTTCTTCAGACAGCAGTGGGAGCCAGACTCAAGAACTACTGGCAGTCCTGGGAGAACAGGGGCGCAGATGCACAATCTGTGAAGTTGCTCAGAGAAGGGTACAAGATCCCGTTCTTGCGCAAGCCCCCTCTAGCAACGACTCCCATCGACCTCTCTCCCAGGTACAGAGAGGAGGACAAGAGACTAGCTTTGAAGCAAGAGGTGTCTCTCTTACTAGAAAAGGGAGCGGTAGTCAAAGTCCGGGACCATCAATCCCCGGGCTTCTACAACCGTCTCTTCTTAGTGGTAAAGAAGACAGGAGGGTGGAGACCGGTGCTAGACGTCAGTGCTCTGAATGTCTTTGTCACAAAGCAGACGTTCGCCATGGAGACGACAAAGTCTGTTCTAGCAGCGGTCAGGAAGGAAGACTGGATGGTCTCTTTAGACCTCAAGGACGCTTACTTTCACGTCCCCATCCACCCAGATTCCCAATCTTTTCTAAGGTTCGTTTACGGGAAGGTTGTCTACCAATTTCAAGCCCTGTGCTTTGGCCTAAGCACGGCGCCTCTTGTCTTTACGAAACTGATGAGGAATATTGCCAAATTCCTGCATTTAGCAGACATCAGAGCCTCCCTCTATTTGGACGACTGGCTTCTAAGAGCTTCGTCCAGTCGTCGCTGTCTGGAGAATCTAAAGTGGACTCTAGATCTGACCAAGGAATTGGGTCTCCTGGTCAATATGGAAAAGTCCCAACTGGTCCCATCCCAAACTATAGTATACCTAGGGATGGAGATTCACAGTCAAGCTTTTCGGGCTTTTCCGTCGGCCCCCAGAATAAGTCAAGCCCAAGGATGCATCCAGAACATGCTAAAGAAGGACCGATGTTCAGTCAGACAGTGGATGAGTCTGATAGGGACGCTTTCATCACTGGACCAGTTCATTGCGTTAGGGAGACTGCACCTCCGTCCCCTTCAATTTCACCTGGATGTTCACTGGAGAAAGGACAAGACGCTAGAAGCGGTCTCGATCCCCATTTCCGAGAAGATGAAGTCATCACTGACTTGGTGGAAGGACAACATCTACCTCAGAGAGGGTCTGCCCCTGGCTGTTCAGACCCCCAACCACGTTCTCTTCTCGGACGCATCGGACACGGGCTGGGGTGCGACATTAGACGGTCGGGAATGCTCGGGCACTTGGAACTCGGATCAAAGAACGTTACATATCAACTGCAAGGAGCTACTGGCAGTTCATCTGGCCTTGAAAAGCTTCAAGTCCCTCCTTCTAGGCAAGGTGGTGGAGGTGAACTCAGACAACACCACAGCCTTGGCGTACATCTCCAAGCAAGGAGGGACCCATTCTATGACGTTGTACGAGATCGCAAGGGACCTCCTCACCTGGTCAAGAGATCTAAACCTGTCTCTAGTAACGAGGTTCATTCAAGGCAACATGAATGTCATGGCGGACCGCCTCAGTCGGAAGGGTCAAATCATCCCAACAGAATGGACCCTACACAAGAATGTGTGCAAGAGACTATGGGCCACATGGGGCCAACCTACCATAGATCTCTTTGCAACCTCGATGACCAAGAGGCTCCCAACTTATTGCTCGCCAATCCCGGACCCAGCAGCAGTTCATATAGATGCTTTTCTACTGGATTGGTCCCATCTAGACCTTTATGCATTCCCCCCGTTCAAGATTGTCAACAAGGTACTGCAGAAGTTCGCCTCTCACGAAGGGACAAGGTTGACGTTGGTTGCTCCCCTCTGGCCCGCGAGAGAATGGTTCACCGAGGTACTTCAATGGCTGGTGGACGTTCCCAGAACTCTTCCTCTAAGAGTGGACCTTCTACGTCAGCCACACGTAAAGAAGGTACACCCAAGCCTCCACGCTCTTCGTCTGACTGCCTTCAGACTATCGAAAGACTCTCGAGAGCTAGAGGCTTTTCGAAGGAGGCAGCCAGAGCGATTGCTAGAGCAAGGAGGACATCCACTCTTAGAGTCTACCAGTCGAAGTGGGAAGTCTTCCGAAGCTGGTGCAAGTCGGTATCAGTATCCTCAACCAGTACCTCTGTAACCCAAATAGCTGACTTCCTTTTATACCTGAGGAAGGAAAGATCTCTTTCAGCTCCCACGATCAAAGGTTACAGAAGCATGTTGGCAGCAGTCTTCCGTCACAGAGGCTTAGATCTTTCCAACAACAAAGATCTACAGGACCTCCTTAAGTCTTTTGAGACCTCGAAGGAGCGTCGTTTGGCCACACCAGGTTGGAATTTAGACGTGGTACTAAGATTCCTTATGTCAGAAAGGTTCGAGCCACTACAATCAGCCTCCTTTAAAGATCTCACTTTGAAGACTCTTTTCCTCGTCTGCTTAGCAACAGCTAAAAGAGTCAGTGAGATACACGCCTTCAGCAGGAACATCGGATTTTCATCTGAAACGGCTACATGTTCTTTACAGCTTGGTTTTCTAGCCAAAAACGAACTACCTTCTCGTCCTTGGCCGAAATCGTTCGATATTCCAAGCCTTTCTAATTTGGTTGGAAATGAACTAGAAAGAGTCTTATGCCCTGTTAGAGCTCTTAAGTTCTATTTAAGACGAACTAAACCTTTACGAGGACAGTCAGAAGCTTTATGGTGTGCTATTAAGAAACCTTCTTTACCTATGTCAAAGAATGCAGTTTCCTATTATATCAGACTGTTGATACGAGAAGCTCATTCTCATCTGAATGAGGAAGACCATGCTTTGCTGAAGGTAAGGACACATGAAGTTAGAGCTGTCGCAACTTCAGTGGCCTTTAAACAAAACAGATCTCTGCAGAGTATAATGGACGCAACCTATTGGAGAAGCAAGTCAGTGTTCGCGTCTTTTTATCTTAAAGATGTCCAGTCTCTTTACGAGAACTGCTACACCCTGGGACCATTCGTAGCAGCGAGTGCAGTAGTGGGTGAGGGCTCAACCACTACATTCCCCTAATTCCATAACCTTTTTTAATGTTTCTCTTGAAATGTTTTTATTGTTATTTTTTGGGTTGTCCGGAAGGCTAAGAAGCCTTTCGCATCCTGGTTGATTTGGCGGGTGGTCAAATTCTTTTCTTGCGAAGCGCCTAGATTAGAGGTTTTGATGAGGTCCTTTAGTATGGGTTGCAACCCTTGATACTTCAGCTCCTAGGAGTCGCTCAGCATCCTAAGAGGATCGCGAGGCTCAGTAAGGAAGACGTACTTAAAAAGGCAGAGTAATTGTTCAAGTCGACTTCCTTACCAGGTACTTATTTATTTTATGTTTGTTATTTTGAATAACTGCTAAAATGAAATACAAAATACTTAGCTCATAATAATGTAAACATGTAATGCTGGTCTCTACCCACCCCCCTGGGTGTGAATCAGCTTATATGATCACCGGCTAAGTTTAATATTGAAAAATGTTATTTTTATTAATAAAATAAATTTTTGAATATATTTACCCGGTGATCATATATTAAAGGACCCTCCCTTCCTCCCCAATAGAGACCCAGTGGACCGAGGAGAAAATTGGTTCTGTGTTTACATGGAGTACTTGAGTACCTGCTCGACAGATGGCGCTGTTGATGTACACCCCCTACCTGTATAGCGATCGCTGGCGTATTTTGACCGTAGGTTTTTCTGTCGGGCAGCAGAGCTGACAGCTTATATGATCACCGGGTAAGTATATTCAAAAATTTATTTTATTAATAAAAATAACATTTTCATATTTTTTGATAATTTTTTTGAGAAAATTCAGGCATTTTCCAAGAGAATGAGACCAACCTGACCTCTCTATGACAAAAATTAAGGCTGTTAGTGCAATTTAAAAAAAATATACTGCAAAATGTGCTGGGAAAAAAATAACCCCTTGGGGGTTAAGCGTTGGAAATTTCCAAATACCCTGGGGGTAAAAGGGTTAATAAAGAGCTCATTTGCCTGGACTCAAAGGGAAGCCATATTATCATTTCAAATTGATTTTATAGATCAACGCTCTTTCTCTCAGAATTGTAGGAATAATAAATGTCCAAGGGAAATATACGTTGATTGTGTTTCCCAATTGAAGTAAACTAACATGATACTCAATATGAAAAGAATGATAGTGGTGCAGATTCTTGGGAACTGTTGATCTCATTAACCTTATACAGTAGTTGGAGAGATTGACTGTAACGCCCATTATTTACCCTCCATACTCTCCAATGATTTTAAAGAGCAATCTTACTGGAGGTGACTTATTTCAGGCAAATCATCCTGAATCCCATCAAGAGCATAGTAACTAATACATTTGCTATGTATTGTACCTCATCTCCTTCTTCATTAAATAGCCAGAAGAAGAAATTAATGTAACGGATGAAGTACAAGCAGTAGATAGGGAATTCATAATCTTTGAAGAGGGTAGACCTAAACATGAACAGCTGTATTTTGCAATGGTTGTTTACTTTGCAGTCTTATATTTTGTATCTAATGAGTCATGATTTCCAAGTAGATGCTTAGTTTTTCTTAGTTCTGATAATGTAATGATTAGGGAATTTTGTGTTTAGAGTAATAATTACAATAATTAGGGATATGTTTATCTTTATCATTTATGATGGATGTTGAATTGAATCTATTAATATAACTTGTCTCTCCTTAATCTCAATTTGATGAAATTTTTGTTTGGTGCAGGTGACAAAATTTCAAGTCAACCATGTGGAAATTATTACATGAAATATATATTTTCAATATTTAACTTAGCCGGTGATTATATAGCTGCAACTCTGTTGCTCGACAGACAACTCTACGGAAAAACTCGCCAGCGATCGCTACACAGGTTGCGGGTGTGCCCAACAGCGCCATCTGTCGACCAGATACCCAGCTCTCAATGTAAACAAAAACTCAATTTTCTCTCTGTCGAGGTGTCGACAAGACGTACTTTACTCGCTGTTGCTAAACTGGAGTTTTTCACATCTATTTGGTGAAGTACTATATTCTAGTTTTGAGCTTTCGCAATGCAGGTGTTTTATCTTCATCTTAAATCTTGAACTCGTTTTGGATAGATTTAATTATGGTGACAAAGAGAGTATGGACTTTCTTTCACTTTTAAATGGCCGACCCTTCCCTTAGACGGAAGTGTGTTTAGGCTTTTAGTAATTATCTTATCACGTTATAAATTATTTATAGATTTTCCTCTATATATTTTATATCTCTCCGCCTTTATTAGGTCTCTTCGATTAACTTTCCATTTATTATAAACATATAAAAATAAATTTTAATGTTTTGTTTATATGCGACCTTTCCTGAGAGTAGGCGGTCCTAACTTGGAAACCGAAGTTAATCAACGTTGAGCCCTTTATATCGTAATTAGCTTTTAAAGAGCTAAGGATTTAAAACTTTTTAAATGTAATATTTTATGAAAGAATTTCTTTGATAGTCTTCGTACTGTTTTCAAAGATGAACTAACGTTTAGTTTATTTATGCTACGCAGTTGTTGACGTTCAGGACGTTCAACATGCGCTCTATCGTTACGATAGAGAGAGAGTGTATCACGGTTTCACTTTGCAGTAAGAGTAAATCGATTCTGACGTTTTGTTCATTCTTTCTTAGCTTAAATGTTTTAAATTCTATTTTAAAGGAACTTTTTATTTGAAAAACCTTTCAGTTTTTTCCTTTAGTCAAATAACATGTTTTTCTGACGAAATATAATTGGGCTCTTCTCTTAGGTGCGAAATCAAGAGAGAAAGAGAGAGAGAGATAGAGACGGAGGGAGAGAGAGGAGAGAAAACGTTCCGTTCAAGCGGGTAATGTTGTTCTCGAGTTACTCTCGTCCCTAGTCTCTGTACGGGGAGGAAGGATAAAACGTTTTTAGTTTTTTATTCTCGTCCCCAGGCTATGTGCGGTGAGAGATTGAAAACGTAGTTTATATGAACTAGTGTTTAGTCTCTTTCCCAGCCACTGATTTTTTTATCTTAAAATATGTTTTCTGTTTTTTGCTGGTATTAATGAGCTTGCATTATACGACTGATTTCGCAATTACTACCTTTTAATGAAGGGTAGAATTGCGTGTTTCAGGTAGAAATCAGTAAAAGTTTCGATTTCAGTGAAATAAGTGCAAAACAGAAAATCGAAGTGATAAAGTGATATGCGCAAAGTGTTACAGTGTTGCGTCCGAGGGTTCGTCTGTTCGTGCCTGTCGCTCACCTAGTCCGGGACCTCTTGCATGCTCCCAAGCCCAGGGGAGAAGTAATGTCAAACGACTTATGGGTTCGAGAGGCCTTGATCAACTAACAGACGTTTTCCCTCTATGGTATCAGATGTATCTTACCAAGATCTCCCCTACCATAAGATGAGAGAGACGTTGTTTCTCCTCGTCATCCGAAGGCTTTTCGCATAAGAAACCTGTCACAAGGTTTCGAAGCCCTTAAGCGAAAGTCAGTCCTTTCAGGACAGGTCCAGCGTCCTGGTTACAACCATTAGGACAGCTCTGACCCTATGCAGTCATCGGATAACTGCTCGTCGCCTAACAAAAGCGTAACACAGACTCCGAGAGTCTTTTTTGTTGGCAAAGTGTTGCGGTCACAGACGTTACCCTCGTCTCTTACCACAACCATTTCCGTTGATCCTTAATGGGTTGTATGGCAAGACATGCAGTATATGCTTGCCTCCCTTATGGAAGACTATTCTGCCGATTAGTCCGTTGAGTCTAGCCGTTTATCTCATCGATATCCTGGCTTTCAGCCAACCTAACGTTCCTTAGTGCTTACTGTTGACGTTGGCGTAGCTTAGTCACGTCAGTCAGGTTGTTTAGAACCACACTCGATGCGGTCTCGTGTGGTTTTTCAGCCGCATTTGGACGTTAGGCCACTTGCTGATGCTCCTGTTGACGTTCAAGACGTTCACTAACAATCGGAGTTGACTTGTTTTGACGCTGTGCGTCAACCTCCGCATTCTAGAGTTGTTTTGACTGCTCAGTCTAGGCAGTCAAAGCAGTCTCGAGTGGACGCTGTGCGTCCTCACGCACCTGTTGTTGTTGACAGTTCAGTTGTTGACAGTTCACAGACTGTCAAGCAGTTACATGACGTTGCGTTCTGGTCCGCTACTAATGCACCAGTAAGTGTGGACTCTGCTTGTAAAGCATTGCCACCACGGTAGGTCTCTCCCTTGCTTGAGACTCAGCTGTTATCGGACAAGGTTCCTGTAGATGAGGAAGTTGCTGTTCCCCCTCCTACTGATATTCTCTTGAGGACTCTGTCAGATGGAAAGGAGCCTAAAGCTGCTTAGCCCCCTATGGACTTTAATTAAATCATGATGATTTTTTTAAGGATCTTTGTCCGGATCTTTTTGTAACTGCTGCTCCTCGTTCGCCTAAACGTCAGAGCTTACACTAGGCCTAGCTACTTCGAAGCCGTTGTTTTTAAGCTAGTGCTCTCTCGCTCTCCTAGAGAGCTTTACGTTGGCTAGGCGACTGGTTTTTCACCAGGAGGAGTTTGGGGGATACAGCCTTTGCTTTCCCTTCTTTTTAACTGGTTTATAGAGCGAGAGTCTGATATGACACGAGAGAAGTTCTCGGCTTGGGAGTTCATGCCTCTGCCCAGATAGACTTCTCAATTCTCGTAGACTCTCCCTGGCGCCTGGCCAGGAGACGCTCCAAGTTTTTTACAGGTCAACTTCACAGCTGTTTTCGAGCCTTTGAAGTTTTGCTGTACAATTATGTCATGCATAACAAGGCTTTCAGGAATGGTAAGCGGTACCGCCTCAGTCGCTAACCCCGTCTGTTGCCGCACCTGCTCCCGTAGACCCTAAATGGGCTTTGCTGCAAGACATGCAGTCCAAGCTTGCGTCCTTGATAGAGGACTTTAATGCGGAGAAGGTTGCTACCGAACCTTCTGGCCAACAACCTTCCAACCGGTCGGTTGTGCGCCCTGTTGACGCTGGGGTAACCTACTCGCGTCTGCCAGTTGAGGTGGTTCCTCCACCGATGCGACCCAGTGTGGGTTGCCAGCCGCACGTTGACGTTAAGCGACGCTCGGAGGTGGTTGTTGACGTTCAGGACGTTCAACAACCAGCAGAGGTGACTTGTTTTGACGCAGTGCGTCAACCTCAGCAACCCGGTAGGGTGTTGACTGCACAACCCAGACGGTCTAGACAGTCTCAGGTTGACGCTGTGCTTCCTCGCGCACCCATGGTTGTTGACAGTTCACAGACTGTGCAGCAGTTCCATGATGTTGCGTCCGGCTCCGTCACGCATGCACCAGTGCGACCGGACTCAGCGAGCCAGACGTTGCCCACTCCGTTGCCGTTTCCTCATCAGTTTTCGGATGAGGAACCCTCTGATGAGGACGTTGCTGAACAACAAGACGATCAGCCCCCAGAATAGATCAAGCCCTGCTATCCATCCAGAAGATGCTGAAGAAGGAACGCTGCTCAGTCAGGCTGTGGATGAGTCTGGTAGGGACGCTGTCATCCGTGGAACAATTTGTGTCACTAGGAAGACTACACCTCCGTCCTCTTCAATACCATCTAGCTTTTCACTGGAAAAAGGACAAGACGCTAGAAGCGGTCTCGATCCCGGTTTCCGAAAAGATAAAGTCTTGTCTGACTTGGTGGAAGGACAATATCAACCTAAGAGAGAGTCTTCCCCTGGCTGTTCAGACTCCCAACCACGTTCTCTTCTCGGACGCATCGGACGTGGGCTGGGGCGCGACACTAGACGGTCGGGAATGCTCAGGACTGTGGAACTCGAGTCAGAGGAGCATGCATATCAACTGCAAGGAGCTGTTGGCAGTGCATCTGGCCTTGAAAAGCTTCAAGTCTCTCCTTCGAGGCAAAGTGGTGGAAGTTAACTCGGACATCACCACGGCCTTGGCGTACATCTCCAAACAAGGAGGTACCCACTCACTGACGTTGTACGAGATCGCAAGGGACCTGCTCATCTGGTCAAAAGGTCAAGACATCTCCCTAGTAACGAGGTTCATCCAAGGCGACTTGAACGTCATAGCAGATTGTCTCATTCGGAAAGGGCAAGTAATTCCAACCGAATGGACCCTCCACAAGGATGTGTGCAAGAGACTTTGGGCCACTTGGGGTAAAACCATCCATAGATCTCTTTGCAACCTCGCTGACCAAGAGGCTTTCAATCTATTGCTCTCCAGTCCCGGACCCAGCAGCAATACATATAGATGCTTTCCTCCTAGATTGGTCACATCTGGATCTCTACGCATTCCCACCGTTCAAGATTGTCAACAAGGTACTGCAGAAGTTCGCCTCTCACGAAGGGACAAGGTTGACGTTAGTTGCTTCCCTCTGGCCCGCGAGAGAATGGTTCACCGAGATACTTCGATGGTTAGTAGACGTTCCCAGTAGTCTTCCTCTAAGGGTAGACCTTCTACGTCAGCCACACGTAAAGAAGGTACTCCAAAGCCTCCACGCTCTTCGTCTGTCTGCCTTCAGACTATCGAAAGACTCTCGAGAGCTAGAGGCTTTTTGAAGGAAGCAGCCAGTGCGATTGCTAGAGCAAGGAGAGCGTCTTCCATTAGAGTCTACCAATCGAAGTGGGAAGTCTTCCGAGACTGGTGCAAGTCAGTTTCTGTATCCTCGACCAGTACCTCTGTAGCTCAAATAGCTGTTTTTCTCTTATACCTGAGAAAAGGACGATCCCTTTCAGCTCCCACTATCAAGGGCTACAGAAGCATGTTGGCATCGGTCTTCCGGCATAGAGGCTTAGATCTTTCCAAACATAAAGATCTGCAAGACCTCCTTAAGTCTTTTGAGACCACCAAGGAGCGTCGTTTGGCTACCCCTGGATGGAATTTAGACGTGGTACTAAGATTCTTCATGTCAGACAGGTTGGAGCCGTTACAATCAGCCTCCCTGAAAGATCTCACTCTTAAGACTCTTTTCCTGGTATGCTTAGCCTCGGCTAAAAGAGTCAGTGAGATTCATGCCTTCAGCAAGAACATCGGATTTTCGTCAGAAAAAGCCACTTGTTCGCTGCAACTTGGTTTTCTAGCCAAAAATGAGCTGCCTTCTCGGCCTTGGCCTAAATCTTTCGATATCCCCAGCTTATCGGAGATCGTAGGCAATGAACTAGAAAGAGTCTTATGCCCTGTTAGAGCTCTTAAGTTCTATTTAAAGCGTACTAAACCTTTACAAGGCCAATCTGAAGCTTTATGGTGTTCAGTTAAGAAACCATCCTTGCCTATGTCAAAGAATGCTTGGTCAGACTTTATCAGATTGTTAATACGAGAAGCTCATTCACATCTGAGTGAGGAAGACCGAACTTTGCTTAAGGTGAAGACGCACGAAGTTAGAGCTGTAACAACTTCCGTGGCCTTTAAGCAAAATATATCTCTGCAAAGTATAATGGACGCAACCTATTGGAGAAGCAAGTCAGTGTTCGCGTCATTTTACTTGAAAGATGTCCAGTCTCTTTACAAGAACTGCTACACACTGGGACCATTCGTAGCAGCGAGTGCAGTAGTGGGTGAGGGCTCAACCACTACAATTCCCTAATTCCTTATCCTTTTAATCTGTCTCTTGAAATGTTGTTTTTTTATGGGTTGTCCGGAAGGCTAAGAAGCCTTTCGCATCCTGGTTGATTTGGCGGGTGGTCAAAGTCATTTCTTGAGAGCGCCTAGATTAGGGGTTTGATGAGGTCCTGTTGTATGGGTTGCAACCCTTGATACTTCAGATCCTAGGGGTCGATCAGCATCCTAAGAGGATCGCGAGGCTCCGTAAGGAAGACGTACTTAAAAGGCAGAGTAATTGTTCAAGTCGACTTCCTTACCAGTACCTATTTATTTTGTTTTTGTTATTTTGATAACTTCTAGAATGAAATAAAAAACTCTTAGCTCATAAAAGTGTAAACATATATTGCTGGTCTCTACCCACCATCCTGGGTGTGAATCAGCTATATAATCACCGGCTAAGTTAAATATTGAAAAATGTTATTTTGATTATAAAATAAATTTTTGAATATACTTACCCGGTGATTATAAATTAAATGACCCTCCCTTCCTCCCCAATAGAGACGCAGTGGGACGAGGAGAAAATTGAGTCTTTGTTTACATTGAGAGCTGGGTATCTGGTCGATAGATGGCGCTGTTGGGCACACCCGCAACCTGTGTAGCGATCGCTGGCGAGTTTTTCCGTAGAGTTGTCTGTCGAGCAACAGAGTTGCAGCTATATAATCACCGGGTAAGTATATTCAGAAATTTATTTTATAATCAAAATAACATATTACTGTATTATAGAAATTATCGCATACTGTACGTCCCATTCAAAATTGTCTGTAACACCGGAGGAACATTCTTTATGTCAAGTGTATAAGTTTTTTCCACTCATATTTATTATTGCTCAAATCTAGTCGATCACTATCTACTGTGTGACAATCTAATGGTTACATTGCAACTATAAACTCCATTAACTGTGGTCATTAAGATTGCTTGCTCTTAATGCCAGCTGTTAAAAGCTACCAAGTTCTTTTGCCTAACATAGATTGTAATTCTTATTTGGCAGATTTCATAAATTGATTGTCGGAATTGTATTACTGTTTTCATTCAGGAGTTGTAGAGCTGAAATTTTAAAATTAAAGTTTATTATTGTTATGTCATTTAGAGCATGTAAACCTGAATTGCTACATGGTTTTCTTCATATATTTTGAAGTATAAAAAGATAGGTGAATCTGGAATAATGATGCTTACTATTTAGCAAAACCAAGCAACCGTAGATGGAGGATAAAAATATATAGGATTATAAATCTAGTTTAAGGTTTTCGTTGGATGTACAAATATTTGAAGTATGATCTTTTATCACATAGTGCCTTTACAATTGAAACCATAAACAGAAATTATGCATTTGTTCACAGTATTTGTGTGCAGTTAAATGATGAATTATTATAGTGTGAATCATCTGGTTGCAGAATTCAGGTTAATGAAACTTTCAAGTACTGTATCTAGTTTGTAGCCAATAAATTAGTTCACCCTAAATAATTCTCTCTTTTATAAACATTTAAAAATAGCTGACATATCAAACCTTGTATGATACTGTTGTATAGCACTATTGTAAGCTGTGCAGTTTCCAAACATTCATATATGTCGGTGTGATATGCTTTTATGTATCATGATAGATAGATAAAAAGAGAGAAAGGTAAAGGATGGCCAGCATACAGGTTTAATTTTTAGCAATGGATTTACTCACCAGGTCTCGGATATCCACTTGCGGGCTGGAGATGAGATGGAAATACAGCACTTCCAGGAATTTGTTGAAGATGCTCTAAACATCTTGAAACCTTCTGCTGTGTTAGTTACAGGTATAGTAATTTCTGTTTTCATTCCTACCGTATTTTATATATCCTTCCTATAGTGGGATAGTATAAAGAAAGACAATACAGTACAATTTTACCCTCAGTATTTGAAATTCATTTCTGTTTAATCTGGATGCTCTTAGTTTTGAAAACTAGTCTGAAAATAAGAAATTTTCAGAAAATTTTTGAAACTCAAACATCATATCTTTTGCAACTATGATAAAAAAGTACAAGTAAATGTGAGGTATGCATGTTTTTAAAATGGTGGTAAATACCGCAATGTAACATTTTTCAATATTAATCTTACCCGATAATCATGTAGCTGTCAACTCTGTTGCCGACAGAAATCTACGGTCGGGATACGCCAGCGATCGCTATACAGGTGGGGGTGAACACCACAGCGCCATCTGTGGTCAGGTACTCCAGTACTTCTTGTCAACACCACCTCAATTTTTCCTCTGTCGTGCCTCCGGCTAGACCTACATGGATACGCTGTTGATTCTGGAGTTATTGCTCACGATTTGGTGATGTATTTGCTCTAGAGTTTAGCCTTCGCTATTCAGGAAGCTATATCATTAGCTTAGCAAGTTTTTGGAATTAATTTGATTTAATTTTGGTACGAAGAGAGTATGAACTCTCTTTCACTTTTACTTGGCCGACCCTTCCCTTAGACGGAAGTGTTGGTGTCGAAGAGAGTATAGACTCTCTTAATTTTGCTTAACAAAAGTTATAGATTTATTTTATATCTCTCCGCCTTTTATAGGCCTCTTTGATTAACTTCCTTTTATTATAAACTTATTAAAATTAATTTTTATATTTGTTTATATTCGACCTTTCCTAATAGTAGGCGGTCTTTTCTTGGAACCGAAGTTAATTAACATTGAGCCCGTCATTTCGTTTTTACCTGTTAACATATTATGCTATTTTAATGTTTTTGAAAGAATTTCTTTGATAGTCTCGTACTGTTTTCAAAGTTGAACTAACGTTTTGTTTTGTCTCTGCAGTTGTTGACGTTCAGAACGTTCAACTTGCGCTCTATCGTTACGATAGAGAGAGAGTCTATCACGGTGTCACGTTGCAGTAAGAGTAAACCGATTCTAGCGTTTTGTTCATTCTTTCTTAGCTTAAATGGTTTTAATTCTTATAAAGGAACTTTTTATTTGGGAAATCTTTCAGTTTTTTTCCTTTAACAATAATATGTTTTAACGATATATATAATTGGGCTCTTCTCTCAGGTGCTAAGTCAAGAGAGAGAGAGAGAGAGATAGAGACGGAGGGAGAGAGAGGAGGATAAACGTTTCCTTCAAGCGGGTAACGTTGTTATCGTTTTTGCTCTTCTCCCTAGTCTCTTTAGGGGAAGAAGGTAAACGTTTCTAGAGTTTTATTCTTGTTCTCAGGCTTTATGCGGTGAGAGATTTTAAACGTAGTTTATTTGATCTAGTGTTTAGTCTCTTTTCCAGCCACTGAATTATTTATCTTTCATTATGTTTTTCTGTTACATTGTAATACTGTTTTCGCAATTACTAACTTTTAATGAAGGATAGAATTGCGTGTTTCAGGTACAAACCACTTAAAGTTTCGAGTTCAGTGAAATAAGTGCAAACAGAAAATCAAAAGTGATAAAGTGATAAGCGCAAAGTGTTACAGTGTTGCGTTCGAGGGTTCGTCTGTTCGTGCCAGTTGTTCGCCTAGTCTGGGACCTCTTACAAGCTCCCAAGCCCAGGGGAGAAGTAACGTCGAAGGACTTATGGGTTCATCAGGCCTTGATCGACGAACAGACGTTTCCCTCCGTGGTTTCGGGTGTTACCAACTCACGTAGCCGACGTGATCACCCCACCCACACAAAGACGAGAGAGCCCTTTTATTCCTCGTCTGCGGAAGAGGTTTCTCGCAGAAACCATGGACCAAATCTTGCAGCTTTTAAGTGCAAGTCGGTCCCTTCCGCGCAAGTCCAACTCCTAGGTGGTGCCATTAGCACTGGGTCAGTTCGGACTTGCTGCAGTACGACAACTGCACACCTCCCAGAGAGGCAAGGTGGTATCGCAACAGACAGTAACTCCGTCTGTTGCCGCACCAGCTGTTTTAGACCCTCAGTCTCAACGGACAGTAGCTCCGTTTGTTGTTGTCTTTCTTAAACTCTAGTGGTCTATGCTGCTGACAATGCAGTCTCAGCTTGCGGTGTTGATGCAGGAGTTTCAGGCAGAGAAGGTTAGCACACCTCCTCCTGCGAGCGCTCCTCCACCTCTGCGCAGTCCACCCTGCCAGACGTATGATGTTGAGGTTCCTCAACCTACCTCCACGCGTGAGCTGCCGCATTGGGAGTTGCCATATACCAGCGCTGTGCAGCAATATGCGGCATCCTCCTCAACCCATGAGGCAGGAGCCTCATGCTATGCGGCATCCTCCTCAACCCATGAGGCAGGAGTCTCATGCTATGAGGAGCCTCATGCTATGCGGCATCCTCCTCAAACCATGAGGCAGGAGCCTCATGCTATGCGGCAACCGCCTCAACCCATGAGGCAGGAGCCTCATACTATGCGGCATCCTCCTCAACGCATGCGGCATAAGCCTCATCCCTTGCAGCATGAGCCTCATCCCATGCAGCATGAGCCTCATACCATGCAGCATGAGCCTCATCCCATGCAGCATGAGCCTCATCCCATGCAGCATAAGCCGCACGCCATGCAACATGCTCTGCTTACCTTACAGCATGCTCTACATACAGCATGCTCTGCATACAGCATGCTCTGCATACCTTACCGCATGCTTCTCAGTCACACATCTTTGGTTGTTGCCAACTCACTAGACTGTCAAGCAGTTTCATAACGTTGCCTTCTAGTCTGCTGCTTTTGCACCAGTGAAACCCTCACTGAGAGAACTTAGCTTTTCTCGGATATGGTTCCTGTAGATGAGAAAGTGCTATTCTCCCTCCTTCTGATATTCCCTTGAGGACTCTGTCATTTGGAGAGGAGCCTTTAGCTGCTTAGCCTCCTATGGACTTTTATTTAAGCATAACATGCTTCCAGGGAGGGTAATGGTTCCACTTCAGTCGCTAACCCCGTCTGTTACCACACCTGCTCCCATAGACCTTGAGCTGTGTTGCAAGACATGCAGTCCAAGCTTAGTCCTTGTTAGAGGATTTTTTGTTTACGGAGTCAGTGTGTCACTGGGAAGACGTTCAACAACCAGCAGAAGTGACTTGTTGTGACGCAGTGCGGTAACCTCAGCAACCCGATAAGGAGTTGTCTGTACGACCCAGACAGTCTAGACAGCTTCGGGTTGTCACTGTACTTCCTCGCTTCCCCATGGTTGACAGTTCACAGACTGTGCAGCAGTACCATGATCTTGTGTCCGGCTCCGTCAGACGACTAGCTTTTAAGAGCTCCCACAAGTCGTCGCTGTCTGGAGATTCTCAGATGGACTATGGATCTGACCAAGGAACTGGGCCTCCTGGTCAATTTTGAGGAGTCCCAGCTCGTCCCATCCCAGACCATTGTCTACCTGGGTATGGATCTTCAGAGTCGAGCTTTTCGGGCTTTTCCGTCGGCCCCAAGGATCTACTAAGCCCTAGATTGCATCCAGAGCATGCTGAGAAGGAACCGATGCTCAGTCAGGTAGTGGATGAGTCTAACAGGGACACTTTCATCGCTGGCCCTGTTCATCGAGTTAGGGAGACCCCACCTCCGCCCCCTTCAGTATCATCTAGCGGCTCACTGGATAAAGGACATGACGCTAGAGACGATCTCAGTTCCTGTTTCCGAAGAGAGGAGGTCTACTCTCACGTGGTGAAAGAACAGCTTTCTTCTCAAGGAAGTCTACCTTTGGCTGTTCAGAAACCCGACCGCCGTCTCTTCTCTGACGCATCAGACACGGGCTGGGGTGCGACTTTGGACGGACAGGAATGCTCGGGAACATGGAATCAGGAGCTAAGGACACTTCACATCTATTGCAAGGAGCTGTTGGCGGTTCATCTGGCCTTGATAAACTTCAAGTCCCTCCAGCTTAACAAGGTGGTGGAGGTGGACTCTGACAACACCACAGCCTTGGCTTACATCTCCAAGCAGGGAGGGACTCATTCGTGGAAGTTGTTCTAGATCGCAAGGGACCTCCTCATCTGGTTAAAAGATCGAAAGCTCACGCTGGTAACGAGGTTCATTCAGGGCGATATGAATGTCATGGCAGATCGCCTTAGCCGGAAGGGTCAGGTCATCCCCACAGAGTGGACCCTTCACAAGAATGTTTGCAGCAGACTTTGGGCCCTGTGGGGTCAGCCAACCATAGATCTGTTCGCTACCTCGATAACCTAGAGGCTCCCGTTGTATTGTTCTCCGATTCCAGACCCAGCAGCAGTTCACGTGGATGCTTTTCTGCTGGATTGGTCCCATCTCGACCTGTATGCATTCCTGCCGTTCAAGATTGTCAACAGGGTACTTCAGAAGTTCGCCTCTCGCAAAGGGACACGGCTGACGTTGGTTGGCTCCGCTCTGGCCCGCGAGAGAATGGTTCATAGAGGTACTGCAATGGCTGGTCGACATTCCCAGGACTCTTCCTCTAGGAGTGGACCTTCTTCGTCTACCTCACGTAAAGAAGGTACATCCAAACCTCCACGCTCTTCGTCTGACTGCCTTCAAACTTTCGAAAGACTCTCAAGAGCTAGGGGCTTTTCGAAGGAGGCAGCCAGAGCGATTGCCAGAGCAAGGAGGACATCCACTCTCAGAGTCTATCAGTCTAAAGGGGAAGTCTTCCGAAGCTGGTACAAGGCCAATGCAGTTTCCTCATCCAGTACCACTGTAACCCAGATTGCTGACTTCCTGTTACATCTAAGGAACGTAAGATCCCTTTCAGCTCCTACGATTAAGGGTTACAGAAGTATGTTGGCAGCGGTTTTCCGCCATAGAGGCTTGGATCTTTCCACCAACAAAGATCTACAGGACCTCCTTAGGTCTTTTAAGACCTCAAAGGAACGTCGGTTGTCCACTCCAGGCTGGAATCTAGACGTGGTCCTAAGGTTCCTTATGTCATCAAGATTTGAACCTCTCCAATCAGCCTCTTTTAAGGACCTCACATTAAAAACTCTTTTCCTCGTGTGCTTGACAACAGCTAAAAGAGTAAGTGAGACCCACGCCTTCAGCAGGAACATAGTTTTCACATCTGAAACGGCTACATGTTCCTTGCAGCTCGGTTTTTTGCTAAAACGAGCTTCCTTCACGTCCTTGGCCTAAGTCGTTCGAGATCCCAAGCCTGTCCAACTTGGTGGGGGACGAACTGGAGAGAGTACTTTGCCCAGTTAGAGCTCTTAGGTACTATCTAAAAAGGTCATAACCTTTACGAGGACAATCAGAAGCCTTATGGTGTGCTATCAAGAAGCCTTCTCTTCCAAGGTCTAAGAACTCAGTTTCTTACCTATTCAGGCTCCTGATTAGGGAAGCACATTCTCATCTGAAGGAAGAAGACCTTGCTTTGCTGAAGGTAAGGACACATGAAGTGAGAGCTGTGGCTACTTCAGTGGTCCTCAAACAGAACCGTTCTCTGCAGAGTGTTATGGATGCAACCTATTGGAGAAGCAAGTCAGTGTTCGCATCATTCTATCTCAAAGATGTCCAGTCTCTTTACGAGAACTGCTACACCCTGGGACCATTCGTAGCAACGAATGCAGTAGTAGGCGGGGGCTCAGCCACTACATTCCCATAATCCCATAACCTTTTTAACCTTTCTCTTGAATACTTTTTATGGGTTGTACGGTCGGCTAAGAAGCCTTCCACATCCTTGTTGATTTGGCGGGTGGTCAATTCTTTCTTGAGAAGCGCCGAGGTTAAAGGTTGTGATGAGGTCCTTTAGTATGGGTTGCAGCCCTTTATACTTCAGCACCTAAGAGTCGTTCAGCATCCTAAGAGGACCGCTACGCTCAGTAAGGAAGACGTACTTAATAAAGGCAGAGTAATGGTTCAAGTCGTCTTCCTTACCAGGTACTTATTTATTTTATGTTATTTTTGAATAACTAATAAAATAAAATACGGGATACTTAGCTTCTTTGTTAACATGTATGCTGGTCTCCACCCACCACCCTGGGTGTGAATCAGCTACATGATTATCGGGTAAGATTAATATTGAAAAATGTTATTTTCATTAGTAAAATAAATTTTTGAATATACTTACCCGATAATCATGATTTAATTGACCCACCCTTCCTCCCCATAGAGAACCAGTGGACCGAGGAAAAAATTGAGGTGGTGTTGACAAGAAGTACTGGAGTACCTGACCACAGATGGCGCTGTGGTGTTCACCCCCACCTGTATAGCGATCGCTGGCGTATCCCGACCGTAGATTTCTGTCGGCAACAGAGTTGACAGCTACATGATTATCGGGTAAGTATATTCAAAAATTTATTTTACTAATGAAAATAACATTTTAGCAAGGCACTGTAGATGATTTATAATTCCACTTTGAATGAATTAAATGAAGAGAACTATGAAGGAAAAAGCTTTCAATCATATGACAGTCATTAAACATTTGTGTGTTCTTACACTCACAGACCCTGTCATTTTTTTACTTTCCGTTATATCCAAAGAAAAGACTACTCAAAAGTAGTCAGCCCCAACAATAATGGGAACTGAAGGTGAATTAGTTACTGTTGAGAGAGAGCGGATACTCATTCCTCAGCTAATTTATACATGAACCAAAGAGTCTTCTGAATAAAAATTGTCATCTGCCCTTCAAAAACTGCTTACTTTTTGTTTGTATTTTGTCATCAATCATAGTCAAAGATATTGTTATCACCCTATGTATGTTATGTTTGATTTTGTTAAATGCAGATGAAAATCTCTCGAGTTTAAGTGTCCCTGAATATTTTTCCTTTTGTGTTGAAGCGTTTGCTACAATACCAAAATAGCAAAGAGTTCAGTGAGGTGATCTTGTTATTTCATTCACATACGGTACTGTATTTAGTTCTGCTTGAGGGAAAAAAATACACATTTATGAGACTATGGCTATTTTCTATTTACACACTGCGTTTAGTTCTGCTTGAAAAAAATTTATTATTCCTCTTCATGTGCAGGTGACCTGACAAATTCAAAAACGTATGGAGTTAAAGTCGCAGAAATTCCAGAAGAATGGTCTATATATAGACGTGTTGTGAAGGAACGAATTAGTCGCAACAATTCTTCTATTTGGTTAGACATTGCTGGAAACCATGGTGAGTATTACACCTTTTACTCTTCATTATATTCATTTGTAGTAAATAACATTTATTTGTTGACATAACTAAATTTGTTTACAATTTTCAGTGTATGTGATGAATAATAGTTTCATTCTTTTTCCTTAGATAATTTTGATGAGGTGGCACACTCATACTTCAAGGCCAATGCTGTGCAGTCATCCTTCACAGCATCAAGAACAGCCCTAGGTGTTACTGTAGCTGGTATTGGAGGACAGAATATTACTTTTCTTCCTGTTGATGCCTCTTTGAAACCTGGAATTCGGGCATATAATTTTCTAGGATACCTTCCAGAGGATGAGTTCAAGAATTTACATCGAGCAGCTGAAGGCAAGTTCTTTAGACTAGAAAGATTTTCAAGATGGTCTATTTAGAAAGCTTATAAGTACTGTATATATCCATACATATGCTGTAATGGGCTATACATCATTGCAATTAAACCATTTGAATGACAGTTGAAGCTAAAATTTTAACATCCAATTGTATTCCGTGCTATTAAGGAAATTATCTTGTCTTATAGTTAAATGCTTGTTGCTTAAGGTAGTATACATGGAGGCCATACAATTTATCCTGTCACTTCCCCAAAAAATAACTTTTTTCAATATTTAACTTAGCCGGTGATTATAATAGCTGCAACTCTGTTGCTTGACAGAAAACTCTAAGGTAAAACTCGCCAGCGATCGCTACACAGGTTGCAGGTGTGCAAAACAGCGCCATCTGTCGTCCAGATACCCAGTACTCAATGTAAACAAAGACTCAATTTTCTCTCTCGTGCTACCGACAAGACGTACTTACTCGCTGTTGCTAAACTGGATTTGTTTTCACAACTAATTGGTGAAGTACACTATTCTAGTTTTGAGCTTTCGCTGTGCAGGCTTTCTCTTCACAATTCCTTGAACTCTTTTTGATTACGGATTCTTTGTTGATGACTTTTTGATAGTTTTTGAATTCCCCCTTGACCAATTCAAAATGGCTGACCCTTCACAAGTCCCAAAATTTAGGAAGTGCAATGCTAGGGACTGTTCAAGGCGTCTTCCGAAGGCCTCTATCGACCCTCACACTGTTTGTTCCAATTGTCGGGATAAAACCTGTCAATTGGAAGATCGATGTGAGGAGTGCGTTGGGCTTTCGGAATTCGATTTTATCGAATTCCAAAAGTATACACTTAGGCTAGAGAGAGATAGAGTTAGGAGAAGTTCCTCTCGTTCTATTGACATTTCCTCTCCTCATGCCCCACAACCTATTCCTTCCCCTGTAGTGGTTGCTCCTAATCCCCCTTCTGGCACTCAGGAACCTTCGATGGCTGATATGATGCGTGCCATCCAAGCTCTGGGTGAGAGAGTTGAGTCCCTGGCTAGTGACCGTAATCAGCTCATGGCGGATGTGAAGGAGCTGAAGTGTAAAAGTGCAGTGGGAAGTGCTAAAGTGAGTCATAGTGTTGTGGATAGTGTTGCGCTTGAGGGTTCGTCTGTTCGTGCCTGTCGTCCTCCTAGTCCGGGACCTCTTGCAAGCTCCCAAGTCCAGGGGAGAAGCAATGTCGTACGACAAATGGGTTCGAGAGGCTTTAATCAGCGAACAGACGTTCCCTCCGTGGTATCGGGCGTATCTACCCAAGATCGCCCCTGCCTAACAAAGACGAGAGAGCCCATTTATACCTCGTCTTCGGAAGGTGTTTCTCGCAAGAAACCATGGACCAAGGTCTCACGACCGTTAAAGCGCAAGTCGGTCCCTTCCGCACAAGTCCAACGGCCCAGCTGTAGCCACTGGGTCAGTTCGGACTTGCTGCAGTCATCCGATGACTGCTCACCTCCTAAGAGAGGCAAAGCGGTACCGCTTCAGACAGTTACACCGTCTGTCGCCGCACCTGCTCCTGTAGACCCTAAGTGGTCTTTACTGCAAGACATGCAGTCTCAACTAACGTCGCTTATGCAGGACTTTCGTGCGGAGAAGGTTGCTGCCGCACCAGCTAGTACAGCTCCTTGCCTACAACCACCCACACGATCGGTTGTGCGTCCTGGGGACGCTGAGGTAACCTTCTCACGCACTCCAGTTGAGAGAGTTCCGCCACCCATGCGTTCCAGTGTGATCTGCCAGCCGCATGTTGACGTTCAGCGACGCATGGAGGTATCCGTTGATGTTCGTGAGGTTCAACAACCGTCAGAGTTGTTTTGTTTTGACGCGGTGCGTCAACCTCCGCAACCCAGTGTGGTTGCCACTGCTCACCCACATCAGTCTAGACAGTCTGGAGTAGACGCTGTGCGTCCCCGCGCTGCTATGGTTGTTGCCAGCTCACAGACTGGGCAACAGTTCCATGACGTTGCGTCCGGCTCAGTCACGCATGCACCCGTGCGACCGGACTCAGCTAACCAGCCGTTACCCACTCCGTTGCCGCTTCCTCATCAATACTTGGATGAAGGACTTTCTGATGATGATGGTGCTGCACACGTAGATGAACCGCATTCAGAACTGGACGAGCCTAAGTCTACGCAACCCTCTTTGGACTTTAGGAAAGTTTTGGCCCTGTTCAAAGAGATGTTTCCGGACCAGTTTGTGTCTGTGGCTCCGCGTTCTCCTCCGTCAGAGTTTGTGTTAGGCATGCCGTCAACCACTCCTGCCTTTACTAGACTCGTCTTCGCACGCTCGTCCAAGAGAGCTTTGCGGGTGATAGGAGAATGGCTGCAGTCCAAAAAGAGTTTAGGGAAGACAGCTTTTACGTTTCCCCCTGCTAGACTCTCTTCTAGATCGAGCGTCTGGTATGCCACGGGAGAAGTTCTCGGCTTGGGAGTTCCTGCCTCTGCCCAGGGCGACTTCTCAAGTCTTGTAGACTCTCCCCGCCGCCTAGCCATGAGACGCTCCAAAATATGTTGGTCATCTTCGGACCTGGACCACCTTTTGAAAGGTATCTTTAGAGCCTTCGAGGTTTTTAACCTCCTAGACTGGTGTCTAGGAGCTCTAAGCAGAAAGATCTCTCCGATGGAGAAGGAGACTTCCTTGCTCATTATGTCCTGCATGGACAAGGCCGTACGTGATGGGTCTAATGAGCTTGCTGCATCTTTTGTGTCCGGAGTCCTTAAGAAGCGTGAAAACCTATGCTCATTCCTTTCAGCTGGAGTTACACCATGCCAGAGATCCGAACTTCTGTTTGCTCCTCTTTCCAAGTGCCTTTTTCCAGAGGACCTGATTAAAGAAATTGCTGCTTCTTTGATACAGAAGGATACTCACGATCTTGTTGCGTCATCTGCTCGCAAAGCCACCCCTTTGCCTACCCTGTCAGCTAGACCAAGGATGGACACTCCAGCGTCCCGTTTTATTCCGCCCTTTCGTGGCAGAGCCTCCAGCAGAGGAGGTGCTCGTGCCGAAGGGAGACGTGGAAAGAAGAAAGGAACCAAGTCCTTTAAGGGCAGAGTCTGACTGCCAGCTTCTTCAGACAGCAGTGGGAGCCAGACTCAAGAACTTCTGGCAGACCTGGGAAAAGAGAGGCGCAGATGCACAATCTGTGAAGTTGCTCAGAGAGGGGTACAAGATCCCGTTTGTACGAAAACCCCCTCTAGCAACGTCTCCCATCGATCTCTCTCCCAGGTACAGAGAGGAAGACAAGAGACGAGCATTGAAACAGGAAGTGTCTCTCTTACTAGAGAAGGGAGCGGTAGTCAAAGTCCTGGACCATCAATCCCCGGGATTCTACAACAGTCTCTTCTTGGTGTCAAAGAAGACAGGAGGGTGGAGGCCGGTGCTAGACGTCAGTGCGCTGAATGTCTTTGTCACAAAGCAGACGTTCTCCATGGAGACCACAAAGTCGGTTCTAGCAGCGGTCAGAAGGGAAGACCGGATGGTCTCTTTAGACCTAAGGGACGCCTACTTCCACGTCCCCATCCACCCGGACTCCCAACCTTTTCTGAGATTTGTCTTCGAAAAGGTTGTCTACCAGTTTCAAGCCCTGTGCTTTGGCCTAAGCACAGCTCCTCTTGTGTTTACGAGGCTGATGAGGAATGTAGCCAAATTCCTTCATTTAGCGGACATCCGAGCCTCCCTCTATTTGGACGACTGGCTTCTCAGAGCTTCTTCCAGTCGTCGCTGTCTGAAGGATCTAAAGTGGACTCTAGATCTGACCAAGGAATTGGGTCTCCTTGTCAATATGGAAAAGTCACAAGTGGTCCCATCCCAAACTATTGTGTATTTAGGGATGGAGATTCACAGTCTAGCTTTTCGGGCTTTTCCGTCGGCCCCCAGAACAAGCCAAGCCCAGTTATGCATCCAGAACATGCTGAAGAAGGAACGATGTTCAGTCAGGAACTGGATGAGTCTGATAGGGACGCTATCATCCCTGGAACAGTTCGTGTCATTAGGAAGACTACACCTCCGTCCTCTTCAATATCACCTAGCATTTCACTGGAAAAAGGACAAGACGCTAGAAGCGGTCTCGATCCCCGTTTCCGAGAAGATGAAGTCTTGCCTGACATGGTGGAAGGACATTATCAGCCTCAGAGAGGGTCTGCCCCTGGCTGTTCAGACTCCCAACCACGTTCTCTTCTCGGACGCATCGGACGTAGGCTGGGGGGCGACATTAGACGGTCGGGAATGCTCGGGAATATGGAACTCGAGTCAAAGGACAATGCATATCAACTGCAAGGAGCTACTGGCAGTACATCTGGCCTTGAAAAGCTTCAGGTCTCTCCTTCAAGGCAAAGTGGTGGAGGTGAACTCGGACAACACCACTGCTTTGGCGTACATCTCCAAGCAAGGAGGGACCCACTCACTGACGTTGTACGAGATCGCAAGGGACCTCCTCACCTGGTCAAAAGGTCTAAACATATCACTAGTAATGAGGTTCATCCAAGGCAACTTGAATGTCATGGCAGATTGTCTCAGTCGGAAGGGACAAATAATTCCAACAGAATGGACCCTCCACAAGGATGTATGCAAGAGACTTTGGGCCACCTGGGGCCAGCCAACCATAGATCTCTTCGCAACCTCGATGACCAAGAGGCTCCCAATATATTGCTCACCAATCCCGGACCCGGCAGCAGTTCATATAGATGCCTTTCTCCTAGATTGGTCACATCTAGATCTATATGCATTCCCTCCGTTCAAGATTGTCAACAAGGTACTGCAGAAGTTCGCCTCTCACGAAGGGACAAGGTTGACGCTAGTTGCTCCCCTCTGGCCCGCGAGAGAATGGTTCACCGAGGTACTTCGATGGCTAGTAGACGTTCCCAGAACTCTTCCCCTAAGGGTGGACCTTCTACGTCAGCCACACGTAAAGAAGGTACACCAAGGCCTCCACGCTCTTTGTCTGACTGCCTTCAGACTATCGAAAGACTCTCGAGAGCTAGAGGCTTTTCGAAGGAGGCAGCCAGAGCGATTGCTAGAGCAAGGAGAACATCCACCCTTAGAGTCTACCAATCGAAGTGGGAAGTCTTCCGAAACTGGTGCAAGTCAGTATCTGTATCCTCGACCAGTACCTCTGTAACTCAAATAGCTGACTTCCTCTTATATCTGAGGAAAGAACGATCTCTTTCAGCCCCCACTATCAAGGGTTACAGAAGCATGTTGGCATCAGTCTTCCGTCACAGAGGCTTAGATCTTTCCAACAATAAAGATCTACAGGACCTCCTTAAGTCTTTTGAGACCACGAAGGAGCGTCGTTTGGTTACACCTGGTTGGAATTTAGACATGGTACTAAGATTCCTCATGTCAGACAGGTTCGAGCCGCTACAATCAGCCTCCCTGAAAGATCTCACCTTAAAGACTCTTTTCCTGGTATGCTTAGCCACAGCTAAAAGAGTCAGTGAGATTCATGCCTTCAGCAAGAACATCGGATTTTCATCTGAAACGGCTACATGTTCTCTACAACTTGGTTTTCTAGCCAAAAACGAGCTGCCTTCTCAACCTTGGCCAAAATCGTTCGATATTCCAAGCTTATCGAATATGGTTGGAAATGAACTAGAAAGAGTCTTATGCCCTCTGAGAGCTCTTAAGTTCTATTTAAAACGAACTAAACCTTTACGAGGCCCGTCTGAAGCTTTATGGTGTTCAGTTAAGAAACCATCTTTGCCTATGTCAAAGAATACTTTATCCTATTTTATCAGACTGTTAATACGAGAAGCTCATTCCCATCTGAGTGAGGAAGACCAAGCTTTGCTGAAGGTAAGGACACACGAAGTTAGAGCTGTCGCAACTTCCGTGGCCTTTAAACAAAATAGATCTCTGCGAAGTATAATGGACGCAACCTATTGGAGAAGCAAGTCAGTGTTCGCGTCTTTTTATCTTAAGGATGTCCAGTCTCTTTACGAGGACTGCTACACTCTGGGACCATTCGTAGCAGCGAGTGCAGTAGTGGGTGAGGGCTCAACCACTACAATTCCCTAATTCCATAACCTTTTTAATCTTTCTCTTGAAATGTTTTTATTGTTGTTTTTGGGTTGTCCGGAAGGCTAAGAAGCCTTTCGCATCCTGGTTGATTTGGCGGGTGGTCAAAGTCATTTCTTGAGAAGCGCCTAGATTAGGGGTTTTGATGAGGTCCTGTTGTATGAGTTGCAACCCTTGATACTTCAGATCCTAGGGGTCGATCAGCATCCTGAGAGGATCGCGAGGCTCCGTAAGGAAGACGTACTTAAAAAGGCAGAGTAATTGTTCAAGTCGACTTCCTTACCAGGTACCTATTTATTTTGTTTTTGTTATTTTGATAACTTCTAAAATTAAATAAAAACTCTTAGCTCATAATAATGTAAACATATATTGCTGGTCTCTACCCACCCCCCTGGGTGTGAATCAGCTATTATAATCACCGGCTAAGTTAAATATTGAAAAATGTTATTTTGATAATAAAATAAATTTTTGAATATACTTACCCGGTGATTATAAATTAAAGGACCCTCCCTTCCTCCCCAATAGAGACGCAGTGGAACGAGGAGAAAATTGAGTCTTTGTTTACATTGAGTACTGGGTATCTGGACGACAGATGGCGCTGTTGGGCACACCTGCAACCTGTGTAGCGATCGCTGGCGAGTTTTACCTTAGAGTTTTCTGTCGAGCAACAGAGTTGCAGCTATTATAATCAGCTATTATAATCACCGGGTAAGTATATTCAAAAATTTATTTTATTATAAAAATAACATTTTTCTGAGTTATACAAATGTTAGTCCTTTTTAATATGGATATATCTTCAGTAGTGCTGGAATGACCATAAAATCACTAAAAAAATACTGTAATGGGTAAAGACATATGGAGTGAGGATAAGCCCCGCATACCCACCTGTCATAGAATAGCCCATTTTGTCCTCAGGCTTAGGACTGAAACGGGTGGTTGAAGTGGGATATTTAGGTTAAATAGCTCAGGTTTGTATAGCTAGGAAAAATGAAAATTAAATTTTAAATTCATTATTATTTTCCTAAGTTTACAAACCTTGTTTCTTTCTTTTAGGAAAGTTGCTGTTTGCTTCATGGTTTTTTATTTTAAGATACCAAAACAAGTGTTGTTACTCTCAATAGAAAATTAGATCATTAAAGAATGTTGTCCTGAAAGTCATTACTGTTATTGTTTTATTTGTTTGTTTCCACAGAAGCACATAACCGAGGTGACATTATTGTATTCTATGGCCACTATCCAATTAGTACAATAGTGTCCTCAACGGATTTGACAAAACTCCTGTCTACTGGGTCAGCATATGTATGTGGGCATCTCCACACTGGTTTTGGCACAGTTGATCCTATGTGGACAAGACATCCAAATGGATTGATGGAACTGGAACTATCAGACTGGGCACACACTCACAGGTTAGTCTAAGATATTATTTTGTTTCACTGCCAACCAATCTTTTATAATAAGCCCAATTGTAATATAAAAACACATACAGTACTGTACTTTAGTCCCCATTGAAAAATATTCAAAACAAAAGCACCACTTATCAAGTTTTCCCTTATTCTATCTATAAGCAGCAGACTGCCCCACTCTTAGTGTGTGTGAGGTGGTACATTGCCCTTGAGAAAGGGCTAGAGCTGTTCCTATTCTAAGGACAAGAATTAATTGTCTTCTAGGAACTCTCACTGCTCCATATATAAAGACATGATCTCTTCCACTGTTTGAACATTTCCCTTTGAAAAGATCTGAGTCACTCTTATCAAAGGCTATGAGCTGCTGTTTCAAAGTATATAGTTGATTCTTACCTCACTAGTTTTAGCAACATGTCTAGGGAACCAGCTCACTCCAAGTCCAATCTTGTTATATGCAGGGCATTTAGAATTGTTTCCAGTCCAACAGATTTCCATCATTATGAGAACAGTAAAGTTATTGTTTCAAGCTGTTAAGATCTGATGGATTTGTTGGAAAAACTCAAATCTTGGTAGCAAATTTAAGTGATGTCTCATCTCATTCCTCTCCATAAAGTTCCTTAAAGAAATGGTCAGAAAATTTCATTTGGCCCAAATTAGAATAACATTTACTAATTCAACAGGTAATGGTCAGGCTCCTTTAACCCATGCAAAAGAAGACCTGATATAACTTTGACATGGGTAAGGTCCATGTGATAGAAATGTTTGACTCTCCTAACTGGCCATTTGCTGAATAAGATAGGGCGTTTTTAGTTTGATTCTTGATTGGATGAGCAGCCTTTTGTATCTGGAGAGGCATTGAAAGGCCAGTTAAGACAGAAGAGTCCCTGACTTTTGACCTTCCTTCAGTTGAGGCTATCATAGATATTTTGTCAGATGATAAAGATAGGATAGTAGAAGAGACAGTTGGAAGCTATGATAAGCATATGCCTTTTCCTCATCACTGATATCTGCTGGATTAGAGGCTTGATAGATTCTATTGAATTAAAAATCTTTCTTTGAAAGTATCAAGTCAGTATCTAGTCACTGTACCCAGGAGACTTATCCTTCTCCTTCCCTCTCCTAATTACTATTCAAAGTGAACACCCTTGAAAAAATAGCACTTCTAGTTTCTTGCTGCTGTTAACTTGCAATAGGGAGAATTGGAAGAAAATAATGTGTTTCTCCGGGGAAACAGTCCAAAGGGCATGAAGATTGTCTCATCACTGAGCAGGTCATCCATTTTGGTAATAATGATGATTATCAACTTCCTGGCAAATCTTACCTGAAGAAAGGGATGGAAGCTCATAGGCATTCTCTAATTTGGTTTCATCCTTGAGTAAGAGAGATTTGAGTTCATAGTCATAGTAGCATCTTTGTGGCTACTAGGACTGAAATTCAAGAATGACAGTCCCAGGCAATATGCCATGCAATCACCAAGTTGAAAGAAAGATTTCCCACAAACTCCTCCATCCATTGCTAGAGAGGGGAACAGTTTTGTGCATTCAGGAATTTTCAGGTCAGGCAGAAAGTCCTCCTCTAAAGTAAGGATAAAGTGAGGCTGCAAACCTGTGGCTGGATTCTCATGTAGGGCTTATCGCCTGAAACCTTGGAAGTCATGTAAATATTTAGAAGTAGAACCTTGAGTGGTAACGAAAAGTAGCTGACCTTCCTATTAACATCTTGATCATTTTACTTAACCTATACAAAACAGACTCAGAGAGATAACAGGCAGTGGAGAGAGAGAGTTGATGTCAGTGAGAAAGACTCAAGTATTAGTGGGAGTAACCAATGGTATACATTGAATTTACAGTTGTATCTTACTTTTTTCCAAAGGGACAGGAAATTGGCATTCATTATCAATCTCGGCCCCCTTTCATGATGGAAACTAGACTTTCTAGCATAGTGCTTTTTCTTTATAGCTCAAAAATTTGTTTGTTCTCACATAAATACAAACCATTTGCTCTTTACTATGAATATAAATGTTAGCACAAGCTGGCAAATGGCTATAAAATTTTTAATGAGGGGTCAACAACCTCATCGGTTGTTACTGGTGATAGCGGGAGAAGTACCGTCCCCCGCTCACTCATACCATCTTCACTTTGATTTTAGCCATGTAGGAGACAGACATCTCCATCCACTTCACTGGCTATTGCAAAGAAAGCTTTTCTCTGGATTTGTTCCCATTGATGCTTGCATCTCAGGGATTTTTTTCCTTGAGGCGGAGACTTGACTAGACTCAAGACTCTATTAAGTTTTTAGGTTGGTTAACCTGTTAAGCGTCACCCACGTGATAAACCGTTCACCACGATCTACTCAGTACCGCCTTCAACTGCATATTCCGTTCATGACTTTAACTGCCTTTTTCAAGCCGTCAGTCTCGTGATAATGCGTTTACTCGTATAGTAAGTATAAGATCACCACTTGGCAACACTCTCAGCATATGGGGGCTATAAATAGAAACTTTTATGATGTCTGGCAACTATTTTTCTGAAGGTAGCTTGATGTTAGAAAACTGGTAACTGGTTTCCTCTCAGTGCGCTTTGGGCGTGCATGCGGGAAAGGTTGTTTGATGTTCCTTTTGCAATGAGCGGTCTAAAGAGGAAGGTTATTTCTTTAGATGAAATAAATGATATTCTTGTTGAGGAATTTGATAATAATAACCTGTTTGATATTGAGAGCACTAGTTCTGAATCCTCCAGGGATGAGGATTTATAAGAAACAAAGTTTTCTTTCGATGCCGAGATAAAAAATGACTTCTCATTGCCGAATGACTGGACAACGAGATTTCACAAAACTATATAGGAAATGAAACGCCGAGAGAGAGAGAGAGAGAGAGAATAAAGTGGATAAATAATGTACCAATATATGACGAACATATTTGAAAACTATACAGGAAACGATATGGAGAGAGAGAGAGAGAGAGAGGAGTTGTCCCTATGCTTTTGTTGCTGATCCTGGCGTAAGATTTACAATTGAAGATAAAAAGAACTCATTAGAATATTCAGTATTATGTAGCCTTTTGAAATGAAATTATAGAAGTATTAATTGTTTTTTTACTCCACCATTTAATTAATATCCCCACTTTTAACTATAAATACGAATTATAAACATAAAGAGATAATATTAACTTTGAAAAATTATCATTAGTGAAATGACCGCTCAGGGCAAAAAAAGCGTGACGGTATGTTAGCGGCAACCTGGTCCAGGGGGGACGCTTAACAGGTTAAAGGTGAGAAACTGTAGCCAGGGGCTTACCTTTACTACCTCGGAGTTGGACTTCTCTGAAGTCTTAGGAACAGGAATCCTCTTGAGAAAATAATATACATTCAGAATTAAGGAAAGTATTTCATCTTGTATGGGAGTGGAAAGTATTTTACTTCTTAGTGGCCATTACCCTTCAGGTATACACCAGTGTTCTAGGACAATAGTCAGCCTTGGCACACAAGAACAAAATTAGGCAACAGAGGTACCTTGTTGACTGAGTTGTGATGGTATCCTATCTAGCCCTCCTCTACTGTTACCTAAAGCCTTCTTGGCTTTGTCACTAACTGAGACTTGAATCAGCCTGGAAGTGTCAGACCTAAAACTAAGTGCAATATTTAAAAGTTGAGAGCAAATATTTTTTGTCGAGTCGCTTGATATAACGTATTTCTTAGTTTACCAATTACTGGATTTATTGTATGTTGTTTTTGTTAATTTTTTTTAGTTTCTATTTCTTTTTTCATATTTTATAATTACAATCTGGTTTTACAACTAGGGAGGTAGATTTGGCATGTAGTGAAAAGGATAATACAGTAATAATGGTAATGATATTGATATAATTTGAATAAATATGAGTTATTAAGCAGCCAACACTGGAATAAATATGAGTTATTAAGCAGCCAACACTGTTTTCTACTTTCCTGTACTCAGTAGCTGGGAAGACAGAGGCCCTTTTCCTCTCATGAGATGGCATTGAAGTCCATGACTACTTACTATCCAGCATGATAAGAGCAGTATTTGACAAACCATGAATACAGAAAGATCTGTCGGTTACTCTCATTGCACTACTTTGGTGACAGTAAAAATGGTTTTGTCAACTTTCTATATACGATGATGGACTCCCCAAGGAGATATCCCAAATGGGAGAAGCTTCTACATCAACCCTATTTTTACTAATTCAAGAGGAACTTGGAAAGGAAAACTACCAAATTTTCAGCTGAGGCCACAGGAACTGTCTCTGAACCTTGCCAGGTTTCCATCTTCTAAATGGAACATGCTCTTTGATTGTTGCATTAAAAGGTGTATGGAGGCCCAATAATGCAAATATATTGTCCAAAGTTGAATTACATCTTTGTCTTTTATAGTTTCTTGAAAGCCCTTTACAAATGCTCTTTGTGAGGTTCAACATTTGAAGTGGTATGTCTCATTGCCTAACAAATGAGTAAAAATCATGATCCTTTGATAATAATGGATCACTTTTAAGGTAGGACTAGAGTTATTCTATTTTTAGTAATATAATTTTACACTGCCCTTTTTATGAATTAATTTTAATAGCTGTGTTACGATCAATTGAGGTATTACATTCCATAAATATATACCAAATGGGTCCTCATTAACCCAATCAATCACATCCCTCACTGGAATAAATTTTTCTCCTAAGTGTTGAGCCCTTTTCCAGATGTCATACTTAACTAATCTTACATACATACATATACCAAAGGCACTTCCCCCAATTTTGGGGGGTAGCCGACAACAACAAGAAACAAAACAAAAAAAAAAAAAAAAAAAAAAGAAAAAAAAAAAAAGGGGGACCTCTACTCTCTACGTTCCTCCAGCCTAACCAGGAACTCAGCCGAGTTCAGCTGGTACTGCTAGGGTGCCACAGCCCAACCTCCCACATTTCCACCACAGATGAAGCTTCATACTGCTGAGTCCCCTACTGCTGCTACCTCCGCTGTCATCTAAGGCACCGGAGGAAGCAGCAGGGCCTACCGGAACTGCGTCACAATCGCTCGCCATTCATTCCTATTTCTAGCACGCTCTCTTGCCTCTCTCACATCTATCCTCCTATCACCCAGAGCTTTCTTCACACCATCCATCCACCCAAACCTTGGCCTTCCTCTTGTACTTCTCCCATCAACTCTTGCATTCATCACCTTCTTTAGCAGACAGCCATTTTCCATTCTCTCAACATGGCCAAACCACCTCAACACATTCATATCCACTCTAGCCGCTAACTCATTTCTTACACCCGTTCTCACCCTCACCACTTCGTTCCTAACCCTATCTACTCGAGATACACCAGCCATACTCCTCAGACACTTCATCTCAAACACATTCAATTTCTGTCTCTCCATCACTTTCATTCCCCACAACTCCGATCCATACATCACAGTTGGTACAATCACTTTCTCATATAGAACTCTCTTTACATTCATGCCCAACCCTCTATTTTTTACTACTCCCTTAACTGCCCCCAACACTTTGCAACCTTCATTCACTCTCTGACGTACATCTGCTTCCACTCCACCATTTGCTGCAACAACAGACCCCAAGTACTTAAACTGATCCACCTCCTCAAGTAACTCTCCATTCAACATGACATTCAACCTTGCACCACCTTCCCTTCTCGTACATCTCATAACCTTACTCTTACCCACATTAACTCTCAACTTCCTTCTCTCACACACCCTTCCAAATTCTGTCACTAGTCGGTCAAGCTTCTCTTCTGTGTCTGCTACCAGTACAGTATCATCCGCAAACAACAACTGATTTACCTCCCATTCATGATCATTCTCGCCTACCAGTTTTAATCCTCGTCCAAGCACTCGAGCATTCACCTCTCTCACCACTCCATTAACTAATCTTAGCACGAAAAAATATTAATGCTAAAAAATTTACTGAATGAATTTACTTTTCCTTGATATATAATTTTATCTTTTTCAATATTAATCTTACCCGATGATCATGTAGCTGTCAACTCTGTTGCCCGACAGAAATCTACGGTCGGGATACGCCAGCGATCGCTATACAGGTGGGGGTGTACACAACAGCGCCATCTGTGAGCAGGTACTCAAGTACTTCTTGTCAACAAGAACTCAATTTTTCCTCTGTCGTGCCTCCGGCTAGACCTACTTGGATACGCTGTTGATTCTGGAGTTATTGTTCACGATTTGGTGATGTATTTGCTCTAGAGTTTAGCCTTCGCTATTCAGGAAGCTTTATCATTAGCTTAGCAAGCTTTTGGAATTAATTTGATTTAATTATGGTGACGAAGAGAGTATGGACTCTCTTTCACTTTTAAATGGCCGACCCTTCCCTTAGACGGAAGTGTTGGTGTCGAAGAGAGTATAGACTCTCTTTCACTTTTAAGAATTTATGCTATTTTAATTTTAATGTTTTTGAAAGAATTTCTTTGATAGTCTCGTACTTTTTCAAAGTTGAACTAACGTTTTGTTTAGTCTCCGCAGTTGTTGACGTTCAGAACGTTAAACTTGCGCTCTATCGTTACGATAGAGAGAGAGTTTTTCACTGTTTCACGTTGCAGTAAGAGTAAACCGATTCTAGCGTTTCGTTCATTCTTTCTTAGCTTAAATGGTTGTAATTCTAATAAAGGAACTTTTTATTTGGGAAACCTTTCAGTTTTTTTCCTTTAACAAATAATATTTTTTAACGATATATATAATTGGGCTCATCTCTCAGGTTCTAAGTCAAGAGAGAGAGAGAGAGAGATAGAGACGGAGGGAGAGAGAGGAGGATAAACGTTTCGTTCAAGCGGGTAACGTTGTTCTCGTTTTTTTTTTTTTTTTTTTTGCTCTTCTCCCTAGTCGATATAGGGGAAGAAGGTAAAACGTTTCTAGAGTTTTATTCTTGTTCCCAGGCTTTATGCGGTGAGAGATTTTAAACGTAGTTTATTTGATCTAGTGTTTAGTCTCTTTTCCAGCCACTGAATTCTTTATCTTTCATTATGTTTTTCTGTTACATTGTAATACTGTTTTCGCAATTACTACCTTTTAATGAAGGATAGGATTGCGTGTTTCAGGTACAAACCACTTAATGTTTCGAGTTCAGTGAAATAAGTGCAAACAGAAAATCAAAAGTGATAAAGTGATATGCGCAAAGTGTTACAGTTCGTCTGTTCGTGCCAGTTGTTCACCTAGTCCGATACCTCTTACAAGCTCCCAAGCCCAGGGGAGAAGTAATGTCGAAGGACTTATGGGTTCCTCAGGCCTTGATCGACGAACAGACGTTTCCCTCCGTGGTTTCGGGTGTATCTACACACGTTGCCGACGTGATCACCCCACCCACACAAAGACGAGAGAGCCCATTTATTCCTCGTCTGCGGAAGAGGTTTCTCGCAGAAACCATGGATCAATCTTGCAGATTTTAAGTGCAAGTCGGTCCCTTCCGCGCAAGTCCAACGGCCTAGGTGTAGCCACTGGGTCAGTTCGGACTCGCTGCAGTACGACAACTGCACACCTCCTAAAAGAGGCTAGGTGGAACCGCAACAGGCAGTAACTCCGTCTGTTGCCGCACCAGCTGTTTTAGACCCTCAGTCACAACGGACAGTAGCTCCGTTTGTTGTTGTCTTTCATAGACCCCAGTGGTCCATGCTGCAGACTATACAGTCTCAGCTTGCTCCTTCATACAGGAGTATCATGCTGGAAGGTTGACAATGCAGCCTGTTAACCTACAACCCGCCGAGGTTGTGCGCTCAGCAGATACTGCGGCTGCCTGCTCCCACCTTCCACCTGTGAGAGCTCCACCACCGATGCGCAGTCCACCCTGCCAGACGCATGTTCTTGCTGCACCATCTGCTAACATGCGTGAGCTACCGCATCAGCAGTGGGAAGGTTCTGTAGAGCTGCCGGGTTCCAGCACTATGCGGCATTCTCCGCAGCCCATGCAGCATGCTCTGCATACCTTACAGCATGCTCTGCATACCTTACAGCATGCTCTGCATACCTTACAGCATGCTCTGCATACCTTACAGCATGCTCTGCATACAGCATGCTCTGCATACCTTACAGCATGCTCTGCATACCTTTCAGCATGCTCTGCATACAGCATGCTCTGCATACCTTACAGCATGCTCTGCATACCTTACAGCATGCTCTGCATACCTTACAGCATGCTCTGCATACAGCATGCTCTGCATACCTTACAGCATGCTCTGCATACAGCATGCTCTGCATACCTTACAGCATGCTCTGCATACAGCATGCTCTGCATACCTTACAGCATGCTCTGCATACCTTACAGCATGCTCTGCATACAGCATGCTCTGCATTCCTTACAGCATGCTCTGCATACCTTACAACATGCTCTGCATACCTTACAGCATGCTCTGCATACCATACCGCATGCTCCTCAACCCACCGCAGCCTCACCCATGCACAGTCAACCCTGCCAGATGTATGATGACTCCCACACACAGAGCACTCCGTTGCCGTGCGGGAGCTACCACAAGCTGCCGTGTTTTGACACGGTGTGTCAGCCTCCGCAACACACTGTGGTTACCGCCACTCGCCAGCAGCAAACTAGTCAGGCAGGAGTTGAGGCTTCCCCACACATCTTTGGTTGTTGCCAACTCACAAACTGTCATGCAGTTACATGACGTTGCCTTCTGGTCTGCTACTTATACACCAGTGCTGTATGTCCTCACGCTCCTGTTGTGGTTGACAGTTCAGTTTTTGACAGTTCACAGACTGTCAAGCAGTTTCATAACGTTGCCTTCTGGTCTGCTGCTTTTGCACCAGTGAAACCCTCACTGAGAGAACTTAGCTTTTCTCGGATATGGTTCCTGTAGATGAGAAAGTGCTGTTCTCCCTCCTTCTGATATTCCCTTGAGGACTCTGTCATTTGGAGAGGAGCCTTAAGCTGCTTAGCCTCCTATGGACTTTTATTTAAGCATAACATGCTTCCAGGGAGGGTAAATGGTTCCGCTTCAGTCGCTAACCCCGTCTGTTGCCACACCTGCTCCCATAGACCTTGAGCTTTGTTGCAAGACATGCAGTCCAAGCTTAGTCCTTGATAGAGGATTTTTTTTTACGGAGTCAGTGTGTCACTGGGAAGACGTTCAACAACCAGCAGAGGTGACTTGTTGTGACGCAGTGCGGCAACCTCAGCAACCCGATAAGGAGTTGTCTGTACTACCCAGACAGTCTAGACAGTTTCGGGTTGTCGCTGTACTTCCTCGCTTCCCCATGGTTGACAGTTCACAGACTGTGCAGCAGTACCATGATCTTGTGTCCGGCTCCGTCAGACGACTGGCTTTTAAGAGCTCCCACAAGTCGTCGCTGTCTGGAGAATCTCAGATGGACTATGGATCTGACCAAGGAACTGGGCCTCCTGGTCAATTTAGAAAAGTCCCAGCTCGTCCCATCCCAGACCATTGTCTACCTGGGTATGGAGATTCAGAGTCGAGCTTTTCGGGCTTTTCCGTCGGCCCCAAGGATCAACCAAGCCCTAGAATGCATCCAGAGCATGCTGAGAAGGAACCGATGCTCAGTCAGGCAGTGGATGAGTCTAACAGGGACACTTTCATCGCTGGCCCTGTTCATCGAGTTAGGGAGACTCCACCTCCGCCCCCTTCAGTATCATCTAGCTGCTCACTGGATAAAGGACATGACGCTAGAGACGGTCTCAGTTCCTGTTTCCGAAGAGATGAGGTCTACTCTAACGTGGTGGAAGAACAGTTTTCTTCTCAAGGAAGGTCTACCTTTGGCTGTTCAGAAACCCGACCGCCGTCTCTTCTCGGACGCATCAGACACGGGCTGGGGTGCGACATTGGACGGACAGGAATGCTCGGGAACATGGAATCAGGAGCAAAGGACACTTCACATCAATTGCAAGGAGTTGTTGGCGGTTCATCTGGCCTTGATAAACTTCAAGTCCCTCCAGCTAAACAAGGTGGTGGAGGTGGACTCCGACAACACCACAGCCTTGGCTTACATCTCCAAGCAGGGAGGGACTCATTCGAGGAAGTTGTTCTAGATCGCAAGGGACCTCCTCATCTGGTCAAAAGATCGAAAGCTCACGCTGGTAACGAGGTTCATTCAGGGCGATATGAATGTCATGGCAGATCGCCTCAGCCGGAAGGGTCAGGTCATCCCCACAGAGTGGACCCTTCACAAGAATGTTTGCAGCAGACTTTGGGCCCTGTGGGGTCAGCCAACCATAGATCTGTTCGCTACCTCGATGACCTAGAGGCTCCCGTTGTATTGTTCTCCGATTCCAGACCCAGCAGCAGTTCACGTGGATGCTTTTCTGCTGGATTGGTCCCATCTCGACCTGTATGCATTCCCGCCGTTCAAGATTGTCAACAGGGTACTTCAGAAGTTCGCCTCTCACAAAGGGACACGGCTGACGTTGGTTGCTCCCCTCTGGCCCGCGAGAGAATGGTTCACAGAGGTACTGCAATGGCTGGTCGACATTCCCAGGACTCTTCCTCTAGGAGTGGACCTTCTACGTCAACCTCACGTAAAGAAGGTACACCCAAACCTCCACGCTCTTCGTCTGACTGCCTTCAGACTATCGAAAGACTCTCAAGAGCTAGAGGCTTTTCGAAGGAGGCAGCCAGAGCGATTGCCAGAGCAAGGAGGACATCCACTCTCAGAGTCTATCAGTCTAAATGGGAAGTCTTCCGAAGCTGGTGCAAGGCCAATGCAGTTTCCTCAACCAGTACCACTGTAACCCAGATTGCTGACTTCCTGTTACATCTAAGGAACGTAAGATCCCTTTCAGCTCCTACGATCAAGGGTTACAGAAGTATGTTGGCAGCGGTTTTCCGCCACAGAGGCTTGGATCTTTCCACCAACAAAGATCTACAGGACCTCCTTAGGTCTTTTGAGACCTCAAAGGAACGTCGGTTGTCCACTCCAGGCTGGAATCTAGACGTGGTCCTAAGGTTCCTTATGTCATCAAGATTTGAACCTCTCCAATCAGCCTCTTTTAAGGACCTCACATTAAAAACTCTTTTCCTCGTGTGCTTGGCAACAGCTAAAAGAGTAAGTGAGATCCACGCCTTCAGCAGGAACATAGTTTTCACATCTGAAACGGCTACATGTTCCTTGCAGCTCGGTTTTTTGCTAAAAACGAGCTTCCTTCACGTCCTTGGCCTAAGTCGTTCGAGATCCCAAGCCTGTCCAACTTGGTGGGGAACGAACTGGAGAGAGTACTTTGCCCAGTTAGAGCTCTTAGGTACTATCTAAAAAGGTCAAAACCTTTACGAGGACAATCAGAAGCCTTATGGTGTGCTATCAAGAAGCCTTCTCTTCCAATGTCTAAGAACTCAGTTTCTTACTACATCAGGCTTCTGATTAGGGAAGCACATTCTCATCTGAAGGAAGAAGACCTTGCTTTGCTGAAGGTAAGGACACATGAAGTGAGAGCTGTGGCTACTTCAGTGGCCTTCAAACAGAACCGTTCTCTGCAGAGTGTTATGGATGCAACCTATTGGAGAAGCAAGTCAGTGTTCGCATCATTCTATCTCAAAGATGTCCAGTCTCTTTACGAGAACTGCTACACCCTGGGACCATTCGTAGCAGCGAGTGCAGTAGTAGGTGAGGGCTCAGCCACTACATTCCCATAATCCCATAACCTTTTTAACCTTTCTCTTGAATACTTTTTATGGGTTGTACGGTCGGCTAAGAAGCCTTCCGCATCCTTGTTGATTTGGCGGGTGGTCAATTCTTTCTTGAGAAGCGCCGAGGTTAGAGGTTGTGATGAGGTCCTTTAGTATGGGTTGCAGCCCTTTATACTTCAGCACCTAAGAGTCGTTCAGCATCCTAAGAGGACCGCTACGCTCAGTAAGGAAGACGTACTTAATAAAGGCAGAGTAATGGTTCAAGTCGTCTTCCTTACCAGGTACTTATTTATTTTATGTTATTTTTGAATAACTAATAAAATGAAATACGGGATACTTAGCTTCTTTGTTAACATGTATGCTGGTCTCCACCCACCACCCTGGGTGTGAATCAGCTACATGATCATCGGGTAAGATTAATATTGAAAAATGTTATTTTCATTAGTAAAATAAATTTTTGAATATACTTACCCGATGATCATGAATTTAAGGACCCGCCCTTCCTCCCCATAGAGAACCAGTGGACCGAGGAGAAAATTGAGTTCTTGTTGACAAGAAGTACTTGAGTACCTGCTCACAGATGGCGCTGTTGTGTACACCCCCACCTGTATAGCGATCGCTGGCGTATCCCGACCGTAGATTTCTGTCGGGCAACAGAGTTGACAGCTACATGATCATCGGGTAAGTATATTCAAAAATTTATTTTACTAATGAAAATAACATATTTTCTATAAGTCTTTTTTGGGCTCAAGCCATGTCGTCCTGATGGAAGTTCCTTAAAGGCAGCTTCCTAGGGTATATTACAACTACGGCGATATTCCCAGAGAATTTACCTTCAGGTACCCAGAATTCTAACTCCTGGAGCGAGTATCCCTAAAAAAGACCTTAGGGATATCATAAATATCAGTGGACGTATTCTTGACACGCCTCATAGCAATCTATACCCCGAATAGAGTTAACACTTCGTAGGGGTCAAATGGCAAGAAAACGAAAACGATAAGAAAGGGGGGAGCCATTCGTAAGGCATCTCTCCTCCCCGTTTCGAAAGCGTGCCCTGCGCCGCTCGCGGCGCCATCTGTATTCCTTTTTGCGTAGCTCTACGACTCGGTGTTTTGTTCCCTGTTTTCTACCAAATCTTGGAATTTCTCGTGTAATAATGCTTTCTCCAACTTCTTCTGCCTCGGATAAGTTGAGTACTATTTCTTTTATGTATAAATGTAGGCTCTTGGTTGAAATTAAAGTAATTAAAAGAGTTATCTTTGATACAAGAGCTGTTGCCTGCTGGAGGCATCATGGATGCTGTCGCTCGCTAGAATAGGATTTCTTTGTTAGCAAGAGCGACGTTCCCAGCCCCTTTGCGCTTAAATATTAGCTACTTAGCTTATTTAGGAATTCTGTTATGATGCGTTAGTAGTGTGCCTGGCGAAGTTTTGCCTAGGCTGCCAACACTAGTCTTCGTAGGCTAGTGGTTGGCCTATGTACTTCCTGCATGATAATTAGTCTTCCAAGTGTGATTTTATTGCTTTAAGCGTTAGGCAACGTTATACATATAAGCCCTTTTCGAGTACCTTCCAAGATAGTATTGGTGTGAGTTTCGGTGAATTAGGTAATCGATTCTCTTAGTGCCTAGGCTAGGTTGTCTTAGGTCATTATGATATTATCTGTTTCCCCGTTTGCTCCCTTCTCTTCGGGGAAGGGGCAAACCCTTCCCTCTGTTTAAGCCCTAGGCTTAACTCTAGTGGTTTGTTTGAATTAATTTTCAAATATATCTATGCTGGAGTAGTACTGTACCTTCCCGTTCCATCTGAATTGGTTCAGAGGGGGACAGTACAACAGTGTTTAGTCTGAGTCCGGGTTGGTCTGGCATGGGGCAGAGTCTCCCTTGCTGACTGACACGGGCATAAGGGGTTTATCCCCCTTGGTCCACCTTGTTGGGTTCCAGTAGTGATCCCTTTGCTCGGTGACCCCTCAGACTTGTCCTCTTGCCGTTCCGGATTCGGGATATGTTCCCTTTTCTGGAATAGCAATTCCTTCCTTGCCGTGGTTTTAGGGAGGCAGCCAGTAGTGCCGGCCTCCCCCTCGGGTCTTTCTCTGGCTGAGATGAGCTGTCTTAGTTGAGAATGTCCCTTAACCAAGGCAAGGTTGGATAGGACCCTCTGTCCTTCCCTTCTATTTTCCGTTCCTTTGTGTCAGTCGTCCGCATCCGTACCTAGCCTAGGTTAGGATGGGGAACTGACGTGGTCTCCTGTCGGCCGGCAGAGACCCTTCCTTCGAGTGCTGCCCGGTCCTTTCTTGGTCCCTCCATCGCTGCCGTCTGTAGATTCAGTAAGCAGCGGTTAGGAAGCCTGACTTAGTGTCTCCCCTTCCTTTCGGCACTCTTTCGGGTGCCGGGCACAGAGGCTCATAGCCTCTTAGCCCGGCACTCATTCTGTTGTCTTCGTATGTGTTGTCCTTGCCGTCTGCCGGCCTACAGGCCGGCCGTCGGTGGGGAGGGGTGTTCTCCAGTTCTCTTGCTGTCGGTCGGCGATGGTTATATACCTTTGCCGGCCGGTCTCTTGCTCATCTGCCGGCCACTATAAGTGGGGCCGGCAGCCGAGCGCTGCCTGGTGTGAAGGCCAGCCGGCAAGGTTTGCTTACTGCTGCCGGCCGGCCTGCTACACTGCCCGGTTAGCCGGCCACTAAGAATGATGGCCGGCAACGCAGTGCAAACCGGGTGGCTGCGGACCGGCAACCACTGCCGGCCGGTTCAGGCATGGGATCTGGAGTTCTCCCCAATAGGGGTGATCTGATGTTGTGTACAGTACTTGAGATCTACCTTTCGAAAAACGGGGGGGGGGGGGGTGCTGACCGGCAATAGCCGGCCGGCACACCACCCTCAGGTACTGTATCAGTCCTTTCTTTGGTGGTGTATTCAACCAAGGGAGTCCATGATATAGTAGGTTACAACACTGTCTTTTCTATCTTACTTGTGTTACTTGTGCAATCACTTGGTGTCGCCTTACAAGGATAAAAGAGAATTCTTTTCATCCCTGGCCGTAATGGTAAAATTTTACCTTAGGTGTGAGCTACACCTAATTTCCTTTGGAAATATGCTCTCTGGTTATTCTAGTAAAGACTAACTATGTGACTTTGGCTGGTGGGCTTCCACAGGTGTTTGTGTGGGTTTCAAAAGTAGGTGTCTTTCCCTTATTCTTGTTGAATACTCATTTGTTACATGTGAATTGAAATTCACTTGATATTCATGGAAATTTTTCTTCTTTTACAGGAGGAGCATCCGAAGTGTGATAGTGTCTTCTGCAATCTCCGCAGTAAGAACTTTTGCGGACATGTCTCGTGTAGGAGGCACGCGGCTTGCGCAGCCTCCAATGATGACCATCGTTACTGGGATCCGCAGGTATGTGCTGTATGTACTAACCTGCTATCAGAGGCTTTTGAATCCCCTAGGTCGGCGGAGTCAAGAGATGCAGCGAGGGAGAAGCTTCGCTTATGGGTAAGGGGTTTTCAGAAAAACACCACTGGACCTTATCTTCCTAATGAGAAGATGAGGGCATACCTTTTTCCCAAGGCTTCCACTGACGCTGTTGTTCCCCAGCCTCGGCCGGAGATCCCTCTCGTCCAGATCCCAGTGGAGGAGGATGTTGCTGACGCCATGCAGGACATCCAGTTGGACGACAAGATGTCTGACTTGTCCGATCGTGCGGAACAGGATCTCCTCGCAGAAGGCGAGGAGGAGGATCGAGATCCTATTGCCGTGGAGGAAGAGGTTCCCGTATCTTCAGACGTGCCGGTTCAGGTCCCTGAACCTATCCCCTCTACCTCGTCCGCTCTTCCAGCAGAGCTAGGACAGGCTCTCTCTTCCATCGTTGGTATGATCCAACAGATGCAGAGGGAGAATAATCAGAAGGCCGCTACTTTGGAGCTCCAGATGCAGAAGATCACAGCATCACGTGGACCTCCAAAGAAGCTCAACGTGAAGGACCTTCCTCTGTGCTCGGATGCCAACCCGTGGAGATATGCCGAGCACATGCCGATGACGATTGGGAAGATCGTCATGTCGGAGAAACTGGGCTCAGTTCCCCTTGAGGAGGTGGAATTCTGGCCCAGTAGAGGGGCCTACCCGGACTGTTATGTCCGTTTGAAGAAGGAGCCGGCCTCGAAGGAGGAGACGGAACCAAAGGAGGTGATTATCCTGGATCACTCCAAGGCTCAAGCCACTTTAACAGCTGCATTGAAGGAGAGGGGGTTCTCAAACTCTAAAGTTGCCGCTTTGAGTAAGAAGCACCCCTCCTTTGTATCCTCCCCGGCTAGAGCCTTCCCCTTTATGCAAAAAGGGTTCGCGGCCGTCTTAAAGGCGGTTGAAGCTGGCAAACCGTGTCCATCTCTGGAGGAATGCAAACCTCTGTCGTTGGCATTGCCGCTGGACAATAAGGACTGGAAGGAGGTGCACCTCACTTTCTCGGTTGGGAAGTTGGACGCCGACATTGCAGGTCAGCAGTTCGGCGAAAACCTTCCCAAGTTGTCGGAATTCCTCCTACGGAGGGAATTGGACACAAAGGAGCGCCTGGCAGCCTCGATGTCTCTCCAGACCAACATGGAGACGATGGCTAGCGACCCCAAGATGCCGGAGATGTTCATGGTAATGGCCAAGATCCATCTGGCCACGGTGACTAAGGACCTCTATTGCTTTGTTAAAGCAAGGAGGGCCTGTAGGGAGTTTGTGTTCGCCTCGGCCACAGTGAGGCATGAACCCAAGAGGCTCATTTCATCCAGCATCTGGGGTAAAGCTCTCTTTCCCAACGACGTGGTCAAAGAGGTCGTGGACAAGGCAGCCACTGAGAACCGCAATCTTCTCCTGAAGTGGGGCCTGTCCCTTAAGAGGAAGTCTTCTCCGGATGAGGGCCCTCAGCCGAAAGGAAAGGCGAAGAAATCAAGGTTTTCCTCCCGTCCAGCCAAGCCTTTCAAACCACAAAGACAGCAGCAGCAGCAGCCAGCTTTGCCTCCGGTACCACAACTGGTAGCCCAGACCCCGACCACCTTCCAATGGGTACCCCAAGCCATGTCATCAGCTTCCCCGGCATTCAATCCCGTGTTCGAGGGACAATCAACCACGTTTCGTGCAAGACCCAGAGGGGCAGCCAGAGGTTCGGCGAGACGCCCCTCTAGGGGACGAGGATTCAGAGGTGGTCGCGGCCAGGGAGGCAAGACTGCAGGGCAGTCAAAGTGAAGTGTCGCCGGTAGGTGGGAGACTTCAGTATTTCCGGGATCGCTGGACCTTCGATCCCTGGGCCCACAGCCTTCTCAAAAATGGACTGGGTTGGAGTTGGTACAGTACTCCGCCCCAGTGCCCTCAATTTTTCCAACACTCCACCCCCGTTTTGGAGGAGTACATCCAAGATCTGTTGGAGAAAAAGGTGATCCGGAGGGTAAAGTCCATCAAGTTTCAAGGGAGGCTGTTTTGTGTTCCCAAGAAAGACTCGGGGAAACTCAGAGTCATTCTGGACTTGTCACCACTCAACAAGTTCATAGTGAACCACAAGTTCAAGATGTTAACGCTACAACACATAAGGGCCTTACTGCCCAAGAGGGCATATACCGTCTCCATCGATTTGTCAGACGCATATTGGCACGTTCCAATAAGTCGTCGTCTCTCCCCCTACCTAGGATTCAAGCTACAACAAAAACTTTATGCTTTCAGAGCGATGCCCTTCGGGCTAAACATAGCCCCAAGGATCTTTACAAAGCTTGCGAGCGCAGCGCTCAAACAGTTACGCCTAAAAGGGTTCCAAGTAGTAGCCTACCTGGACGATTGGTTGGTGTGGGCAGCATCCAGAGCAGAATGCTTGCAAGCTTCCCTACAAGTGATTCAGTTCCTGGAATATCTAGGTTTCATGATCAACAGAAAGAAGTCTCGTCTTTCTCCAGCTCAGAGGTTCCAGTGGTTGGGAATTCACTGGGATCTAGTGTCACACCGTTTTTCCATTCCGATGTCAAAGAGGAAGGAAATAGCGGGGTCTGTCAGGAGACTTCTAGGTTCCGAGAGGATATCAAGACGCGAACAAGAGAGGGTTTTGGGCTCTCTTCAGTTTGCATCAGTAACAGACCCAGTGCTAAGAGCACAGCTAAAAGATGCAGCGGGAGTATGGAGAACCTTTGCATCGAAAGAGCGAAGGGACTTGAAGAGACCGGTCCCACTTCGACTACGTTCTCTTCTCAGACCGTGGTCTCAAGCCAGTCGTCTAAAGAGGTCTCTACCTCTTCAGCCATCCCCCCCGTCAGTGACAATCCACACAGACGCCTCAAAGGTAGGGTGGGGGGGTCACTCCCATCGGAAAAAAGTGCAAGGGACCTGGTCCAAGCTATTTGGGACTTTTCACATAAACTTTCTAGAAGCTATGGCAGTGCTTCTTACCCTGAAGAAAGTATCCCCACGTCACTCGATCCATGTAAGGTTGGTACTGGACAGCGAGGTGGTAGTGAAATGTCTGAATCGGCGGGGATCGAGAGCCCCACCTCTCAACCAGGTAATGTTAGCCATATTCCGACTGGCGGAGAAGAAGAAGTGGCACCTGTCAGCAGTTCACCTTCAAGGAGTCCGGAATGTGACCGCGGACGCTCTATCCAGGGTTACACCGATAGAGTCAGAATGGTCCCTAGACGCAGGATCATTCTCCTTCATCTTGAGACAAGTCCCAGAACTGCAGATAGACCTCTTCGCGACGAAGGACAACAAGAAGCTGCCGAAATATGTGTCCCCATACGTGGACCCATTGGCGGAAGCAGTAGATGCGATGTCCCTCGATTGGAACAGATGGTCCAGGATCTACCTGTTTCCCCCTCACAATCTGATGTTGAGGGTCCTCAACAAACTGAGATCCTTCAAGGGAGTAGCAGCAATAGTGGCCCACAAGTGGCCGAACAGTGTATGGTTCCCTCTAGCTCTGGAACTACGACTGAAGTTTCTACCACTCCCGGACCCAGTTCTGTCCCAGCAAGTCCAGAAGTCGACTGTCTACGCTTCATTACAGAAAACCCGAACCCTGCAGCTCATGATTTTCTCTCCCTAGCGGTGAAGAAACGGTTCGGAATCTCGAAAGATAGCATCGACTTCCTGGAAGAATACAAGTGTAAGTCTACTAGGAGGCAGTACGAATCTGCATGGAAGAAATGGGTAGCCTTTGTCAAAGACAAGAACCCACAAGAGATCTCTACGGAGTTCTGCCTATCCTTCTTCATTCACCTCCACGGACAGGGGCTGGCGGCTAACACAATTTCTGCATGTAAGTCAGCTCTGACAAGACCCATTCTATATGCCTTCCAGGTAGACCTCGCTAACGAGATGTTTAATAAGATCCCGAAGGCCTGTGCTAGGCTTAGACCATCAGCTCCTCCAAAGCCTATTTCGTGGTCGTTAGACAAAGTCCTTCATTTTGCCTCATTACTGGATAATGAGGAATGTGCATTGAAGGACCTGACTCAAAAAGTGATCTTCCTTTTTGCCCTTGCTTCTGGGGCCAGAGTTAGTGAGATTGTGGCCCTCTCGAGAGAGGAGGGCCGAGTTCAGTTCCTGGATGGGGGAGAACTGAACCTGTTTCCAGACCCTACGTTTCTCGCTAAGAACGAGTTGCCCACCAACAGGTGGGGTCCCTGGAGAATCTGCCCTCTGAAAGAAGATGCATCTCTATGTCCCGTAGAATGCCTAAAGGTCTATCTTCGTAGAACTTCAGACTTCCATGGGGGCCAACTATTCAGAGGAGAAACATCGGGCTCGAATTTATCTTTAAATCAGCTTAGGGCGAAAATTACATATTTTATTCGCAGAGCGGATCCTGACAGTTCACCCGCAGGTCATGATCCGAGGAAAGTTGCTTCATCCATAAACTTCTTTAACTTTATGGATTTTGAACACCTTCGTTCATACACTGGCTGGAAGTCTTCCAGGGTATTCTTTCGCCACTATGCTAAGCAAGTGGAGCAGCTAAAGAGGTCTGTGGTAGCAGTTGGTTGCGTCGTTAACCCTGCTGTCTAACTCTGCGAGGAACAGTGGAATCATTTGGGACTTTGATTCTTGGGTGAGTGGTTAGTTATATGCGTTGATATAACTAGTAGTGACGGCTCTGAGAGCCCACAGTGACTGTTCCAGCGTTATGGTGATGGTAGCACAAGTACAGACAGGTGTGCCAAGCGTTTGCTAACGCTAATGTCAGCAAAGTAGTAACATGGACGTTAACTTTGATACCTGGGTATGTGGCAAGTGGCCTATTTGTTTTCTTTCAGATAACCATTCATCCATGCACTACGGTACTTGTGTAAATTGTTGGTCATCCACCTATCATATGTACATATTTATGGTGACCATGTCTATTTATTGTTACTCAATAAACTTGTTCTCGGGAACCTTGCGTCTCCTTCACCTAAATTTATTTCATGTCATTTATTGAGCATTTAGCCTATGTATATTAATCGGGGATATCTATAATAGCCTATTCCTTAATGCAAAGCCTTGTTGCACTGGTTTATACTTTCCTTAGCATAAAGGACTCCACCCCTCTCTGAGGACGGTGGTGGCAGCAAGTTTAATCCTACGCAGATATAACCTTTTTGTCTAATTTTACTTCGACCAGGGTGCTGGTCGGGATTTTTCCCTTGGATGCTGTAGTCCCGTAAGACTATGCTTTACTTCATATAGAGTGAGACCACTATATTGTACTGGCTGGCGAGTGATTCATACATAGGTATATGTACTCTTCGTTCGTTTCTAGAGTCTAGTAGGACTCCTCCCTGTAGGGGGCAGGAAGCGCTTTCATGGCATATGATTAGTGAAAAGATGTATAACGGTAACATCTTAGGTCTTTCAGTCGAGTTGACTAAGAAACATTCCTGAGGAGTACGGCACGTATTGAGAATCCACAGATACAGTAATGCTCTGGTATACTTCCATCAGGACGACATGGCTTGAGCCCAAAAAACGGATTTTGAGCGAAGCGAAAAATCTATTTTTGGGTAAGATAGCCATGTCCTCCTGATGGACCCGCCCTGTTCCTTTTCAAAAAAAAAAAAAAAAAAAAAAAAAAAAAAAAAAAAGTGAAAAGGGTTGTAGGACCCCTCCCTACATACAGTATCTGTAGCACCTCGTGTATCGCGACAAGGAATACAGATGGCGCCGCAAGCGGCGCAGGGCACGCTTTCGAAACGGGGAGGAGAGATGCCTTACGAATGGCTCCCCCCTTTCTTATCGTTTTCGTTTTCTTGCCATTTGACCCCTACGAAGTGTTAACTCTATTCGGGGTATAGATTGCTATGAGGCATGTCAAGAATACGTCCACTGATATTTACGATATTGCCTAAGGTCTTTTTTAGGGATACTCGCTCCAGGAGTTAGAATTCTGGGTACCTGAAGGTAAATTCTCTGGGAATATCGCCGTAGTTGTAATATACCCTAGGAAGCTGCCTTTAAGGAACTTCCATCAGGACGACATGGCTATCTTACCCAAAAATAGATTTTTCGCTTCGCTCAAAATCCGTTATATGCATAGATAATGAAATCTAAAAAAGAATATAGGACATAGATTATATCTCATGGGGCTGAACGAAGTAAAAATACCTGGAAATAGAATACCTCATATGGAATTCAGAGGATTATTATATTTTGTATCAAAAGGCTTCCAACTCATCTGGTTTCAAGTTTTGTGTTTTGTAGATTTGCTGTCCCCTTGTGTAATGCTATACAGTATACTACACTGTATAATCTAAAAAAATATCTACTATACAGCACTGTATACTGTATATGGTTATGTGTGTTTTCTAGCATGTGAATGAAATGTCTCATCTTCTTCATTAATAATGTTTCATCTTCAATCCTTTGATTATTATTTATTTGATGTCAAAATTTGCCCTGAATAAAAGGTGAAGATACAGAGGTACCTCAGGTTACGATTAATTTTGAAAAAGAGCAAATCAGGATACAAACATACAAATATGAATTGGGTTATGAGCATTGCATTGATCTGCGGGCAAAAAACTCACACTATATAGGCACTTTTAGTGGACAAGTACTAATGAGACTAGGACTTAAAAAAAAAGTTGAAGTTGCGGGTTTTAGGTCTCCACAGAGACGATTTACATCGTCCTCCTCGGGTGACCATTAGCCAGCAGGAACTATCACTAGTCCCCTCTAACCTTCCCCCCAGGCGCCACCCTGGGAGTACCCCCCGGTAGAAGGTCTCACAGTATTCGCGTCCCTGGCGGGGACCGAACTCGGGACCTCTATAATAGAAATCCGCGACGCTACCAACCTTGCTATCCGGAGTACATAAATCAGTCACACGGTCCTCATGTGCCACCCATATGGTATTAATGGGATTTTTACCCCATTTTGTTTTGCATTAGCTTTCACCAGTACATGTACCCTTGCTCAAGCCTAATTCTTACACTTCGGGCATCATCTTGTGCTAGTGTCTTTAGGGCTGTTCTTTGACGAGTTGTAACTGCATGAACTTTGTCAAGTCGTGATCACAGTTGTTCATCCTAAAGACATTTTAAGCAGCATTGTAAAGTAGGCAGTATAGTATTGTGACAGTGGCCTCAGGATGATTAAGAAAGAGGGTAAGAAGTTTACCATAGAAATTAAAAAAGAAGTTATCGCAAAGCATGAACAAGGCATGCGTGCAGCCAACCTGTCAAAACTGTACAATCTTACTGCAACATCTACGTTTGATACACTTACAGTTCTGAAAAAAAAGATATCTAATCATTTGGCATTGCAAATCGATTGCTGACGTTGACAAAACAATGGCAACATGTTCTTAATGTTGAAAGAGGAATACGATTACTGAAAACATTATTTGTGATAAAGCAGAGGTATGTGAACTGCATAAGAGGCAGCAGCAAGAGAAGACAGAGGATATTTCAAGTGAGGAGGAGGGACAGAGTAACAAACCTCTATCTTCAAGGGAAGTTAGGATGTTAAGAAAGTGGGAAGCCCTGCAAAATTTTGTAGAAACATACAACCCAGATAAGGCTTTGGCAGGGCTAGCAGCGAGTCTATTTACCGACAATGCATTGTCTCATTTTCATGCTATTCTAAAGTAAAGGAAAGCTGTTGTCTATAGGTAGGTTCCTTGTCAAAACTGAATGTAATGAACTGAAAAAATTATGACCAAGTGTCCAGAAAGCATAAATTAAGTGGGTCAGTTAGTGATAGTAAACATTGTTCAAGAGAGAGAATTCTGATAAAGTTCTCATGGAGGGAGATTCTCCCTCTAAGCAGTAATCTCCTCCTTATCATCTTCCTCCTCTCTCTTCTCCCTCATGCCAGCCACAACTCCCTTCAAAGGTAGAGTGCTTTTTGATTTGTCAACATTTTCTAATCTGAAATGTTATTCACTTCTGATGTAAAGGTGTATGATTTTAAAAACAATTATCATTACAAACCTTAAGAAATTAGTGTATGTGAGTACTGTGTTTATGGATAGGTGGAACTCATCAAGTGAGTTCCTTTATTTCTTAGGGGAAAAACTGTTTTAGGATACGCGTAATTTAGGCTGCGAACTCACTCCAAGATTAAATGAAACTTGTAAACTGAGGTACAGTTCTTATGCATAATATTTTTCACTACTGTATATATTTTGCAACTAGCTAGATTTATAATCAGTACTTTAAGAATTTTACTTTTACAGATATTTTTAGCTTTATTTAAAACAAATTTTCATGTTTGCAAATGCTTATCTTGTGCAGTCATTTCTCCAACAAATGCAGACCAAAAAATTAAGAAAAAGAGGAACACTTATATTTGACTAGGTATGCATGCATGAGCCTAGCACCTCTGATACTTTTAAATTAATTCCTGTGTTTGCCTGTGAACAGCTTACTGTACATCAAGTTTTTTGGCCTCCAAATTTGTTCAAAACTTTACTCATTAGGATAATTTGCTACTGTTTTTATAAATTAATCCCCAGGGAATTTCCTTCGCTCTATAATTTGATAGTGGGTTTTTTACATATTTATTTTTACATTTTATACCGATCTTAGGGAGTTTTTTCTTTCACCGGCTGAAAGTTTTCAACTTCCAACCTCAAGTCAAAATGCACTATGATCTTACGGTCGTATCAGCTAAAGCAGGAAATGAGGAAGAACTGGATCTGTGTCCAGACAAAGCCTTGAAAACTTATCTTATGAATATTTTACCTTTGTACCGTTTACTAGGAATAAAAATTATTCTATAATTAATTTTGCCTGATGAAGATCCCCTACTACTTTGAAAATTTTTTGGAAGGGAGCTGAGCATCAGATTCCAAATGATGTACTGTATTCCATAAAGGTCTCTTGCTGCTGCGAGTGAGGCTTTAACTGTTTCTGAAAGTGATGAGGTCTGTAATTCAATCTCCTCATCCTCTTTGCATATGTTTCTCTCTTCAATAGCATAGCTTTGTGAAGTAATGGTTTCTATCCTTTTTGAGATTGGGTAACTGTTATTTATTTTTGTTGATTCACTTTAAAAGTGCAGCCTATGACCTTTCTATAAAGGGTCCAGTCCAATATCCTGTCCCTTATTATTCTGAATAGCTTCTGATTTTCTAATTATGAAAACTCAAAATTCTACTCCAATGCCATAGTTAAAATATACTTTAGAACATTGGAAGCCTCCCATTAGCAATACCCAAATTGATTTTTTTTTCCAATAAAAAAATAATGAGATTGTTCGGAGTACCATCTCCCAACCCAGCACATTTTGTCGCAATGCCAGACAGCTCAGGAGAATAACTTAACCACCACTCAAGGCTTTGCTGGTCCTAGATTTATATTTGGCCAGGTTAAAGTGTTCCTCAGCTTTCTCTTCGTCTGGAGTTTCTGTGAGTGTTGACTGCATAGGATAAGTAATGAAGAACTTATAGATATGTGTTGAAAGACAATTTTATTGTTTAAAACTTTTATTTTCCCTAATGTCTATATCATTTGATATTTTTCCTTTTTCAGATTCCGAATATTGGCATTTGATGATGGTAGACTAACATGGATTGATGTGACACATCCTACATGGCCAGTAGTAATGATTTCTAGTGTGAAACGTCTATCATTAGGTGAAAATAACTATCGATTTATGCTCAGGTAACACCACTTTTATTGAGTTTATATTTCTTAGATTTTATATTGAAATACTGTGTGCAGTAAGTATCTAATAAAGATTTATTTTCTATCCAAATAGCATACTGAGATTATTGGATATTATTATTGTAAGCTATGGAAAGGAATAACATTGCCCAAAAGGAGTTGGTAGTGCTTTTAAAGAAATGGTTGAGAGATATTTAACCAAAATTTTTACTTGCTCCCAGAGCACTATAAACAAAGTACTGTACATTACTAATAACATATAGGTTGGAAAGATTCACACTACTATTTCATTCTAATCTAGGATTTTTTTCAGTTTTTTCCATTAGAGTATAGTAGATCTGTCCTCATTTCTTAAACTGTTACTTATATTATTTGCAATTGCGTTTTCTAACTAGTTCACGAGAGTTTCTGTTCTCGACACATCTAAGAACAGTTGCATATCTGGTAGCAGAGAGTGAAGAGACTCCCCTTATGAGGTTTTCTTCTCATGTTTTGTGATATCTTGAGTAAAATAAAGTTGTTATTTCTATAAGATATCTTATTATCAGATAACTATCTTATTTGCCAGGGTAAAATTCTGTACTGTAATTCCTTTTAGAAGAAAGCACCTTGAATACTGTATATTATAAAAGGATAGCATTTGATACATTCAACATATCTCACCAATTTTTCATTTGACCAAGAAATCTAAAAGATAATTTTCCTTGACTTTAAAGCCAGAAGTCTTACAGAGGAGGAAGGGACTTTCCTTTTGCTCTGGGAGAAAGGATCGTAATCCCTGTCTCAAGTCTGTTTCTTCCTCTTTTCTTTCGGCCAACTGTTTATTTTTGTTTTTGTCAACATTTTCAGAGGGTCATGTACAAGTGAATTTGTGTGTAAGATTTTCTAAGATGATTCAAAATAGTCAACCCTGTGTAAGTCACTAATAAGGGAGGACTGTACTGTATTTACCTTAGATGCTGTAGTTTATGCAAGACTTGCAAGTGTTGGTACCTAATCTCCATGAACATTTTTTTGGCTGGTGTTCTTTATCATGTGTTTTACCTATCAAAACTGATTGTCTCGTGTCATGATATCCCAGTTTCAGTAATTCCAAATCACATTTATTATCATTATCATCTTATCAGGAAATGAGTTCCTTCTACTCTCTTCAAAAAAAAAAAAAAAAAAAAAAAAAAAACACTTGTCGAGTGCTAAACCACTAGAAGCAATCACATATCATCACTACAATACTGAAATTTGTTCTAAAGTTCAACTATTTTCTGTTTTTTTTTTTATTAAATCTTTTTATATGATTCTAAAGAATAGGAAAAAAAACCCATGCTTTATGCTTATATTTCCTATTATTTCTAAACAAACAGCAACATAAAGTAAAACATAATATTAAATGACTTTACAGGAGGTACAGTATAATTGTATACATATTCAGAGCAATAAATACAAATTATTATGGTATTTATTTGTAGTTTTGCCGTAGGTTCTTTACATTAAGTGTACTGAATTTTATGAAGTGTTTACTGTATTCAAACCTATTTATGCCATTTATGTCTTACATTATGTTTCATTGGTTAGTCTTACTGTTTACTTTTAGATATGAGAGATACAGTTTGTTATCACTGAAAACTATATTATTTCAGATTGCTGGTATTCACAGATGAAGAGATTGCAGTAGTTTCAGTTCGTGTTGATGATAATTTAGGCCACTGGATATCTTGTGTCCATAACTTTGGACCCTTGTTTACTGCCACTGTTGAAATCCACTATGAGTCGTGGGATCGACCAGCAAATGAAAAGGATTTCATAAGAAATCTCCAGGCAAGTAGCAGATACCAAGTTTTTCCCCTGTTAGGCATTTACAGTCGTGACCTAAGTATTGTAAATTATAATCATCAGACTGCTGTTTATCATTACAGTATAAGTAAGCTGAAGAATATTATAAATGATATATGATTATGGTGTTTGCATCAAACAAATAATTTTCCTAAAAAGCCAGGGATTTAGATTAAAAGATGTTACATTGCTTCACTCATTTGCAAAGAAAGGAAAGAATACAGATCTATTGTGTGGTAAGGGACACTACCATTTGTTGGAGTAACAATTTTGAGTAGTGCAAAAGCTTAATCATGTTCTTATTACTCAACAGTATTCTCATCCAATCCATACAAATTACTAATGTGTGATGTTTGTATTTACTTACAACTTACAGGTGTGGGAATTACCTAGCAACAATTGTTCATTCCATGAGTAAAGAAATCTGTATTTCCCACCATATGAGATGCATTAGGAATTACGTGCACATATATTTTGAACCAAACGATTTAGAATTTTTCCTACCTACGTGTATACTGCACAAACCTTTCATCCTTTAAAATAAGGATGTCTTCAGCAGAGCTGGAATGGACATTGAAATTGTTAACAAGGTGGTTAATGACAGGTTGAGAGTGTGGGCAAGTAGCCCCACGCACCAGCCTCTTAAAGACTCTTCACTTTGTTCGTCAGGCGCAACGAGTACAGTGTACTGTTGCATCCTATCTAATGCAGTTTAATCTTTTCCTTACCTTTTAGCTTGACTGGTTGATAATGTGGCTTCATGTTAATAATGGAGCACAGCAAAAATGTGAGTGCTCTGGATCTGCATCAATTTATGGCTAAACAGTGATAGATCCACATTACTTAAAAGTATAATTATTTGCTATTATCCACTTTTTACAGTGTAGATCATGGCCTTTTGTCAGGTTGGCGTATTCATTGAGGAGCAGGAAAATTAAGCCACCTTCCATGTTATTCTAGCAGGAGAGACTGTTTAGTACTTTGCACTCCCCATCGAGTTTGCGGTTCACCGGAGCTTTTGCATATAATCCCAGGGAGCATGTATTATGAGCATGGAGAAATTGGATCTATCTTGGATAGTTTTCATATTTTGTGGAGTGAGGCGATTGCTGATTCCAGCATGTACTGGAAGCTTTCTTGCAGATCACCAACTATGAGTGAGCTAAGGAGGGGGGGAAGAGGGTAGATGAGGAAACTGATGTCAGCATTCCTCCCTCTCCTGCTGCAACAAATAGTGGGACACCTGTCATGCCTTAAGCATCCTGACAAGGCAGGGCTGAGTCCTGGGTAGTACGTGTTCTTTGGGACAGGTGCTAGCTACCTTTTCTATAGAATCCCCACTCGTCTTGCAGTCCAATAGTATTCAAGATCACCGTGACTTGGCGGTGACAGTGTCTTTTGGTCACCTTCCTCTCCAGAGAAGTTCATTTCACAAGAGTGCCCCTACCAAAGATCCCGGGATCCCCTTCATTATCCTGTCCCATGGAGACAGGAAGTACAGACCGATTTTCCTGGTGACTGTACAAGAAAGTCCTCACCAGGAAAGTCCCTCCCAACTCTCCACTTCTCAGATGCATTGAAGGAGGGGTGGGGAATGGACCTGGCAACCTGGTTGCCTAAGGTGTATGATTAAAGGAAATACTTCTGCACTTCTACACCCTGTAATGCAAGCACTGTCTCTAACTGCAAGCATTTCAAAAAAGTTTGAGTAGGCTTTCAATAATTTTGTTGTTAGACATCAACATAGTAGCCTGTCTCGTTCACCAATCCTCTTTGCAACTTGACAGAGCAGACGCACATCTGGGCAGTATAGAAATGCCTTAGAACTATCAGTCAGGTACAGTCCAGGTAAGAGGAATGTACAGATAAACAGAGTCAGTCACCAAGAGCAAGTTGCAAATCAGATGATCAGACACATGGTCAGTTTTCAAGGATGTCTTCCAACAGCCATGGGATCACCTGACTCTTACCTCTCCTCCATTCAGCTTATTTCCTCACTCACCAAACAATTGTTGGTCACGTACTGAATTATTCATGATCTGTTAGCACTTCTAGCTACCCTTGGACCACCCTTCCCTGTCAGCAACACCTTCAGAGATGCCTTCAGAAGTCTCAAGAGAGTATACCCACAAGTCCTTCAACTTCTTAGTTTTTGGCCCTATAGCCAGCCCAGCTCTCATATGGAATAGGAAGCATCTTGTTTATGGTAACATGTTCGGTGTAAGTGTGGATGAAATGTAGAATGACTGGCTCTTCGGCTTCTTCTTTCATTTCCTGTACTTAGAGATGGGCTTTTGTACTGTTACACAGTGGTTCTGATTTAGATACTGGTAAGCTACATTTCTGAGCATCATTATTATTAGACTGGATCTATAAGTAGTTCTTCCCATCCTCTCTTTAAGAGGGGAAAGATGGTGGAATGGATTACCCCCCCCCCTTTGGCCATCATACACCAGGTATTTTTTTTCAGACGGCATCTCCCCTTCAGGGATGAAAGATTCTTTCATAGACCAGGTCCTATCAACCTACTCATCCCTATGATTGGCTGATGAGAGGTTGCTTCAGTCCTCTCCTTCACTTCTGTATGAGACCAATGAGACTGGCTTTTCCAGGAAAAAAAATGACAGTTTGTATTTACTAATAAGTGAGTCTCCCTATTTCAAAAGGCAAATGGTTTCTATAAACAAGGGAACAAAAAACAAATTTTAAAAGTAATTTTTAATCTTCCCAGCTATGCATACCTGAGTCTTAAAGTTAAGCTTCCGACTTCAACCACCGTTCTGTCCGGAGCCGAAGGTCAAGAGTGAAGAGTCTTTAAAAGGCAAGTGGGTAGGGCTACTTGCCCGTGCCCACCACCTGTCGCTGACTACCTCCTTAACAATACTTATGGCCATTCCAGTTCTGCTGAAGACATTGAACTATTTTAAAGGAGTTTTGTGTAGCTAGGATGTCCTAGAGGGCGCTCGTGTTAGGTGTCGGTGGCGTGGTCTAAGTGTGGTTTCTAGGGCCTCTGTTACGGCCCTTCCCTTTGATGAAGGAATTATCTAGATGGAAGACAGCCTGTGAATAGTGGTTTTCACACGCCCCTGCTGTATACACGACACCCACAAGGTGCTCGCGCGAGGGTAGTAACCTCTGCATTCCATGCTTTTATCTTTCTCTGGTATATTTGGAAGAATTATATCAGAAAAATGTAAAGAAGGACCTTTTCACTGGGCGTCACAGGTCTCTCCCCAGAAATAGATTTTTCCTTCGTCAAAATCCCTTTATTTAATCAGTAAACAGTTTTTATTACATGTAAAATACATGAATACAAACTTTGATTTTCTAGCATTACTTCATTTACTGTAACCATTATTTGTATCCCACAGGTGGTTCATGTTAGCTTGGAATAATCTTTTGTCTTCCAATTGATATGCAGATATTTATAGAATTGATTTAACTTTGATAGGCTACATGTAAATGGTTTTAGAACAGTTAATGCTGATTCATAATAATCTGAACCTGGAGGTATATGATTGAGCTCAAATTGACACTACCTTGTAAAATCTATTGAAGGAAAAATATTTTATTGTACTTCTAGAAAATTACTCTACAGTGCATGATTAATATATGATAAATAAATTTACAAGAATTTTTTAGGTTTTGGTCGGCAATTCATCGGGAAGCAAAACACTATTAAGAATTGGCTCAAATGGGGCAGGTTTTGAGTTACCAAAGCCATCTTTCTTAGCTGGTATTATCCTATCTCTGAAAGTACATGATGTGGTAAGTAAGGAAAGAACTTGTTTTTTTGTAACCTACTTTGCTTATATTTGTTTTGTTGTCAGAATTTTGTACCTTTTTATTGAATGGTTAAATGAAACTTTTAAATACATAAAATTAAAATTTTTATAACAAGGCTACAGTTTGTTTAAGTATGATATCTCTTAAATTAATTTGTATATGTATCTTGTATATAAGTTACTGATTATCCCAAAAAATCATATACCATATTAAGTGTCTTGTGCTATAATTATTTAACTGAAAATATATCAAAAGTTTTGATGTACTTTAAAATATCTCTATAAAGGATTTTGAAAGTGATTAAATTCGGATTTTTATAAACAAAATAACCTTTTCTTACCTGCAATTAGCTATTATTATTTACAAAAAGGAGTCCCAGATACTTTAGTCCCTAATAAGATAAGAAAAGAAAACAGCAGACAGCTGATCACCTCGTGTTTCTATGGCTGTATCGCCAGTCAGAGCCAACTGCTTCCCTCATTCTCCATTTGTTTGGTTAATGAAAAGCAATAAGGCAATTTTTACTTTATGATTTCATTTTGTTTCTCAAAAAAGAATTTATTTTGTGTCAGTTGCATATCAAACGCATAATAACCAAAGTTGGACGGTGATATATTCCTGGCCATTCAAAGTAATGAAGAATTAATTGTAATGATACTTCTAACAGCTCTAGGGAACATAAACATACAGGAGTAATAAATATACAAGTAAATTTCATTAAATTTTAAAGAAAAAATATTCAGAGAAATGAATCTACCCAATGAAATAGATAAGAGAAGAAAATAAAATAGAACGGACAGAAACATAATAAATTCACATACACTGCACACATACCAACTCCAGAGCACTATCTATCTTATGGAATAATTGCATACCATACATGTAAACATAAGTAAATTAAACATAAAATTATTTAAACGAAATCAAGTTAAATAGTTAAAGCAGCTGAGGATACATCATTGGCTTAAGCAGTTTCATCACAATCACTGGAAACAGATGATGATAAAAAGGCTGAAAGTGAATATGAGGGTACTTCTTAAAACTATTAGGTTAAAATTCCAAATAGCATTTGGGAACTTCAGGAGAGCCTTAATCAATCATCCAGACCATTGAGGAATGCTTAAGTTGTCGCTGTAGACTGGTGGGTATTGCAGCATCCAGGCAGCATTATTGGGTGTCTACTGTGTTCTTATTTGATCAGGGACTGAAACATCCAGGACTTCATTTGAGATGCAAAAAAAAAAGGCTCACTATAAAGACTGGATTTTTGTTATAAGCTTGATTTATTAAGAGTTATGCTTTCTTGAGACATTGCTTTAAAACTGGTGCCTTCTTAAGAATATTTTTTTAAACTATTTCAATTTTTTCTTTAAATAAGTTCTATAAGAATATAGTTTTTTAGTCATTATACAGTATGTTTTTAGGATATGAATGCGTCTTATGGAAAAGGATGTAGGATAGGAAGGGAATGGTCTTTATATTTAAACGGATCCCTGAATCTTAGGAAGATATTGCCGTTTGTGTCATAGCTACCTAAATATCAGGTACACAAGTTGTGATGCTGTTGTTGAAAAGAATTGTAGGAATTTTAAATGGATGAAGGTAAAACAGTACCATAATATATTTTAGTTTTTAGACTTAAAATTAGAATACAGTACTTCTTTGAAACTATCTGCTGAAGGGTGATCTTTTCATTTGTGAAGGTGCATGAAGATCTGAAAGTTTCAAGAAGGGTATAGATTTGCTGACAGACTATCTCATAATTTTTTTTTTTTGCTAGAATTTACTCTTTCCACTTCGTTTTTTTTTCTTCTATTACTTTCTTTTCTCTACCAGTAACAGTCATGTATGTTGAAGAAATACAGTAGGTTCCATTATAGAATCCTAAGACTACAGTACTCCTTTACGTAAGAAATATTGTGAACGACATAATCAGGTGATAGCTAAACTTCCCTCTTAACCCAGAACGTTGTTTCTTGTGAAATTTCATGTTTCTTTTTATTTCTTTTGTAGTTGTCTTAGAAAATATATCTTTTAATGGACTATAATTGTACTTGTTTTGCCTGATGAATCTGTTTTGTCCTTGTCCCTTGATTATAGTTTATCATCATCTATGTGACTGGTGTTGGCCTTTGTTGTGTCATCCTCATTCTTGGCAAATATCAAGGTAAGAGATTGTTTTTGTGTTGTGCAGTACAGAATGGTATATCTGATCATTCAAGGTCTCTTTGAGAGAACTTTTAATAAAGAACCCTAAGTAAAACACCAGAAAAACACTTTTTATAATGTTAATGATTGTTTATATTGTTATTACTTAAATCAGACGTTTTTCAAAATACCAATTACAGTACTATATTGGTTATTAGATTTAGTTTTAAATGTAGTTAGTAATTTTCCTTTCTAAATTCAATATACTGTATAGTATTTAATTCTAGTTACATCTCATATCCATTTCCCTTTGCAGTTAAATAATAATTTTCTTGATAAGAATGATGTTAGATTTTTATACTCTTCAGGTTTTATTATTTGAGTAGATAGCATCATACCTAGTAAAATGATAGAGCTATGGCTAATTATGCATCCAGGGATATCAAGTGCATTCATATGAGTGAATTTCCAGCCATATCCTCAACATATAGTGTTTGTTTAAGGTTTAAATTCTCTCCATTCCAAAGGTATCATCTGCAGTGTGCATTGGATTGTAGAGAGATAAAGATTTTTTTTGAGAATCCATATGACCTATCTATGTGACTTTCTGCCCTTAGCCTCATATTTTTCATCTTCCCCCTTTGGTTGTTTTCTACTTAGTTGTCCAACTTATTGAAACTCACCATGATCCAATTTTGATCTTCCATTGAAGAACAAATCCTTTGAGCAAGCCCTGTGTAGTCTTGTTAAACTCATGGGATTTCACATTTTTTATGACCTGTGGATGAATATGTTGCATAGAGACAGAAGGTCAATAAGAGGAATAAGAATACATGTTCAATTTTCTAAGAGATCAGTGAGTGTTCCCATCATGGAAAGCTTCACAGAACTGGATAATCCCATCTTCAGCAAAACATTGCAATGGATCTACAAGATCATTAGTTTGGAAAGTCAGTTGATACAGAGGAGAATAGTTATCAATCTCCCTATTCCAATCTCAGGACAGAAACTTGTGGACAAAATGGCCAGACCAGTTATGATAATCCAATGGTTTATTCTCAGCTATTTTAGCTCATTGACTAGAGGATCAGGTGATGTAATAAGCTTTGACTGTGTGCAGCTCCCCAATCGTTCCCCTTGCCCTCAGTAGCTTTGACTTCATATGTCAACATGATTGAGTGTTTTTTTTTCAATATTAAACTTACCCGATAATCATGTAGCTGTCAACTCCGTTGCCCGACAGAATTCTATGGAGGGATACGCCAGCTATCACAATACTAGAAGGGGGTGTACTTACCAGCGCCACCTGTGGCCAGGTACTCAATCATTTGTTGTTTACACCTCCTCAATTATTCCTCTGTCGTGCCTCCGGCTAGACGTTCTGGGATACGCTTATGGTCTTCGAGTTTATTCTCGCTTATTTGGTGATGTATTCTCTTTGATTTACGGCTGTCGCATTACTAGAAACCTTCTGATATTAGCTAGATAGCTTTTATTTAATTCAGTTTAACGGTTAACGAATTTTTGCTTGTTTTTTGGATCTCCCTTTGACTTCTCTTGAAAACAAAATGTCTGACATTTCGCAAGCCCCCTCCCATAGACGATGTAGGTCTTGCAATAGACGTATTCCGAAGGTCTCGGTAGATCCTCACACCGCTTGTTCTGACTGTAGGGACAGACCCTGTCAGTTAGAAAATCGATGTGAGGAATGCGCCGGACTTTCGGAATTGGATTTTGTCCGACTTTTAAAGTATTCTTCTAAGTTAGAGAGAATTAGAGCTAGGAGGAGTTCTTCTCACTCTTCTTTATTTTCCTCATCTCATGATCCCCAACCTGATCCTACCCCTGTAGTGGCTACCCCCGATCCTACTGTGTGCCCTCCGCCTGATATGTCAGTGGTTTTACGCGCTATTCAGGCTTTAGGCGATAAGGTAGAGTCAGTGGTAAGTGACCATAAGTCTCTGATGGCCGAAGTGAAAGAGTTGAAGGCCAAGAGTGCAGTGGGTGAAGTTAGTGCCAGTGCTGTGACGAGTGCTAGTGTCGGTGCAGTGCCTTGTACTAGTGTTAGTGCCAGTGTGGTGCGTGGGGATTTTTCTGTGCGAGCCAGTCGTTCTCCCAGTCCGGGACCTCTTGCAAGCTCCCAAGCCCAGGGGAGAAGCAATGTCGAAGGGCATAAGGGTTCGGCAGGCCTTGTTAGGCGCACAGAATTATCCTCAGTGGTTGCGGGCGTGTCTTCCACAGACCGTCACTCCCACTTGCAGACGATTGAGCCCGTCTTCCGCTCGTCCGCTGATCTTCTCTCGGGGAAGAAACGTTGGTCTCAGGTCTCTAGACCGCTTAAACGCAGAGTCCAGCCCTCGAGTGCTCAGCCAGGTTGCAGTCGTTGGCTCAGCTCTGACTCGCCTCAGTCATCTAGCGACTGTACTCCGCCCAAGAGGAGTAAGGTACAACAGAGCTGCACCGGTGGTGCAACCACTGTTATGGCTTTACCTCAGTCTGCTACTGTCTCTGCTGATCCCAAGTGGTCTATGCTTCAGTCCATGCAAGCTCAGCTTTCGGACCTGATGCGTGAGTGTCGTGCTGAGAGTGTTGCTCCTCCTGCACCTGTGGTGCACCAACCTCCTGCACCCGTTCAGCCTGTGCTGCACCCGCCTGCACCGGTGGTGCACCAACCTCCTGCACCCGTTCAGCCTGTGCTGCACCCGCCTGCACCGGTGGTGCACCAACCTCCTGCACCCGTTCAGCCTGTGCTGCACCCACCTGCACCGGTGGTGCACCAACCTCCTGCACTCGCTGCACCCAGTCGCAGCTCCATCTGCCAGGCATACGAGGTTGAACCACTTTCTGTGTTCACTGTTCCCAGTGTTGTTCAGCATCAGCCTTCTTTAAGGCAACCTTCGGTTTGGGATCAGGAGGATTACTCCACTCTTCCTCCTCCTCCCCTGGCTGCTCCACCGGCGGTGCAACTCTCGGTGGAGGTACAACAACCTCTTCCACCAGTGAGTCACCGAGCTCTACCCGTGCACCCTGATCCTGCTCCTCAGACATCTCTGCTTGCGGGAACTTTACCTTGTTCTGCACAGCCTCGGTCTCTTCACGCTCCACTCATACCACAGGAACAGGAACGGACTACTCCGCCTCCGTCCTCCGTTCAGCTGGTGCATTCCTTGGGTGCAACTCTTGCTAGGAGTCATCCTCCTTCACCCTTGCACCTGCCTTCTGCTCCGACTGTTGTTCAACCTATGCAGTCTGAACCTCAGGTTTTCCCTCAAGTTGAGGAAACCTCTGCTGTTGTTCCTACCCATTCTGACTCTGCGGTTCAGCATTCTGGTCCTTTTGCTTCGCTACCTTCTGCTGATGAAGTGTCGGATGATGAGGAGGCACATCTTGATCCCTCATCAGACGTGGAGGAGTCTAAGCCTTCTCCATTGTCTGTTGATTTTAGAAAGGTCTTGGCTCTACTCAGGGAGCTTTACCCTGACCACTTCGTCTCTGCTGTTCCCCGCTCTCCTCCATCTGAGTTTTCGCTAGGCGTGCAACAAGCTAAGTCGTGCTATACTAAGCTTGTCCTAGCTAGATCCTCCAAGAGGGCCTTAAGGATCTTAGGGGATTGGCTTCAGTCTAAACAACACCTGGGCAAGACTTCCTTCATGTTCCCTCCAACGAAGCTCGCATCGAAAGGTTGCGTTTGGTATGCCACAGGGGAAGCACCAGGCTTGGGAGTTCCTGCCTCTGCCCAGGCTGACTTCTCAAGTCTGGTGGACTCGCCTAGGAGGACTGCGATGAGACGCTCGAAGGTTTGTTGGACCTTCTCAGACCTGGATCATCTTCTGAAAGGGTTGTTCAGAGCTTTCGAGATGTTCAATTTTCTCGACTGGTGCCTGGGAGCCCTCAGCAAGAAAACATCTCCTGCGGACAAAGACTCTGCCATGTTAATTATGTCCTGCATGGATAAGGCTATCAGGGATGGATCGGGTGAGCTAGCGTCGTTATTTGTATCAGGGGTGTTGAAGAAAAGAGAACAACTGTGTTCCTTCCTCTCAGCCAGCATTACACCGTGCCAGCGGTCTCAGCTCCTTTTTGCTCCACTCTCTAAGTTCCTCTTTCCAGAGGAGCTAGTTAAGGACTTGTCGGCTGCCCTGATACAGAAGGACACGCACGATCTTGTAGCTTCATCGGCTCGTAAGTCTAAGGTTACCACCTCTGTCCCCAAGACTTATCGCTCTCCAGTGGCTGATACCCCGGCCACTAGGTTCATACCGCCCTTTCGTGGTAGAGCCCCCAGCCGAGGAAGCTCCCGTCCAGACTCTCACAGGGGCAAGTCTAAGAAAGGACCCAGGACATCCAAGGGAAAACACTGACTCTCAGATTCTCCAGACAACAGTAGGTGCCAGGCTCAAGATCTTCTGGCAAGCCTGGGAGAAGAGAGGTGCAGACGCACAGTCTGTCAGTTGGCTGAGGTACGGTTACAGGATTCCATTCTGCCTCAAACCGCCTCTGACCACATCGCCCATCAACCTCTCTCCCAACTACAAAGAAGAGGACAAGAGGCTAGCATTGCAACAGGAGGTGTCGCTACTTGTGCAGAAGAAGGCAGTGGTTATAGTCCGGGACCATCAATCCCCGGGCTTCTACAACCGTCTCTTTCTTGTGGCCAAAAAGACAGGAGGTTGGAGACCGGTGCTGGACGTCAGCTCTCTCAACGAGTATGTCACCAAGCAGACGTTCACAATGGAGACGACCAAGTCGGTCTTAGCAGCGGTCAGACAGGAGGACTGGATGGTCTCATTGGACTTGAAAGATGCATACTTTCACGTTCCCATTCATCCAGACTCCCAACCTTTCCTGAGATTCGTTTTCGGAAAGGTTGTCTATCAGTTCCAAGCCCTGTGTTTTGGCCTAAGCACAGCTCCTATGGTCTTTACTCATCTGATGAGGAATGTAGCGAAATTCCTGCACTTATCGAACATCAGAGCCTCCCTCTACCTAGACGACTGGCTGTTGAGAGCCTCCACGAGTCGTCGTTGTCTGGAGAACCTCTCTTGGACTTTAGATCTAATCAGAGACCTAGGTCTATTAGTCAATTTAGAGAAATCTCAACTCATTCCCTCCCAATCCATTGTATACCTGGGAATGGAGATTCAGAGTCGGGATTTTCGGGCTTTTCCATCGGCCCCCAGGATAAACCAAGCCCTACAGTGCATCATGAGCATGCTGAAGAGGAGCAATTGCTCAGTGAGACAGTGGATGAGTCTCACAGGGACCCTCTCATCTCTGGCCCTGTTTGTCGAGCTGGGGAGACTCCACCTCCGCCCTCTTCAATTCCATCTTGCAGCTCATTGGGACAAGGGCTCGACTCTAGAAGCAGTCTCTATCCCTATCAACCAAGAGATGAAGACCACTCTCCGGTGGTGGAAGCACAATCTTCTTCTCAAGGAGGGTCTATCATTGGCCATCCAGACCCCCCATCTTCTTCTCTTCTCGGATGCATCGGACTCGGGCTGGGGTGCGACCTTGGACGGACGGGAATGCTCAGGAGTGTGGAACAAGGAACAAGGATTACTCCACATCAATTGCAAGGAACTGTTAGCAGTCCATCTTGCCCTGTTGAACTTCAAGTCCCTCCTGCTAGGCAAAGTGGTGGAGGTGAATTCAGACAACACCACAGCCTTGGCTTACATCTCCAAGCAAGGAGGGACCCATTCGAGGAGCCTTTACGAGATCGCAAGGGACCTCCTCATTTGGTCAAGAGGTCTAAACCTCACTCTGGTCACGAGGTTCATCCAGGGCGATATGAATGTTTCAGCGGATCGCCTCAGCAGAAGGAATCAGGTCATTCCCACGGAATGGACCCTCCACAAGAGTGTGTGCAACAGACTTTGGACGTTGTGGGGTCAACCTACCAAAGACCTGTTTGCCACCTCCATCACCAAGAGACTTCCGCTTTATTGTTCCCCTGTTCCAGACCCTGCAGCGGTTCATGTAGATGCTTTCCTTCTGAACTGGTCCCATCTCGACCTGTACGCATTCCCTCCGTTCAAGATTATAAACAAAGTTCTGCAGAAATTCGTCTCGCACGAAGGGACACGGCTGACGCTGGTTGCTCCCCTTTGGCCTGCAAGAGAATGGTACACAGAGGTACGTCAATGGCTAGTCGACTTCCCCAGGACTCTACCTCTAAGAGTGGACCTTCTACGTCAACCACACGTAGACAGGTTGCACCCAAACCTCCACGCTCTTCGACTGACTGCCTTCAGACTGTCGAAAGATTCGCTAGAGCTAGAGGCTTTTCGAAGGAGGCAGCCAGTGCGATTGCCAGAGCTAGAAGAATTTCCACTCGTAGAGTCTACCAGTCTAAGTGGGAGGTCTTCCGAAGCTGGTGTAGAGCCAATTCAATATCCTCTACCAATACCTCTGTGATCCAAATAGCTGACTTCCTGATTCATCTTAGGAATGAGAGATCCCTTTCTACTTCTACAATTAAAGGGTATAGGAGCATGTTGGCCTCAGTCCTCCGCCACAGGGGTTTGGACCTGTCTTCCAACAAGGACCTTCAAGACATTCTCAAGTCTTTTGAGACGTCTAAAGAACGTCGTCTTTCCACTCCAGGCTGGAATCTGGACGTAGTCTTAAGGTTCCTTATGACATCTAGGTTCGAACCTCTCCAGTCAGCTTCCTTCAAGGATCTTACCCTCAAGACTGCTTTTCTCGTTTGCCTTGCAACAGCTAAGAGAGTCAGTGAGGTTCATGCCTTCAGCAAGAACATTGGTTTCACAACCGAATCAGCTACATGTTCTTTTCAGCTTGGATTCCTAGCAAAGAACGAACTTCCTTCACGTCCTTGGCCTAGATCGTTCGAAATACCTAGCCTCTCCAACATGGTAGGTAACGAACTAGAGAGAGTTCTTTGCCCTGTCAGAGCTCTCAAATATTATCTGAAGAGGTCTAAACCTATTCGAGGACAGTCAGAAGCCTTATGGTGTGCCATCAAGAAACCCTCGAGACCCATGTCCAAGAATGGGCTTTCGTACTATATAAGGCTTCTGATCAGAGAAGCACATTCTCACTTAAAGGAGGAAGACCTTGCGTTGCTGAAGGTAAGGACCCACGAAGTAAGAGCTGTTGCTACTTCGTTGGCCTTTAATAAAAACCGTTCTCTGCAGAGCATTATGGATGCAACCTATTGGAGGAGCAAGTCAGTGTTTGCATCATTTTATCTGAAAGATGTCCAGTCTCTTTACGAGAACTGCTACACCCTGGGACCATTCGTAGCAGCGAGTGCAGTAGTAGGTGAGGGCTCAGCCACTACATTCCCATAATCCCATAACCTTTTTAACCTTTCTCTTGAATACTTTTATTGTTGTTTTTATGGTTGTTACGGTAGGCTAAGAAGCCTTCCGCATCCTTGGATTTGGCGGGTGGTCTATTCATTCTTGAGAAGCGCCTGGGTTAAAGGTTTGGTAGAGGTCCTTTAGTAGGGTTGCAACCCCTTGTACTTTGGCACCTTTGGGTTGATTCAGCCTCCAAGAGGAACGCTGCGCTCAGTAAGGAAGACGAACTTTAAATAAAAGGCAGAGTAACGGTTCTATTCGACTTCCTTACCAGGTACTTATTATTTCATTGTTATTTGAGATAACTGTTATATGAAATTTGGGGATACTTAGCTATCCTTTAATCATGTACACTGGTTTTCACCCACCTCCCTGGGTGTGAATCAGCTACATGATTATCGGGTAAGTTTAATATTGAAAAATGTTATTTTTATTAATAAAATAAATTTTTGAATATACTTACCCGATAATCATGATTTAATCGACCCTCCCTTTCCTCCCCAGAGAGAACCAGTGGACCGAGGAATAATTGAGGAGGTGTAAACAACAAATGATTGAGTACCTGGCCACAGGTGGCGCTGGTAAGTACACCCCCTTCTAGTATTGTGATAGCTGGCGTATCCCTCCATAGAATTCTGTCGGGCAACGGAGTTGACAGCTACATGATTATCGGGTAAGTATATTCAAAAATTTATTTTATTAATAAAAATAACATTTTTATAGAATTCCCAGTCATCGTGAACTGGCGTGAGTGAGCTCTAGGTGCAACAAGTATGCTACCTTCTGATGAAGGCAAGGTTTCTGAAATTATCACAAAGCCTTCTAGAGTTTCTGCTATTAACCTTTATTGGCCAAAATAGAAAATTTTCTATGGTTGGTGCGGAGAAATGATATTTCAATTATAAAATAAATTTTTGAATATACTTACCCGGTGAATATATAATAGCTGCAACTCTGTTGCTCGACAGAAACATACAATAAAAACTCGCCAGCGATCGCTATACAGGTTGCGGGTGTGCCCACCAGCGCCAACTGTCGGCCAGATACCACTCTCGATGTAAACAAAGACTCAATTTCTTCTCATCCCACTGCGTCTCTATTGGGGAGGAAGGGAGGGTCGTTTAATTTATATATTCACCGGGTAAGTATATTCAAAAATTTATTTTATAATTAAAATATCATTTTTAAATATTTAACTTAGCCGGTGAATATATAATAGCTGATTCACACCCAAGGAGGTGGGTAGAGACCAGAGTTAAATATGTTTACATCGTATAAGCTAAGAGTTTTTTATTTCATTTTGGCAGTTATCAATATAACAAAACCAAAAAATAGGTACCTGGTAAGGAAGTCGACTTAGACGATTACTCTGCCTTGTAAGTACGTCTTCCTTACGGAGCCCAGCGATCCTCTTAGGATGCTGACAGACCCCCAGGAGCTGAAGTATGAAGGGCTGCAACCCATACAACAGGACCTCATCAAACCCCTAATCTGGGCACTCTCAAGAAATGACTTTGACCACCCGCCAAATCAACCAGGATGCGAAAGGCTTCTTAGCCTTCCGGACAACCCATAAAAACAACATTAAAACATTTCAAGAGACAGATTAAAAGGGTATGGAATTAGGGAATTGTAGTGGTTGAGCCCTCACCCACTACTGCACTCGCTGCTACGAATGGTCCCAGTGTGTAGCAGTTCTCGTAAAGAGACTGGACATCTTTCAAGTAAAATGACGCGAACACTGACTTGCTTCTCCAATAGGTTGCGTCCATGATACTTTGCAGAGATCTATTTTGCTTAAAGGCCACGGAAGTTGCTACAGCTCTAACCTCGTGCGTCTTAACCTTAAGCAAAGATCGGTCTTCCTCACTCGAGTGTGAATGAGCTTCTCGTATTAACAATCTGATAAAATATGACAAAGCATTCTTTGACATAGGCAAGGATGGTTTCTTAACCGAACACCATAACGTTTCAGATTGGCCTCGTAAAGGTTTAGTACGAGCTAAGTAGAACTTAAGAGCTCTAACAGGGCATAAGACTCTTTCTAGTTCATTGCCTACGATCTCCGATAAGCTAGGAATATCGAAAGATTTAGGCCAAGGACGAGAAGGTAGCTCATTTTTGGCTAGGAAACCAAGTTGCAGAGAACAAGTAGCTTTTTCTGACGAAAACCCGATGTTCTTGCTGAAGGCATGAAGCTCACTGACTCTTTTAGCCAAGGCTAAGCATACCAGGAAAAGAGTCTTAAGAGTGAGATCTTTCAGGGAGGCTGACTGTAAAGGCTCAAACCTGTCTGACATGAGGAATCTTAGGACCACGTCTAAATTCCACCCAGGAGTAGCCAAACGACGCTCCTTAGAGGTCTCGAAAGACTTAAGGAGGTCTTGCAGATCTTTATTGTTGGAAAGCTCTAAGCCTCTATGCCGGAAGACCGAGGCCAACATGCTTCTGTAGCCCTTGATAGTAGGAGCTGAAAGGGATCGTACTTTTCTCAGGTATAAGAGAAAATCAGCTATTTGGGCTACAGAGGTACTGGTCGAGGATACGGAAACTGACTTGCACCAGTCTCGGAAGACTTCCCACTTCGATTGGTAGACTCTAATGGTAGACGCTCTCCTTGCTCTAGCAATCGCACTGGCTGCCTCCTTCGAAAAGCCTCTAGCTCTCGAGAGTCTTTCGATAGTCTGAAGGCAGTCAGACGAAGAGCGTGGAGGCTTTGGTGTACCTTCTTTACGTGTGGTTGACGTAGAAGGTCTACTCTTAGAGGAAGACTTCTGGGAATGTCTACTAGCCATCGAAGTACCTCGGTGAACCATTCTCTCGCGGGCCAGAGGGGAGCAACTAACGTCAACCTTGTCCCTTCGTGAGAGGCGAATTTCTGCAGTACCTTGTTGACAATCTTGAATGGTGGGAATGCGTAAAGATCTAGATGTGACCAATCTAGGAGGAAGGCATCTATATGTATTGCTGCTGGGTCCGGGACTGGAGAGCAATAGAATGGAAGCCTCTTGGTCAGCGAGGTTGCAAAGAGATCTATGGTGGGTTGACCCCAAGTCGTCCAAAGTCTCTTGCACACATCCTTGTGGAGGGTCCATTCGGTTGGAATTACTTGACCTTTCCGACTGAGACAATCTGCTAGGACGTTCAAGTCGCCCTGGATGAACCTCGTTACTAGGGAGATGCCTCGATCTTTTGACCAGATGAGCAGGTCCCTTGCGATCTCGTACAAAGTCAGTGAGTGGGTACCTCCTTGTTTGGAAATGTACGCCAAGGCCGTGGTGTTGTCCGAGTTTACCTCCACCACCTTGCCTCGAAGGAGATTCTCGAAGCTTATCAAGGCCAGATGAACCGCCAAAAGCTCCTTGCTGTTGATATGCATGCTCCTCTGACTCGAGCTCCACAGACCTGAGTATTCCCGACCGTCCAGCGTCGCGCCCCAGCCCAAGTCCGATGCGTCCGAGAAGAGAACGTGGTTGGGTATCTGAACTGCCAGGGGAAGACTCTCTCGTAGGCTGATATTGTCCTTCCACCAAGTCAGACAAGACTTTATCTTTTCGGAAATCGGGATCGAGACCGCCTCTAGCGTCTTGTCCTTTTTCCAGTGAAAAGCCAGATGGAATTGAAGAGGACGGAGGTGTAGCCTTCCTAGCGAGACAAATTGCTCCAGGGATGACAGCGTCCCTACCAGACTCATCCACAGCCTGACTGAGCAGCGTTCTTTCTTCAGCATCTTCTGGATGGAGAGCAGGGCTTGATCTATTCTGGGGGCCGACGGAAAAGCCCGAAAAACTTGACTGTGAATCTCCATCCCTAAATACAGAATAGTTTGGGATGGGACCAGCTGTGACTTTTCCAAATTGACTAGGAGTCCCAATTCCTTGGTCAGATCTAGAGTCCAATTGAGATCCTTCAGACAGCGATGACTGGAAGAGGCTCTGAGAAGCCAGTCTTCCAAGTACAGGGAGGCTCTGATCTCCGATAGCTCGAAACTGGTACCCCACATTCCTGTAAACAAACCTCAGAAACGGTTGGGAATCCGGGTGTATAGGAATGTGGAAGTATGCCTCCTGAAGGTCGAGAGTGACCATCCAGTCGCCTTCCATAAATGCTGTCAAGACAGCCTGGTAGACTTCATCGTGAAGTTTGTCTTGACAATGAATACATTGAGCGCACTTGCCTCTTACGTACTCCTGCAGTGAACATGGCTGCCAAATCATGGAGCCATCCCTGAGGGACTTGTCCCTGCAGAGAACGTGGCTGTCAGATCATTGGAGCCATCCCTGAAAGCCTTGTTTATGCATGACATAATTGTACAGCAAAACTTCAAAGGCTCGAAAACAGCTGTGAAGTTGACCTGTAAAATCTAGGAGCGTCTCCTGGCCAGGCGCCAGGGAGAGTCTACGAGATTTGAGAAGTCTATCTGGGCAGAGGCAGGAACTCCCAAGCCGAGAACTTCTCTCGTGTCATATCAGACTCTCGCTCTATAAGCCAGTTTAAAAGAAGGGAAAGCAAAGGCTGTATCCCCCAAACTCCTGGTGATAAACCAGTCGCCTAGCAAACGTAAAGCTCTCTAGGAGAGCGAGAGAGCACTAGCTTATAAAACAACGGCTTCGAAGTAGCTAGGCCTAGTGTAAGCTCTGACGTTTAGGCGAACGAGGAGCAGCAGTTACAAAAAGATCCGGACAAAGATCCTTAAAAATCAGCATGATTTATTTAAAGTCCATAGAGGGCTAAGCAGCTTTAGGCTCCTCTCCGTCTGACAGAGTCCTCAAGGGAATATCAGTAGGAGGGGGAACAGCAACTTCCTCATCTAAAGGAACCTTGTCCGATAATAGCTGAGTCTCAAGCAAGGGAGAGACCTACCGTGGTGGCAATGCTTTACAAGCAGAGTCCACACGCACTGGTGCATTAGTAGCGGACCAGGACGCAACGTCATGTAACTGCTTGACAGTCTGTGAACTGTCAACAACAACAGGTGCGAGAGACCAGGACGCAACGTCATGTAACTGCTTGACAGTCTGTGAACTGTCAACAACAACAGGTGCGTGAGGACGCACAGCGTCCACTCGAGACTGCTTTGACCGCCTAGACTGAGCAGTCAAAACAACTCTAGAATGCGGAGGTTGACGCACATCGTCAAAACAAGTCAACTCCGATTGTTAGCGAACGTCCTGAACGTCAACAGGAGCATCAGCAAGTGGCCTAAAGTCCAAATGTGGCTGAAAATCCACACGAGACCGCATCGAGTGTGGTTCTAAACAACCTGACTGACGTGACTTAGCTACGCCAACGTCAACAGGACGCACAAAGGAACGTTAGGTTGGCTGAAAGCCAGGATCTCGATGAGATAAACGGCTAGGCTCAACGGACTAATCGGCAGAAGAGTCTTCCATAAGGGAGGCAAGCTTATTCTGCATGTCTTGCCGTACAACCCATTTAGGATCAACGGAAAAGGTTGCGGTAAGAGACGAGGGTAACGTCTGTGACCGCAAAACCTTGCCAACAAAAAGACTCTCGGAGTCTGTGTTACGCTTTTGTTAGGCGGCGAGCAGTCTTCCGATGGCTGCATAGGGTCAGAGCTGTCCTAATGGCTACAACCAGGACGCCGGACCTGTCCTGAAAGGACTGACTTTCGCTTAAGGGCCTCGAAACCTTGTTTCAGGTTTCTTATGCGAAAAGCCTTCGGATGACGAGGAGAAAAACGTCTCTCTCGCCTTATGGTAGGGGTGATCTTGGTAAGATACACCCGATACCATAGAGGGAACGTCTGTTCGCTGATCAAGGCCTCTCGAACCCATAAGTCGTACGACATTACTTCTCCCCTGGGCTTGGGAGCTTGCAAGAGGTCCCGGACTAGGCGAACGACAGGCACGAACAGACGAACCCTCGGTCGCAACACTGATAACACTTTGCGCAATATCACTTTATCACTACGATTTTCTGTTTAGCACTTATTTCACTGAAATCGAAACTTTTACTGATTTCTACCTGAAGCACGCAATTCTAACCTCATCAAAAGGTAGTAATAGCGAAATCAGTCGTATAATGCAAGCACATTAATACCAGCAAAAAACAGTAAACATATTTTAAGATAAAAAATTCAGTGGATGGGGAAGAGACTAAACACTAGTTCATTCAAAACTACGTTTTCAATCTCTCACCGTACATTGCCTGGGGACGAGAATAAAAAACTAAAAACGTTTTATCCTTTCTCCCCTTACAGAGACTAGGGACGAGAGTAACTCGAGAACAATGTTACCCGCTTGAACGGAACGTTTTCTCCCCTCTCTCTCCCTCCGTCTCTATCTCTCTCTCTCTCTCTCTCTTGATTACGCACCTAAGAGAAGAGCCCACTTACGTTTCGTCAAAAAAACATGTTATTTGACCAAAGGAAAAAAAACTGAAAGGTTTTTCAATTAAAAAGTTCCTTTAAAATAGAATTTAAAACATTTAAGCTTTGAAAGAAGAATGAACAAAACGTCAGAATCGATTTACTCTTTCTGCAAAGTGAAACCGTGATACTCTCTCTCTCTATCGTAACGATAGAGCGCAAACTGCGTAGCATAAATAAACTAAACGTTAGTTCATCTTTGAAACAGTACGAAGACTATTCAAAGAAAATCTTTCATAAAATATCTATTAAAAAATATTCATTTAAAGTTTTAAATCATTAGCTCTTTAAAAGCTATTTACGATTGAAAGGGCTCAACGTTGTTTAACTTCAGTTTCCAAGTTAGGACCGCCTACTCTCAGGAAGGTCGCATATAAACAAATCATTAAAATTTATTTTTATGTTTATTATAAATGGAAAGTTAATCGAAGAGGCCTAATAAAGGCGGCGAGATATAAAATATATAGAGGAAAATCTATAATTAATTTATAACGTGATAAGATAATTGCTAAAAGCCTAAACACACTTCCGTCTAAGGGAAGGGTCGGCCATTTAAAAGTCAAAGAAAGTCCATACTCTCTTTGTCATCAAAAAAATTAAATCTATCCAAAACGAGTTCAAGATTTAAGATGAAGATAAAACACCTGCACTGCGAAAGCTCAAACCAAATTAAAGTACTTCACCAAATATGATGGGAAAAACTCCAGGTTCTACAGCGAGTAAAAGTACGTCTTGTCGACACGTCGACAGAGAAGAAATTGAGTCTTTGTTTACATCGAGAGTGGTATCTGGCCGACAGTTGGCGCTGGTGGGCACACCCGCAACCTCTATAGCGATCGCTGGCAAGTTTTTATTGTATGTGTCTGTCGAGCAACAGAGTTGCAGCTATTATATATTCACCGGCTAAGTTAAATATTTAAAAATTGGTATTTGTATGTTCAATGCCACTTGAATTTGTAGAAACATTTTTTATTTGTAATGACGGGTTGAATATCTGTTTAATCCTTTATCCAAACATTTTGGTTTAAATGTCGAATATTGGATTTGTATTAATAATAAAAGGAAGCAGGAATGCTTGTTTTGGTTAAACATTGTATCGGTTTATGGCTAAACCAGCGATAAATCCACTCACTCTGCTCCTTAGAGGAATGATTGTTTGCAATTACCCCCATTTATTGAGTAGGTCGTGGCTTTCCGTTAAGGCAGACGTATCTTCTGAGGAATAGGGAGAACTCGTATCGACATCTGGGAGGTTTATCAAGGCTGCTGGGTTGCGAGGTCACCGCTACACTCCAACACGTACTGGAAGCTCTTCATCGCACACAACAGACAAAGTGACCTAAGGTCTTGCATGTAGGCACTCGATCCTTTTTTAGGGAGCCATTAGCTAAGGTTACCATACCCCCCGTGTCCCCAGTGTGCTCAAATCCCAAGTGCTGTAAAGAAAGGTTCCCCTGTGGTTATGGCTGTGCCAGTGGAAAAGAGCAAAAGAAAGTCCTCACATCAGTAGCGGCAGTGCCGAGGCCCAAAGTTGGGCATAAGACACCCCGGGGCTTCAGTGTCGCTCACCCCTGCCCCTCTGGCTTCCTTTCTTTTAGTGCCTGTGACCCAAGCTTCTTTTCTCCCCCTTACTTGGGGAATGAAGCATTTTGACATTGATGCTGGTATGCTACATTTCTGAGCACCAATATTATTAAACTGGATCTTTAGGAAGTATTTCTCCCCCATCCTCCCTTTATGAAGGTGGAGGATGATGGAATGAATTCATTGGTCATCATGAACTAGGCATTTTATTCCAGACTGCACTTTGCCTTCCAGGAAGAAAGATTCCTTTATCGACCAAGTACTGGCCAGTTCCATCCTGTTCGTAATACTAGGCATGCAGTTACTTCTAATAGATAGGCCTTCTCCATCACGAGGCTCAATACTTCACAGTATTCTAGAAGTTTTATTCCAGCTGTGACAATGTTGTGGAATGATCTTCCTAATCGGGTAGTTGAATCAGTAGAATTTCAAAAGTTCAAACTTGCAGCAAATGTTTTTATGTTGAACAGACTGACATAAGTCTTTTTATAGTTTACATATAACATATCTGTTTTAATGGTACTGTTTTTAGAATAATTTATTATCAATTTTCTCTTATCGCTTACTTATTTCCTTATTTCCATTCCTCACTTGGCTATTTGGAGCCCTTGTAGCATCTCGCTTTTCCAACTAGGGTTGTAGCTTGGCTAGTAATAATAATAATATCAACCTACTCATCCATATGGGCTGATTGAAGATTGCCATTATCACCGCTATTGCACCCATATTTGGCCAATGAGACTGGCATTTACAGGAAAGAATAAGAACCAACTAGTTCGGTTCTAGGTGGATTTTGTTGTGACCAATAAGTGAATCTACCTATTTTAAAGAGTGCAAGGTTTGTATACACACAGGAAAAAATAACTTCAAAAGTAATTTGTATTTTTCCCAACTATACTAACCCAAACCCTTGAAAGTTGAACTTCCACCTCAGCCATCCCTCTGTCCTAAGCTAAAGTTCAAAAGTGAAGAGCCAATTTCAATACCCTATCCACCTCTACAGAAAACATCATATATTTTAAAGAACTTAGGTTTATTTAGTTATGAAAAATACAAGTTACTGTATATATTTTAAAATTCTATGCATAGGAAAACTTGAGTCAATTTTCATCTGTATTGTATTTTGATACAAATTGTTTGTATATTTCATTATCACTTTTAGTAGGTTACTGCATTTTTTCTAATTACAGTGCGGTGGGAACCTATTTTATCGAAGAGACTGATTACAACAGCGGCTAGTTTTTGCCACAACAATACCCATTTGGGTTTCTTGTTTGCACTTCTTCTCTACCCTCTAATAGGTAAGTCTTTGTTATGCAAGTAGCATTTTATATCTTTAACTAAAAATATGAATTTACTTTTCTTGAATTCCATTGGAAAGAATTTTTGTATAATGTGATTCTAGGATAATATACCTGCACGTTTATTAAAGTGATCGTAGGAAAGAAAGTAATGTATGGGCCTTGAGTACTGTATATTTACTTCCAAAAATTTAGTAATAGATATACTATTGCCAGAGGGGATGCTAATGCCACATAAGAAAGTGAAAAGAGTTGATTCTAGTAATGTTATGGGTGGTTGTAACTTATACAGAAAAGACAAGAAAGAGAAGCAGTAAAGAATGTTGTCCGAGCCAAGAGTTAAGTTATTAAGCATTCTTAAACAGTCACAAAACATTATTTAAAAATATAGAAGCATATAAGAGCTGAAGCAGATTGATTATTTTATGATGAGAAGGAAAGATGCCATCAAATGAAAAGGATTTCACTTTTATGCCTAGCGAGATTTGCTTGACAACATAGATTAATGCAAGCAGATTTTAACCAAGAGAAGAAAATTAAGAAACAAGAAATATGAAATGTTAGTCAAAAAGAAGATTAAAAATGTTATTTTCATTAGTAGAATAAATTTTTGAATATACTTACCCGATGATCATGTAGCTGTCAACTCCGTTGCCCGACAGAAATCTACGGTCGGGATACGCCAGCGATCGCTATACAGGTGGGGGTGTACACAACAGCGCCATCTGTGGTCAGGTACTCAAGTACTTCTTGTCAACAAGACCTCAATTTTCTCCTCGGTCCACTGGTTCTCTATGGGGAGTAAGGGCGGGTCCTTTAAATCATGATCATCGGGTAAGTATATTCAAAAATTTATTTTACTAATGAAAATAACATTTTTCAATATTAATCTTACCCGATGATCATGTAGCTGATTCACACCCAGGGTGGTGGGTGGAGACCAGCATACATGTTAACAAAGAAGCTAAGTATCCCGTATTACATTTTATTAGTTATTCAAAATAACAATATAAAATAAATAAGTACCTGGTAAGGAAGTCGACTTGAACCATTACTCTGCCTTTATTAAGTACGTCTTCCTTACTGAGCGTAGCGGTCCTCTTAGGATGCTGAACAACTCTTAGGTGCTGAAGTATCAAGGGCTGCAACCCATACTAAAGGACCTCATCACAACCTCTAACCTAGGCGCTTCTCAAGAAAGAATTGACCACCCGCCAAATCAACCAGGATGCGGAAGGCTTCTTAGCCGACCGTACAACCCAAAAACAACAATAAAAAGTATTCAAGAGAAAGGTTAAAAAAAAAAAAAGGTTATGGGATTATGGGAATGTAGTGGCTGAGCCCTCACCTACTACTGCACTCGCTGCTACGAATGGTCCCAGGGTGTAGCAGTTCTCGTAAAGAGACTGGACATCTTTGAGATAGAATGATGCGAACACTGACTTGCTTCTCCAATAGGTTGCATCCATAACACTCTGCAGAGAACGGTTCTGTTTGAAGGCCACTGAAGTAGCCACAGCTCTCACTTCATGTGTCCTTACCTTCAGCAAAGCAAGGTCTTCTTCCTTCATATGAGAATGAGCTTCTCTAATCAGAAGCCTGATGTAGTAAGAAACTGCGTTCTTGGACATTGGTAGTGAAGGCTTCTTAACAGCACACCATAAGGCTTCCGATTGTCCTCGTAAGGGTTTAGACCTTTTTAGATAGTACCTAAGAGCTCTGACTGGGCAAAGTACTCTCTCCAGTTCGTTACCCACCAAGTTGGACAGGCTAGGGATCTCGAACGATTTAGGCCAAGGACGTGAAGGAAGCTCGTTTTTAGCCAAAAAACCGAGCTGTAAGGAACATGTAGCCGTTTCAGATGTGAAACCTATGTTCCTGCTGAAGGCGTGGATCTCACTTACTCTTTTAGCTGTTGCTAGGCATACGAGGAAAAGAGTTTTTAATGTGAGGTCCTTAAAAGAGGCTGATTGGAGCGGTTCAAATCTAGATGACATAAGGAACCTTAGGACTACGTCTAGATTCCAGCCTGGAGTGGACAACCGACGTTCCTTTGAGGTCTCAAAAGACCTAAGGAGGTCCTGTAGATCTTTGTTGGTGGAAAGATCCAAGCCTCTGTGGCGGAAAACCGCTGCCAACATACTTCTGTAACCCTTGATCGTAGGAGCTGATAGGGATCTAACGTTCCTTAGATGTAACAGGAAGTCAGCAATCTGGGTTACAGTGGTACTGGTTGAGGAAACTGCATTGGCCTTGCACCAGCTTCGGAAGACTTCCCATTTAGATTGATAGACTCTGAGAGTGGATGTCCTCCTTGCTCTGGCAATCGCTCTGGCTGCCTCCTTCGAAAAGCCTCTAGCTCTTGAGAGTCTTTCGATAGTCTGAAGGCAGTCAGACGAAGAGCGTGGAGGTTTGGGTGTACCTTCTTTACGTGAGGTTGACGCAGAAGGTCCACTCTTAGAGGGAGAGTCCTGGGAACGTCGACCAGCCATTGCAGTACCTCTGTGAACCATTCTCTCGCGGGCCAGAGGGGAGCAACCAACGTCAGCCGTGTCCCTTTGTGAGAGGCGAACTTCTGAAGTACCCTGTTGACAATCTTGAACGGCGGGAATGCATACAGGTCGAGATGGGACCAATCCAGCAGAAAGGCATCCACGTGAACTGCTGCTGGGTCTGGAATCGGGGAACAATACAATGGGAGCCTCTTGGTCATCGAGGTAGCGAACAGATCTATGGTTGGCTGACCCCACAGGGTCCAAAGTCTGCTGCAAACATTCTTGTGAAGGGTCCACTCTGTGGGGATGACCTGACCCTTCCGGCTGAGGCGATCTGCCATGACATTCATATCGCCCTGAATGAACCTCGTTACCAGCGTGAGCCTTCGATCTTTTGACCAAATGAGGAGGTCCCTTGCGATCTCGAACAACTTCCTCGAATGAGTCCCCCCCTGCTTGGAGATGTAAGCCAAGGCTGTGGTGTTGTCGGAGTTCACCTCCACCACCTTGTTTAGCTGGAGGGACTTGAAGTTTATTAAGGCCAGATGAACCGCCAACAACTCCTTGCAATTGATGTGAAGTGTCCTTTGCTCCTGATTCCATGTTCCCGAGCATTCCTGTCCGTCCAATGTCGCACCCCAGCCCGAGTCTGATGCGTCCGAGAAGAGACGGTGGTCGGGGGTCTGAACAGCTAACGAAAGACCTTCCTTGAGAAGAATGCTGTTCTTCCACCACGTTAGAGTAGACCTCATCTCTTCGGAAACAGGAACTGAGACCGTCTCTAGCGTCATGTCCTTTATCCAGTGAGCAGCAAGATGATACTGAAGGGGGCGGAGGTGGAGTCTCCCTAACTCGATGAACATGGCCAGCGATGAAAGTGTCCCTGTTAGACTCATCCACTGCCTGACTGAGCATCGGTTCCTTCTCAGCATGCTCAGGATGCACTCTAGGGCTTGGTTGATCCTTGGGGCCGACGGAAAAGCCCGAAAAGCTCGACTCTGAATCTCCATACCCAGGTAAACAATGGTCTGGGATGGGACGAGCTGGGACTTCTCTAAATTAACCAGGAGGCCCAGTTCCTTGGTCAGATCCATAGTCCATCTGAGATTCTCCAGACAGCGACGACTTGTGGGAGCTCTTAAAAGCCAGTCGTCTAAATAGAGGGAGGCTCTGATGTCTGCCAAGTGAAGGAATTTCGCAATATTCCTCATCAGTCTCGTAAACACAAGAGGTGCCGTGCTTAGGCCAAAGCACAGGGCTTGGAACTGGTACACAACCTTTCCAAAGACGAATCTTAGGAAAGGTTGGGAGTCTGGATGGATGGGGACGTGAAAGTATGCGTCTTTCAGGTCTAACGAGACCATCCAGTCCTCCTGCCTGACCGCTGCTAGGACCGACTTCGTCGTCTCCATCGTGAACGTCTGCTTGGTGACATAAGCATTGAGAGCACTGACGTCCAGCACCGGTCTCCAACCTCCTGTCTTCTTGGCTACAAGGAAGAGACGGTTGTAAAAGCCCGGGGATTGATGATCCCGGACTATGACCACTGCTTCCTTTTGTAGCAAGAGCGACACCTCTTGTTGCAACGCTAGCCTCTTGTCCTTCTCCTTGTAGTTGGGAGAGAGGTTGATGGGAGATGTAGTTAGAGGGGGATTGAGGCAGAACGGAATTCTGTATCCCTCCCTTAGCCACTTCACAGACTGAGCGTCTGCACCTCTGCTCTCCCAAGCTTGCCAGAAGGTCTTGAGTCTGGCTCCTACTGCTGTCTGGAGAGGAAGGCAGTCAAAACTTGCCTTTTGCAGACTTGGAACCCTTCTTGGACTTGCCACGGTGACTGTCTGCACGGGTACCTCCTCTGCTGGAGGTTCTGCCACGAAAGGGCGGGATGAACCTAGAAGCAGGTGTATCAGCTGCTAAAGGGCGGAAGGGTCTAGGCACGGAAGGTAAGGTTTTAGCCTTACGTGCAGAAGAAGCCATGAGGTCATGCGTATCCTTCTGGATAAGAGAGGCAGCCATCCCCTTAATCAACTCCTCCGGAAACAAACACTTGGAGAGAGGAGCAAACAGCAGCTCTGACTTCTGGCAAGGAGTGATACCAGCAGATAAGAAGGAGCACAGATGTTCTCTCTTCTTGAGGACCCCTGATACATATGAAGCCGCAAGTTCACCAGACCCATCCCGTATTGCCTTGTCCATGCTGGACATGATCAGCATGGCCGAGTCCTTGTCAGAAGGGGAAGTCTTCCTGCTTAAGGCTCCCAAACACCAATCGAGGAAGTTGAATATCTCGAAGGCACGAAAGACTCCCTTCAACAAATGATCAAGATCGGAAAGGGACCAGCAGATCTTCGAACGTCTCATAGCCAACCTGCGGGGAGAGTCAACCAGACTTGAGAAGTCGGCCTGGGCAGAGGCAGGAACCCCCAAGCCAGGTTCCTCTCCCGTGGCATACCAGACGCTCGACTTAGAAGCCAGCTTGGGAGGAGGAAACACAAAAGAGGTCCTTCCCAGTTGCTTCTTGGAAAGCAACCAGTCCCCCATAACCCTCAAAGCTCTCCTTGATGATCTGGCGAGAACAAGCTTGGTGAAGGCAGGCGCAGCAGACTGCATGCCCATAGCAAACTCGGAGGGCGGAGAACGAGGGGTAGCAGACACAAAGTGTTCAGGATACAATTCTCTGAACAAAGCAAGGACTTTGCGAAAGTCTAAGGAGGGTGGCGAAGACTTGGGTCCTTCAACATCAGAGTGAGGATCATCCAGATGAGCAGCTTCATCCTCCGATACATCCTCATCCGAAAGTTGAGTTGTGAGTGGCAAAGGCAGAGCAGCAAGCTGAGCGGCTGAATCCTGCAGAACGGGTGTATGCGTACCTGCGGATCCATCATCATGCCTCTGCTGGACAGACTGTGAGCTGGCAACAACAAAAGCAGAGGGCCGGTGTGTGGGAGGGTCTGCGGTGGACTGAGGAGCATGCGGTATGGTATGCAGAGCATGAGGTAAGGCATGCGGCTCATGCTGCATGGTATGCGGCTCATGCTGCATGGTATGCGGAGCATGCTGTAAGGTCTGCAGAGCATGCTGCATGGGCTGAGGAGAATGCCGCATAGTGCTGGAACCCGGCAACTCCTGATGCGGCAGCTCACGCATGTTAGCAGATGGTGCAGCAAGAACATGCGTCTGGCAGTGAGGACTGCGCATCGGTGGAGGAGCTCTCACAGGTGGGGTGTGGGAGCAGGCAGCCGCAGTATCTGCTGAGCGCACAACCTCTGCGGGTTGTAGGTTAACAGGAGAGGTGTTAACCTTCTCGGCATGATACTCCTGCATAAAAGCCGCAAGCTGAGACTGCATAGTCTGCAGCATGGACCACTTGGGGTCTACTGTGGCTGGAGCAACAACAGACGGAGCAGAGGCCTGTTGAGGGACCACTCTACCTCTCTTGGGAGGTGTGCAGTCATCAGATGACTGCGGCGAGTCCGAACTGACCCAGCGGCTACACCTGGGCCGTTGGACTAGCTCGGAAGGGACCTTACGTTTGAGCGGTCGTGAGACCTTGGTCCACCGTTTCCTCCTGGAAACCTCTTCCACAGACGAGGAATGTAAGGGCTCATTCGTCTGGGAGTGGAAGGGACGATCCTTAGCAGATGCGTCCGCAACCACTGAGGATACATCCGTGCGCCGATCAAGGCCTGCCGAACCCTTTGGTCCTTCGACATTGCTTCTCCCCTGGGCTTGGGAGCTTGCAAGAGGTCCCGGACTGGGAGGACGACTGGCACGCACAGATGTACCCTCATGCGCAACACTGACACTGACACTATGCACAGCACTAGCACTAACACTTCCCACTGCACTCTTCGCTTTCAGCTCTCTGACATCTGCCAAGAGCTGATTGCGGTCACTAACCAACGACTCCACCTTATCACCGAGAGCCTGAATGGCACGCAACATATCAGCCATTGCAGGCTGAGCACTCGTAGCAGGTTCGGGAGTCACCACCACAGGGGAAGGAAAAGGTTGAGAGGCATGGGGAGAGGAAAAATCCACAGAGCGAGAAGAACTCCTCCTATCTCTCTCCTTCTCTAACCTACGTGTATATCTGAGGAATTCATTAAAATCGAATTCCGAAAGCCCATCACATTCCCCACATCGATCTTCCAATTGACAGGATTTTCCCCTACAATTGGAACATACGGTGTGAGGATCTATAGAGGCCTTCGGAAGACGCCTATTACAAGTCCTAACACTACACTGCCTGTATTTAGGAACTTGGGAATGGTCAGACATCTTGAATTTAGAGGTAGTCAAGGGGGAATTCCAAAATAAAGCAAAGATCGTTAACCAATGAATCAAATTAATTCCAAAAGCTTGCTAAGCTAAGGATAAGGCTTCCTGTACAGCGAAGGCTAAATTTCAGAGCAAATACATCACCAAAACGTGAACAAAAGACTCCAAAATCAACAGCGTATCCATGTAGGTCTTGCCGGCGGCACGACAGAGGAAAAATTGAGGTCTTGTTGACAAGAACTACTTGAGTACCTGACCACAGATGGCGCTGTTGTGTACACCCCCACCTGTATAGCGATCGCTGGCGTATCCCGACCGTAGATTTCTGTCGGGCAACGGAGTTGACAGCTACATGATCATCGGGTAAGATTAATATTGAAAAATAAATAATAAAAAATGCCACCAAAGTATACATTATCAAAAGGTGGACAATAAAAACAGCTAAATCATAAAAAAATCTGCAAAAGAAAAATAATGACAGCTGAAAGGTAAAGAGAAACAGAAACATTGTGGAATCAGTTAAAAACAAAGAGAGCTTTCAACCCCTAGAGATAAAGCAGGGAAGCATCTATAGATGTAAACAGAAGAGGGTGCTCAAATGACATTTGGCAGGGCCATAGAGTAACATTACAGTTCTCCAATATGTATGAAATGAAACCCTTTACCCTATCGAATTGAAAAAAAAAAAAAAAAAGACAAATTGGAACCTAACTAAAGAAAGGTCTAAATAGCAATAGAAAAAACATGATTTTAAACTAAATATCAAAAATTTTAAGTAATTTTTATTTTTCCTAACATACTTACCGAGAACTACTTTCTTAGGAGTTACCTGTAATCTCCTCTCTACCGACCAGAGTTTTGTGTAGTATACCCTACACCCGTTTTCTATGGAGGGCTAACCCGGGAGTGAGAGAACGTGCCCCGAGGGTAGCCTTGAGCTAGGTCGAGGTCCGCTTGGGTCCCGTTAGTCAGTAAGTTCCTCGGATGTTGCAAAAAGTCCCTGCAAGGGCAGAAAGGCACTCGGGGAAGGTAGGGAGGGCCATTACCCGAAAGTAGTTCTCGGTAAGTATGTTAGGAAAAATAAAAATTACTTAAAATTCTTTATTTGTTCCAACACAAATACTTACCTCGAACTACTTTCTTAGGAGACTTACACTTTAGGAGATAGGAGTGGCTTCCTGACCTTCAGACCCAGCAAAGCGGATGCCAAGAAGCCTAGATATGAACTAGGTTCTAAAAAAAAAAAAAACTGGGAAACGGACGGTAGGGTAAGCTACACAAAGAGCTCACGTTAGTGTCTAAGTACTCACCCTTTGAAAAATCTTCTGATGTTGAGTCCAGTAACAAAGTTGCAGAGACGTGTTCTTCATTGGTTACACAAGTGTGGTTATGTCCGATAGGGATAGGAAACGGGGATTAGGGTGAAAAGGAACGAACCTGTGTCTCCTGGTTTTGCTATCCACGATTGTGCCTGGGGCTTTACCGTTAAATCACTTGGAGCGCGGAGATGACTGTCCCAATGGAGAACCCGTCTAAGGACCTTCTTGAGTAATCCTTGAGGTAATGGGCAGTAAAGGTCGACTGGTTCGACCAGGTGCCCGCTCGAAGGATCTGGCCCACTGCCATGTTCTTCTCAAAGGCTAAGGAAGTGCTCAGACCTCTGATGTCATGGGGCTTGGGAGTACCTGGCATGGCTAGTCCCTCCTCCTTGTAGGCCCTGGCAATAATTTGTCTCAACCAAAAGGATATGGTATTCTTCGATACCTGCTTCTTTGTAACACCTGTGGAGACAAAAAGGCTCTTGATGCCTGGCCGGAGATGTGCAGTCCTCTCATGGTATTTTCTAATGGCACGGACAGGGCATAACCTCAAATCCTAAGGATTCCCAGTCCTAGGAATAGCTGGCAGAGAGAACCCCTCGAATTTAGGATCCCAGACTGCTGGGTTCTGGGTTTTCGCCACGAACGAAGGGACGAACTTGAAAGAGATCTCTTTCCACCCCTTCGAATGAGAGACGTCATAAGACAGCCCATGGATCTCACCTACCCTTTTCGCAGAGGCCAAGGCCAACAAAAAGACTGTCTTGAGAGTGAGATCCCTGTCTACAATATCCTTCATTGGTTCGAACGGGGGGCTACTTAACATCTTCAGGACCCTAGCTAAGTCCCACTGAGGCACCCTAACAGTTTGAGGGGGGCAGGACTGTTCAAAACTCCTGACAAACATAGAGATGTGTCTAGAGGAGCCCAGGTCGATGCCCTTCCGAAGGAAGACTTGACCCAAGGCTGCTCGTACTCCTTTTATAGCTGGGATTGACATCCCTATCTCGTCTCTGAGATATACTAGAAAGTCTACGATATCTGGGACTGAGGCTTTGAGGGGTTTTATGCGCTTCGAAGCGCACCACTTCGTGAAAGAGGCCCACTTCGCTTGGTAGACCGCTGCCGACGACCTTCTCAGGTTTCGCGACATCCTCTTAGCCGTTCCTGACGAATATCCTTCCTTCCTCAGGAGGCGCTCGATAGTCTCCAGGCGTGAAGGCGTAGAGACTGTGGGTTGTCGTGGAACCTGAGAAAGTGTGGCTGTTGTCGAAGATCTGGCCTGTCGGGGAGTGGCCACGGAGGATGGTTTGTCATGTCTTTTAGGGACCGTCTCCTGCTGAACTTCGAACAGGATCTTGAGCGGGAACGCCTGCTCCTGGACCGCTCCCTCCGTCGCCGATGTCTCCTCCTGGTTTCCTCTTCTGAAGAGAACGAAGCCCCACCATCCGAAGAGCCCGACGAAACTGTACCACCCGCATGACGGGCAGAAGCGGGGGCTACGGAGGGCTTCGCGACTTGCTGCGTACCAGAGGTCGAGGGTTGTAGGAAGGTTTCTGGAACCGCCGTCAAAGGAGCTGGAAAAGAGGTTTGGCGCCCTACACTAGGGAACCAGGTATCCAGCCCCTCTTCCATCCGCATTGGGGACCTACCTGGCGTTTTAGGGAGCTTCCACCCGAAGGGCTCACTTACCGTGGAGTCCAACTTACCCTGGGCGTCACCAGCCGCTGAAGAACCTGAAACACAGGCCCACGAAGCGGGCGAAGAAACAGGCACAACATTACTACACCACAAGGGGTCGTCGGAGGAAACGTGCCCCCCAAGCACAAGGGCAGAGTCTCCAGAACCCCCAGACACAGCACTACCAGGCCCCCCACTAGCCTGAGAAGTCCCAGCAACCCCCACTTCACACACATTAGACTCCTGGGGAAGAACCCTCGGCTCTTTCCCCGCAACGGACTTACCTCGTCCCCTACTCTGGGTAGGGGAAGTCGAGACAGAAGCCCCATCGGACCGTCCACTGGGTGACGGTAACGGCGAAGAGATGCTAGATTTCCTGGGCGAACGTTTCGACGACTTCTTCTTCTTAGTGCCGTAACGCACCCACTGTATCTCACTCCAACTAACACACTCAATGCACGTATCCGATGGCGAGCACATCCTGCCCCTACAGGAAGAGCAAAGGGAGTGAGGGTCTTCTTCGGGCTCGGAAAGGAACGCTCCACACGACTTTCCGGCTCTAGGCCCAGGACAACGGCGGATCTGCTCCATAGCACACAACCACAAGGCACAGGAACGAAGGGAATCAAAGGGATACACTTGGGAAGCACAAGGAAGGGTAGTGAACACGCAAGAACACAAGGGATAAGCACAAAGATACCATGCGGGACACATGAGGCGGACACAAAGGGTCGAGAGAGACGAGAGCGACGTGAGAGTATGGTATCACGTCACGACCAGAGAACTTACTGGCTAACGGGACCCAAGCGGACCTCGACCTAGCTCAAGGCTACCCTCGGGGCACGTTCTCTCACTCCCGGGTTAGCCCTCCATAGAAAACGGGTGTAGGGTATACTACACAAAACTCTGGTCGGTAGAGAGGAGATTACAGGCAACTCCTAAGAAAGTAGTTCGAGGTAAGTATTTGTGTTGGAACAATCTATAATTTCATATTTATTCCTGAATAGAACCATTTGATAATCTTTCTTGTCAAAAGTAGGTTCAGGTTTGCATTTGATAAATAGTTCCATTCAATTTTTCTCTTGTTACACGTTTCAAATGACGGTAATGTTTCTGTGGCTACTTTTGACAAGTGCTAAGCTTAGCTTTTCCTACCAGTAAAGAGGTGTCAGCAACGGGTGTACATCATTAGCATCATCATCATATATATATATGCTTTTATTTAACATTCTCCATTTATGAAGTTAGACATCTGCAACCTCAGTGAGTATAAAGGGCAAGTAAAATAATGTTAATTCCACTGAACCAAAAAGAAAGGCTACTTGTTATGATTCAACAAGTACTCTACTTAATCTTTCTATTAAGTATATCCACTAAAATTGTTATCATTTTGAGGGAAATTGTGTCTACACCAAAATTTTACGTTTGAGAGTACTGTACCATAACCCTTCCAAAGCTCACAAGCCCCTTGTTTCTCTAAAATGGAATATCTAATAATTCTTTAGCCAGTATTACTGAAGATCATCAGCTGACTAAACTTTCTCAAACAACTGTGACCACTGTCAATGATAACGATCTCTCCAAATCCCAATCCAATAGGCCTGAAATTTCAAGTGTTGCAAGATTGTGCTGCAATTCATTATTATGATAAAAATGTTATTTTCATTAGTAAAATAAATTTTTGAATATACTTACCCGATAATCATGTAGCTGTCAACTCCGTTGCCCGACAGAAATCTAAGGAGGGATACGCCAGCTATCACAATACTAGAAGGGGGTGTACTAACAGCGCCACCTGTGGCCAGGTACTCAAGTACTTCTTGTTGACACCTCCTCAATTATTCCTCGATCCCACTGGTTCTTTATGGGGAGGAAGGGAGGGTCAATTAAATCATGATTATCGGGTAAGTATATTCAAAAATTTATTTTACTAATGAAAATAACATTTTTCAATATTAAACTTACCCGATAATCATGTAGCTGATTCGCACCCAGGGGGGTGGGTGAAAACCAGTGAACAAGATTAAAGGATAGCCAAGTATCCCCACATTTCATATAACAGTTATCTCTAATAACAAATGAAATAATAAGTACCTGGTAAGGAAGTCGAATTGAACCGTTACTCTGCCTCTTTTTTAAGTTCGTCTTCCTTACTGAGCGCAGCGTTCCTCTTGGAGGCTGAATCAACCCAAGGTGCTAAAGTATATAGGGTTGCAACCCCTACTAAAGGACCTCTACACAACCTTTAACCCAGGCGCTTCTCAAGAATGAATTGACCACCCGCCAAATCAAAAGGATGCGGAAGGCTTCTTAGCCTACCGTAACAACCATAAAAACAACAAAAGAATTCAAGAGAAAAGTTAAAAAGGTTATGGGATTAAGGGAATGTAGTGGCTGAGCCCTCACCTACTACTGCACTCGCTGCTACGAATGGTCCCAGGGTGTAGCAGTTCTCGTAGAGAGACTGGACATCTTTCAGATAAAAAGATGCAAACACTGACTTGCTCCTCCAATAGGTTGCATCCATTACACTCTGCAGAGAACGGTTTTTATTAAAGGCCATCGAAGTAGCTACGGCTCTTACTTCGTGGGTCCTTACCTTCAGCAATGCAAGGTCTTCCTCCTTTAAGTGAGAATGTGCTTCTCTGATCAGAAGCCTTATATAATACGAAAGCCCATTCTTGGACATGGGTCTCGAGGGTTTCTTGATGGCACACCATAAGGCTTCTGACTGTCCTCGGAGAGGTTTAGACCTCTTTAGATAATATTTGAGAGCTCTGACAGGGCAAAGAACTCTCTCAAGTTCGTTACCTACCATGTTGGAAAGGCTAGGTATCTCGAACGATCTAGGCCAAGGACGTGAAGGAAGCTCGTTCTTTGCTAGGAATCCAAGCTGGAAAGAACATGTAGCAGACTCGGTCGTGAAACCAATGTTCTTGCTGAAGGCATGAACCTCACTGACTCTTTTAGCTGTTGCCAGGCAAACGAGAAAAAGAGTCTTGAGGGTAAGGTCCTTGAATGAAGCTGACTGGAGAGGTTCGAACCTAGATGTCATAAGGAACCTTAAGACTACGTCTAAATTCCAGCCTGGAGTGGAAAGACGACGATCTTTAGACGTCTCAAAAGACTTAAGAATGTCTTGAAGGTCCTTGTTGGAAGACAGGTCCAAACCTCTATGGCGGAGAACTGAGGCCAACATACTCCTATATCCCTTAATCGTAGGAGCTGAAAGGGATCTCTCATTTCTAAGATGAAGCAGGAAGTCAGCTATTTGGGTCACAGAGGTATTGGTAGAGGATATTGAATTGGCTCTACACCAGCTTCGGAAGACTTCCCACTTAGACTGGTAGACCCTACGAGTGGAAACCCTCCTTGCTCTGGCAATAGCCCTGGCTGCCTCCTTCGAAAAGCCTCGAGCTCTAGCGAATCTTTCGACAGTCTGAAGGCAGTCAGTTGAAGAGCGTGGAGGTTTGGATGTAACCTGTCTACGTGAGGTTGACGTAGAAGGTCCACTCTTAGAGGTAGAGTCCTGGGGAAGTCTACTAGCCATTGTAGTACCTCTGTGAACCATTCTCTTGCAGGCCAAAGGGGAGCAACCAGCGTCAGCCGTGTCCCTTCGTGCGAGACGAATTTCTGCAGAACCTTGTTGATTATCTTGAACGGAGGGAATGCGTACAGGTCGAGATGGGACCAGTTCAGTAGAAAGGCATCCACATGAACTGCTGCAGGGTCTGGAACAGGAGAACAAAACAGAGGAAGTCTCTTGGTCATGGAGGTGGCAAACAGATCTATGGTAGGTTGACCCCACAAGGTCCAAAGTCTGTTGCACACACTCTTGTGGAGGGTCCATTCCGTGGGAATGACCTGATTCCTTCTGCTCAGACGATCTGCTGACACGTTCATATTGCCCTGGATGAACCTCGTGACTAGAGAGAGGTTTCGACTTCTTGACCAAATGAGGAGGTCCCTTGCGATCTCGTAAAGGCTCCTCGAATGGGTCCCCCCTTGCTTGGAGATGTAAGCCAAGGCTGTGGTGTTGTCCGAGTTCACCTCCACCACTTTGCCTAGCAGGAGGGACTTGAAGTTCAACAGGGCTAGATGAACTGCCAGCAGTTCCTTGCAGTTGATGTGGAGAGATCGTTGTTCCTCGTTCCACATTCCGGAGCATTCCTTTCCGTCCAAGGTTGCACCCCAGCCCGAGTCCGATGCATCTGAGAAGAGATGAAGATTGGGGGTCTGAATGGCCAAGGATAGACCCTCTCTGAGAAGAAGGTTGTGCTTCCACCACAGGAGAGTGGTCTTCATCTCTTGGTTGATAGGGATAGAGATTGCTTCCAGGGTAGAACTCTTGTCCCAATGAGCTGCAAGGTGGAATTGAAGAGGGCGGAGGTGGAGTCTGCCCAGCTCGACAAACAGGGCTAGGGACGAGAGAGTCCCTGTGAGACTCATCCACTGTCTCACTGAGCAACTGTTCCTCTTCAGCATGCTCATGATGCACTCTAGGGCTTGGCTTATCCTGGGGGCCGATGGAAAAGCCCGAAAACTCTGACTCTGAATTTCCATTCCCAGATACACGATGGATTGTGAGGGAATGAGTTGAGATTTTTCCAAATTGACTAATAGACCCAGGTCTCTGATAAGGTCTAAAGTCCAATGAAGATTCTCCAGACAACGACGACTCGAGGAGGCTCTCAACAGCCAGTCGTCTAGGTAGAGGGAGGCTCTGATGTTTGACAAGTGAAGGAACTTGGCTACATTCCTCATCAGAAGGGTAAAGACCATAGGAGCTGTGCTTAGGCCAAAACACAGGGCTTGGAATTGGTAGACGACCTTTCCGAAAACGAATCTTAGGAAAGGTTGGGAGTCTGGATGAATCGGAACGTGAAAATAAGCATCTTTCAAGTCCAATGAGACCATCCAGTCCTCCTGTCTGACCGCTGCTAAGACCGACTTGGTCGTCTCCATCGTGAACGTCAGCTTGGTGACATACTCGTTGAGAGCGCTGACGTCCAGGACAGGTCTCCAACCTCCTGTCTTCTTGGCCACAAGAAAGAGGCGGTTGTAGAAGCCCGGGGATTGATGGTCCCGGACTACAACCACAGCCTTCTTCTGCACAAGAAGCGACACCTCCTGGTGCAAAGCTAGCCTCTTGTCCTCCTCTTTGTAGTTGGGAGAGAGGTTGATGGGCGAAGTGGTCAGAGGTGGTTGAAGGAAGAATGGAATCCTGTAACCGAACCTCAGCCAACTGACAGACTGTGCGTCTGCACCTCTCATCTCCCAAGCTCGCCAGAAGGTCTTGAGTCTGGCTCCTACTGTCGTCTGGAGAATCGGAGAGTCAGTGTTTTCCTTTGGATGGCTTGGATCCTTTCCTGGACTTGCCTCTGTAAGAGTCTGGACGGGAGCTTCCTCGGCTGGGGGCTCTACCACGAAAGGGCGGTATGAATCTAGTCGCAGGAGTATCAGTCACTGGGGAGCGGTAAGTCTTAGGGGCTGAGGTGGAAGCCTTAGACTTACGAGCCGAAGAAGCCACAAGATCGTGCGTGTCTTTCTGAATCAAAGCAGCCGACAAATCTTTAATGAGCTCTTCGGGAAAAATAAACTTCGAAAGAGGAGCAAACAGAAGTTGTGAACGTTGGCAAGGGGTAATGCTGGCGGAAAGGAAAGAACACAGCTGTTCCCTTTTCTTCAAAACCCCTGACACGAACAAGGACGCTAGCTCGCCCGATCCGTCTCTGATGGCCTTATCCATACAGGACATTAACAGCATGGCAGAATCTTTGTCCGTATGGGAGGTTTTCTTGCTGAGGGCCCCCAGGCACCAGTCTAGAAAATTAAACATTTCAAACGCTCTAAACACTCCTTTAAGCAAGTGATCCAAGTCCGAAAAGGTCCAACACACTTTTGAGCGTCTCATAGCAGATCTTCGAGGCGAGTCTACCAGACTTGAGAAGTCAGCCTGGGCAGAGGCAGGTATTCCCAAGCCTGGTGCTTCCCCTGTGGCATACCAAACGCTCGCTTTCGAAGTGAGCTTCGTTGGAGGGAACATGAAGGAAGTCTTGCCAAGAAGTTGCTTAGACTGCAGCCATTCCCCTAGGATCCTAAAAGCCCTCTTGGAGGATCTAGCTAGGACAAGCTTGGTATAGGAAGACTGAGCTTGTTGCACTCCCAGCGAAAACTCAGATGGTGGAGAGCGGGGTATAGCTGAGACAAAATGGTCTGGATAAACCTCCCTGAGAAGAGCCAAGACCTTGCGAAAATCAAGAGACTGTGGAGAGGGTCTGGAGTCGTCCACATCCGAAGAGGGATCAAGGTGTGCTTCCTCATCATCCGAAATCTCAACCCCAGAATGAGGCGACGGGATCGGATACGAATGCTGAACCGCAGAGTCAAAACGAGCAGGAACAACAACAGAGGTGGAAGGAGGAGGTGCAGCAAGTTCCTGTTCCTGTGGTATGAGTGAAGCGTGAATAGATCGAGGCTGTGCAGAACAAGGTAAAGTTCCAGCAAGCAGAGATGTCTGAGTAGCAGGATCAGGGTGCACGGGTAGAGCTCGGTGCAGCAGCTGAGCAGACTGACTCACAGGTGGAAGAGGTTCAACATCGTACGCCTGGCAGATGGAGCTGCGACTGGGTGCAGCGAGTGCAGGCGGGTGCAGCACAGGCTGAACCGGTGCAGGAGGCTGGTGCACCACCGGTGCAGGCGGGTGCAGCAAAGGCTGAACGGGTGCAGGAGGTTGGTGCACCACCGGTGCAGGCGGGTGCAGCACAGGCTGAACGGGTGCAGGAGGTTGGTGCACCACCGGTGCAGGCGGGTGCAGCACAGGCTGAACGGGTGCAGGAGGTTGGTGCACCACCGGTGCAGGAGGGTGCAGCACAGGCTGAACCGGTGCAGGAGATAGGTGCACCACAGGTGCAGGAGGTGCAGCACTCTCAGCACGACACTCACGCATCAGGTCCGAAAGCTGAGCTTGCATGGACTGAAGCATAGACCACTTGGGATCAGCAGAGACAGTAGCAGACTGAGGTAAAGCCATAACAGTGGTTGCACCACCGGTGCAGCTCTGTTGTACCTTACTCCTCTTGGGCGGAGTACAATCGCTAGAAGACTGAGGCGAGTCAGAGCTGAGCCAACGACTGCAACCTGGCTGAGCACTCGTGGGTTGGACTCTGCGTTTAAGAGGTCTAGAGACCTGAGACCAACGATTCTTCCCCGAGAGAAGATCAGCGGACGAGCGGAAGACGGGCTCAATCGTCTGCAAGTGGGAGTGACGGTCTGTGGTAGACACGCCCGCAACCACTGAGGATGATTCTGTGCGCCTAACAAGGCCTGCCGAACCCTTATGCCCTTCGACATTGCTTCTCCCCTGGGCTTGGGAGCTTGCAAGAGGTCCCGGACTGGGAGAACGACTGGCTCGCACAGAAAAATCCCCACGCACCACACTGGCACTAACACTAGTACAAGGCACTGCACCGACACTAGCACTCGTCACAGCACTGGCACTAACTTCACCCACTGCACTCTTGGCCTTCAACTCTTTCACTTCGGCCATCAGAGACTTATGGTCACTTACCACTGACTCTACCTTATCGCCTAAAGCCTGAATAGCACGTAAAACCACTGACATATCAGGCGGAGGGCACACAGTAGGATCGGGGGTAGCCACTACAGGGGTAGGATCAGGAAGAGGATCATGAGATGAGGAAAATAAAGAAGAGTGAGAAGAACTCCTCCTAGCTCTAATTCTCTCTAACTTAGAAGAATACTTTAAAAGTCGGACAAAATCCAATTCCGAAAGACCGGCGCATTCCTCACATCGATTTTCTAACTGACAGGGTCTGTCCCTACAGTCAGAACAAGCGGTGTGAGGATCTACCGAGACCTTCGGAATACGTCTATTGCAAGACCTACAACGTCTATGGGAGGGGGCTTGCGAAATGTCAGACATTTTGTTTTCAAGAGAAGTCAAAGGGAGATCCAAAAAACAAGCAAAAATTCGTTAACCGTTAAACTGAATTAAATAAAAGCTATCTAGCTAATATCAGAAGGTTTCCAGTAATGCGACAGCCGTAAATCAAAGAGAATACATCACCAAATAAGCGAGAATAAACTCGAAGACCATGAGCGTATCCCAGAACGTCTAGCCGGAGGCACGACAGAGGAATAATTGAGGAGGTGTCAACAAGAAGTACTTGAGTACCTGGCCACAGGTGGCGCTGTTAGTACACCCCCTTCTAGTATTGTGATAGCTGGCGTATCCCTCCTTAGATTTCTGTCGGGCAACGGAGTTGACAGCTACATGATTATCGGGTAAGTTTAATATTGAAAATATCTTTGCCCAGATAACTCAAGGTTATCAAAGTATTTTCTTCAAGGTTACTAAAAACCTAAATTTACAAAAAGACTTTATTTTCATCACAAGTCTTAAAAATAAACACCATGGATATTGGAAGAAGAAATTTAATCAAATCCTTCCTTTTTCTCTCGAATAGCTTCCCTGAATCGCTCCTCCAATAGCGACAGTTCAGATATAAGATCTGTAATTGCATTCATAAATGCGTCGTGAGGTGTGTAACTGGCATCAGATGTCTGCAATATAAATGGAAAATCAATATAAGTGGTTGAAGTAAATTTTAACGAACAAGTTTTCATACAATTCTCATTTTTTGTCTGCAATATAAATGGAAAATCAATATAAGTTGTTGAAGTAAATTTTAACAAACAAGTTTTCATACAATTCTAATTTTTTGTCTGCAATATAAATGGAAAATCAATATAAGTGGTTGAAGTAAATTTTAACGAACAAGTTTTCATACAATTCTCAATTTTTGTCTGCAATATAAATGGAAAATCAATATAAGTGGTTGAAGTAAATTTTAACAAATAAGTTTTCATACAATTCTCAATTTTCTAATGACACTTGACCAATGAGGAGTGGTCTTCTGTGCCAGACTTAACTGACATACAATTCGCAAGTTTCTAATGACACTTGATCAAGCATTGAAAAGGTTTTCTGTACCAGACATACCTGAATCCGTAAAATTACTTTATGTTCCAGTGGATGGGGATTTTTGTAACCCGTGAACATAACATTAGGATCCTTCAAGAGTTGCAAGCGAATCATGTTTCCCAGTGTGTGATCCTCTTTATTGATAGTATAAATAGCAGCATTTGGTACCTGGAAGGAAAGAATTATCTTTAATAATTGAGAAGATTTGCTTCAATTAACATGATTTTTATCAACTAACAATTGATAAATCGTTGTAAGGAAACCAAAATATTAGCCGTCTCAAGTTAAAATGTCTATAAAACTTTTTTTTTGTATTTTTAAAACGAAAATAAGCCAAAACAAATATTACTTGTGTATTAAAACTTCCGAATATATACTACAAACCTGAAATTGTCAATGAATTGTAGTCATTTATCTCTTGAAAATAAATTTTATTTTCCTTAGAATAGTTGCAAAAGAAAAAGTTATATTTAAATATTTTAACACAACAAATATGACAACAGTGATTATATTTAACCATTTTAACAGAAAATATATGTTTTCCTGTAGGAAATAACGTGATTTAACCGGTTTTCACCTTCATTTCATCCGTAATAACAGCAACCAATTCGTCAACTTAAAGTTAGCCGAATTGGTTGATCTGTTTGTTTGTGGTTGAAGTGAACTTCAAATTCCGTTAAATCACGTTATTTATTATAGGAAAACTTATATTTTCTGTTCGAAATCACACCCTGTAATACAACACAAATTTACCATTAAAAAAAAAAATAGTTAAAGCTAGCCTATCAGTTAGTCAAAAGTAGCTTGACCAAGTTAAATTGAGACTATTCAGGGCTGAAATACAATAAAAAAAAAAACTTCATCCTACTATGGTTAATTAAGCAACGGATGGGTAGCAGTCTCAATGGCTACTTCAACTTACTTTGGTATCAACTTCTTTGATGATTTTCTTCTCTCCCTCGAAGAGCAAAAATGACTCGAACGTTGGTGGCGCATTCATATTTAAGTGTTACTTGGAATCTCCTTGATGTAGCCTGGATTTGCAACGTAGCCCTGATGGCTAACTATTAGCAAATAATTGCCAGCAGTTTAAAGAGAGAGTTTACTAGAAAATTCGGGAATGCTAAGCTACGCAATTTTCTGCAACACGACTGTTTATATTTGTTTTGGTTGTCAAGTTTCTACCCTTCAGCATTAGAGGAGACCGTGTGTTTTCTTGTGTGATGATTCTCAATTAAATGTAATGTCTCTCATTTTAAGCAAATTGTAGAACAGGATATTATTATTATTATTATTATTATTATTATTATTATTATTATTATTATTATTATTATTACAATCTAAGCTACAACCCTAGTTGGAAAAGCAAGATGTTATAAGCCCAAGGGCTCCAACAGGGAAAATTAGCCCAGGCAGGAGAAGAAAAAAGGGAAATAAATAAGCGATATAACAATTAATGAAAATTTAAAATAGAATATTAAAAAAAAAACATTAATAACATTAAAACTGATAATTAACATATTGACTCTAAGAAGACTCATGTCAGCCTGTTCAACAATAAAACATAATGCTGCAAGTTCTAACTTTTGAAGTTCTACTGATTCAACCACCCGATTAGGAAGATCATTCCACAACTTGGCCACAGCTGGAATAAAACGATAGTTGAAACAAGATGCTTTAAGCCCAAGGGCTCCAACAGGGAAGAAATACCCCAGTGAGGAAAGGAAACAAGGACATAAATAAACTACAAGTGAAATAAAAAGCAATGAAAATAAAATATTTTAAGAACAGTAACATCATTAGATTAGATCTTTCATAGGCCTTTATAAACTATAAAAATTTAAAGAAAACAGAAAATTAATATAGAACAGTGTACCACCAAGCAAGAGAATGCTTAATAAGAAACAGTAAAGCAAAATTTACATGTATCTTGTATGAATTTCTACAATTACCTACTGTTATATCTACAACATTAATGACAATAATATATATATATATATATATATATATATATATATATATATATATATATATATATATATATATATATATATATATATATATATATATAATGTATATATATATTATATATATATATATATATATATATCGTACTCCTTAATCATCTTTGGAGGTGATAGCACCAGTACTGTACAGCCCTCTGATTTGTTTGTGTGTATGTTTAGAAAGTTACTGATTTGATGTTCAACAAACACTATTCATTTGTATCAATACAGGACCGTGGTACGTGGGACGCCTTGCGGGAGATATGTATGGCGTTGTGTTCATGTGGGGAATATTTGTTGGCTCCACGATTCTTCCGGGAGAATTGACATATCCGGATGCGTTTTTCCTGGTAAGCATGGGATATTCTATATTGAAGTGGTTTGATATAAGTAGTGTAGAATGCTGTACAAAGAATTTGTGTCATCAACTTTATATATCATTTTTTGACCTAGGAAACATCTTCATTTATTTTACATCCTTGAAATAATGTTCATAACAAAAACATATGGATTACCTTAAATGTTTAGATTATAATGTTCATAACAAAATCTCATACAGATTATTCTGAATATTTAGATTTTTTTTATAATTATGATACTGTATGTCAATAGTTTATTCTAAAAGTTCAATTGCTTCACAGCCTTTTTATGGATTGAACAGTGCTAGCATTGCAATTTTAATACATACAGTGTTGATTATATTGCCTAAAGAGATACTGTATATAATGAAGTTAATTAGTACCATAACTGTACCCTTTATGGATTTTCAGTGGACGACACTACAGTTTCCTGCATTTCTTCTCATCTTTATTAAACGTTGGATGAGGTGAGAAAAGTTTAACATTTTATTTCATAAGTCATGAAGCCCCTGATAAAACTCAGAAATAGATCATTTGAATGTAATAAATGTAAGAGGGCAATTGCAAAAAAAAATGTTTAATTAAAATTCCTTTCATTTCTGAAAAACAATAACTTGGTTAGCAATTTATGTGACATAGAAGACGTCACGGACACATCAAACTTTTCTGTAAGTTTTTCAAAAGAAACAATTTGATCTGAGGTGAAGGGGATCATTTTTCCCTTTCCTATGAATTACATGTACTTTGTGTAAATAATAGTGCAGCTTTCATTATTAACAAGTTTGATGAATACATGCATTAATTATATTAGAAGTATATCCCATAAATTGTTAGAGTTTTTTAAGCTAGTTTACAATTACCGGTACTTGATCCGGTTTAATTCTTTCTCATCCCTTTGCGTAAGCACTAGTTAAGTTTTCATTACTAACAAGTTTGATGAAGACATACATTAATTATGATAAAATATATCCCACAAATTGTTAGAGTTATTCTTGTTAATTTGTCATTACTGGTAGTTGATCTGGTTTAATTTTTTCCCATTCCTTTTATAATACTGTAATTTGAATGACAATGCTTGGATTGGTGCGCTTTTTTATCTCTTAAATGGTTTATTATTATTATTATTATTATTATTATTATTATTATTATTATTATTATTATTATTATTATTATTATTATTATAATTATTATTATTATTATTAAATGCTAAGCTACAACCCTAGTTGGAAATGCAGGATGCTATAAGCCCAGGGGCTCCAACAGGGAAAATAGCCCAGTGAGGAAAGGGAACCAGGAAAAGTAAAATGTTCTAAGAACAGTAACATTGAAATAAATATTTCCTATACAAACAACAAAAACTTTAACAAAACAAGAGGAAGAGAAATTAGATAGAATAGAGTGCCCGAGTGTACCTTCAAGCAAGAGAACTTTAACCCAAGACAGTGGGAGACCATGGTACAGAGGCTATGGCTCTACCCAAGACTAGATAACAATGGTTTGATTTTGGAGTGTCCTTCTCCTAGAAGAGCTGCTTACCGTAGCTAAAGAGTCTCTTCTACCCGTACCAAGAGGAAAGTAGCCACTGGACAGTGCAGTAGTTAACCCCTTGGGTGAAGAAGAATTGTTTGGTAATCTCAGTGTTGTCAGGTGTATGAGGAAAGAGGAGAATCTGTAAAGAATAGGCCATTCAATTAATTCTTAACCCTTTTACCCCCAATGGATGTACTGATACGTTTCACAAAACTCATCCCTTTACCCCCATGGACGTACTGGTACGTCCTTGCAAAAAACTGCTATTCACATTTTTTTGCCATATTTTTGATAACTTTATGAGAAACTTCAGGCATTTTCCAAAAGAATGAGACCAACCTGACCTCTCTATAACGAAAATTAAGGCTGTTAGAGCAATTTAAAAAATATATATTGCAAAATGTGCTTGAACAAAAATGCCTGTGGGTTAAGGGTTGGAAAGTTCCAAATAGCTTGGGGGTGAAAGGGTTAACATAGAAAAATAGGCTTACAAAGATGACAAAAATATATTGTAAAATAGTTTTATTGATTTTTTTGTAAACCGTTTTGAATCCTTCTACGGCCTTAGTCAGTAAGATAACTCTTAAGTGTAATTCAGTTGTCTCATTAAAGTGTTCATTGTTGCTGCTGTTGACTGATGAGAAAATTTATATGTTTAAGATTTACAGAAATGTAATTCCATTTTCCCTTTCATGTTTATTATTTGTAAAACTGTAATATATGTTCATTATTGAAAAGAGCCCCTTGAATACTTAAATATTTTACTGGTTGCATGATAATTATTATTATCATTATTATTATTATTGTTATTATTATTATTATTATTATTATTATTATTATTATTATTGTGAAACATCTTGCTTTAATCTAGTACATGCCTGTAGTCATTCCTTTGTTTGAGTTGTCTGCCTGGTGGAATACTTGAGGAGCAAATGTTTTTATGTTGACCAGGCTGACATGAGTCTTTTTATTGTTTATATATGACATATCTGTTATTGACATTGTTAATAGTTTATATAGGACATATCTGTTTTGACGCTGTTAATGTTTTTAGAATGATTTATTGTTAATTTATTCCCATCATTTATTTTTTTCCTTTCCTCACTGGGCTCTTTTTTTCCCTGTTGGAGCCCTTGGGCTTGTAGCATCTTGCTTTTCCAACTAGGGTTGTAGGTTGGCTAGTAATAATAATAATAATAATAATAATAACTAGTTTTTGCACTATGCTCATGCTTCTTGGTTTATATTGCCCTTTGAATATTCGTGCCCTTTTCAAAGAAATTCAAAGGTGCTCACAACACAAATATTGTTTGTAAAAATTTTTTGTACCAGATTAATTTTGGAGACATTTCCTTGATAGGACAAGCCACAAAATAGTAATAACTTATTCAAAGCTATGTAAATGTAAACCTGAAGTTGTATTGCTATTTTTTTCATACGTTTCTTCTCCTCAGTTTGGATGTAAATAGAAATCGATGCAACACCTGGCTGGTGACCTTTCTTCTGACAACACTCGGTCTCCAGTTACCCTGTATCTTGGCTTGGCTCTTCCTTGACAGTATCCTTTTGAACGGACCTATTCGTCTTGGTCTTTTATTGGTTGTGATATATTTATGGAGGAAGTTTTAAAGAATTTTTTTCCAGTTAAGTATTATAAAGATTCTTTTTTATTGAATACAATACTCTACAGAAAACCACAAGTTTATTGTCCATTAGATTATTGTTAGGTAATATCCTGACACATTTATATATAGAAGAGGTACCGGTTTGTAAATTTTGTGACGAACATTGTAAAATTGTGTCAAGTTTATGTTTTTTCTTTGAAAGATAGTAAATGGTGTCAGTTTGTACTGTTTGTTGAATATATGTTTAACAGTATTTTTATTACGGATGTTTGTATCAAGTACAATGGAATGTAAGGTTGTTATTTACTCTTTGTACTGTACAAATTTGAAAATTTCAACATTACCATAACTATTGTTCCAGGAAATTGTATACTGTAGTTATTTTGATTCTTTTTAGTATCCGAGACAGGAAATATTAAATCAAAAGAATAGCTTTTTTCAAAACTTTACCCAAAAATTTATTGGATTATTTTCAATCTTTACATTGTTTTATAATGATTCCATGTAATACACTCACTTTATACTCATAACTTTGTTGCTGTTTCAGAGCGAAGCAGCAATGTGTCCATTCATAATGACAGTCAAGAGGAGTGGTATATTATAAGCTTTTATTGACTCGTTTCAGAACTTTTCCTTACTCGTAAGAGCCTAGATATCCTAAAAGGGGTGAATAATTTCCCTTACAATCTCATGACCATTAGAAGGATGTACAGATAATAATTTTAGGTGTTTAGTTTAGCATCATTCTTGGTCAAATATTTCCAGTAAGCAGTGAAGTTTTCCAAAAGCTCCTTTCTCCTTTTGTAGGTTGTGAATCCTTTGGTATTTTATCCTTTGAGAGTCTTAGCCACGATTTGATGTTTGTAGGAATTAAGATCCTGAGATACATAAGTCTCGCAGATAGTGTTATGGCGCAGCCCACTGAAAAAGGTAATGTTCTTAATTGTGTGTGGCCTTACATACTATTGTCTGTTGCATCCTGTCAAATGACAGGATAATGTGGTTCATTGATGTACCATTCTTTGACCACAATGCCTTACGGTATCTTATTAAGAAACAAGAAAGTTAAGATTTTGTAGAATTTGCAAGGCAACAGACGCAAATTAACTTAGTGGCTTCAGTAATTAAACTTCTAAGGTCATAATTTAGTGGAGATGTAGACAATTCAATATGCAAGTAGAAATGGCTGCCAATTAGATTTTCAAATAGAATAGTTTACATTAACACTTGGTAGTAGGCCTTTAGGCTGTAAAGAAAATTAAGCCAAGCTTATAGATGTACAGTATACAGAACTTTAAAACAAGAACTATCCTTGTACTCTTTTTGTTTGATTGTAATGAAGAGAAATCATTTAGAAATTAAGGATCTCTATAAACACGACATGTGTTTTAATTTACAGTATTTATGTGCAGTATACAGTAACTAACAGTGACATTCATGCACACTGCGAGAGTACTGCCCATTGTCAGGGATTTTAGTCTTACCACTCTGTAAATAAGTAATTTACTTTACCACATTGTGCTAGGTCTATAATAACTTTAAGAATGTTGGGCTTTATCCTATACCTGTTCTGCACCATTTAAGATTCAAAATAACTTCTCCTTCATGTAGTGGATCACTGATTCACTGCAAAGAACCGGGACTGAATTATTATGTTTCCTTTCATTTCATGCATTGGCCCATCTGTACTGAGCATGTTTTACTACTTGTTACTGCATCCCTACCTATGAAGAACTCATAAAATAGTATTTTTTCTCCCAAAACATTTGTCTATTGCTGTGGTTCAAAACTTTCCAGTTAGAGATTTTCATGGAGCAATCTTTTATTACATTATTTCCGGGTGTTAAGAAAATACACCATACCTTTTTATGTGGTTGGTTCTAGTACATACTAACTTGTTAACCTTTCCAGCAAAGCAGCAATTTTTACATTCAATCTTCGAATTATTATTATTAGCCTATGTTCAACCAGAACTCTTCGTGAGATTCTGTTCTTTCATAAGATTACCTGTTGTTGTATATTGTCTGTTGTTGTATATTGTCCTTTCCATTTTTTACCGTCCATTCTTTTATACAACTAATTTATTTATATGTTTATATCTTCATTGATTTCTGTTCCAAGTAGTGTGAAAATGCATCTTCATTATGGTGTTGAGATTAAACACTGTTATTCCTTTGAGTTCATGCTACAACTTTTTATGTTTTCTTTTTCTGAAAAAAGTTACTGTCTGCCATGTTTTTTCTTTCTAAAGGGTCTCTCTATACCTTTGACCCCTTAGTAATATCCATGTATTTATCTTTTTCAGCGATGTTTTGTTTGTTTGTTGCTTTTTATTTTCTTGGTTAGATTCAACTGACATGTAATTTTCCTGTGTCAAATTTTATCCTTGTTTGAATCTACAGCACAGCATTTACTGTACATCTTACCTGAAGTTATTAACAGTCCTTATAATACTTTTATTTCTAAGGACGATATTGGTCAACGTATTATTTCTGAAGCAACAAAAGTAATATACACTACATAATATATGCTGAAGCAACGAAACTAATATACACTACATAATATATGCTGAAGCAACGAAACTAATATACTGTACACTACATAATATATGCTGAAGCAACGAAACTAATATACTGTACACTACATAATACAGTGATACCTCGGTAGTCGAACGACTCTATACTCGAACAATTCGGAGTTCGACCAAAATTTTCGAGAAATTTTTGCTGCGGTGCTCGACCAAAAATTCGGTACTCGACCAGCCGAACACGTGACGACCGCATGGGCTTTGTGATGATCGCGCCATCTCGGCCACTCTCGCTTGTTCGGGAAGCATCAGTTCTCTCGAGAGCGTCACTCAGACAACGCGCGATCAGCATTCGTTGTGATTTAGTGATTTTCAGTGCTTTTAATTGCTTTTTTAGCTTTCATAATGAGTCCCAAGAAAGTAATGAGTGTTAAGGGGAAGGAGAAGAGGAAAACAGTGCGAACAACGATCGAGTTGAAGAAGGAAATTATAGCGAAATATGAGAATGGTGTACGAGTGTCCGATTTAGCGGTAGAATACGGAATGGCGAAGTCGACCATTTCTACGTTTTTAAAGCATAAAGAAATGATTAAGAAGGCGAATGTTGCAACGGGAGTTACGGCGGTAACTAAGCAAAGGCCACAAGTGATTGAGGAGATGGAAAAGTTGCTTTTAATATTTATTAAAGAAAAACAGTTGGCCGGGGAAAGTGTTAGTGAAGCGTTCATTTGTGAAAAAGCGTTGCATATCTATGAAGAATTAGTGAAGAAAAGTCCGAGTACCAGTGAAAGTGATTCATTTACATTTAAAGCGAGCAGGGGTTGGTTTGAAAAGTTTCGTAATAGAACAGGTATTCATCGTGTTACTAGGCATGGGGAGGCAGCTAGTTCGGATCAAATTGCAGCCGATAAATACGTGGGGGAATTCGATCGGTACATAAATGAACAAAATTTGATCGCACAACAAGTCTTTAATTGTGATGAGACTGGGTTATTTTGGAAGAAAATGCCAGCCAATACGTACATTACCAAGGACGAGACGAAGATGCCAGGTCACAAGCCAATGAAAGATAGGCTAACATTGTTGCTGTGTGCAAATGCAAGTGGCGATTGCAAGATCAAACCCTTGTTAGTGTACCACTCGGACAACCCCCGGGTGTTCAAACGAAATAATATTTGTAAAAGTGCACTACCAGTTATGTGGCGCTCGAACACTAAATCTTGGGTCACAAGACAATTCTTTACTGAGTGGATAAACGAAGCGTTTGCCCCCCAGGTTAAGGCTTACCTCATTGAAAAGAGCTTGCCAATGAAATGTCTTCTGGTTATGGACAATGCTCCTGCACATCCTCCAGGTCTCGAGGATGACTTGAAAGAAGAATACAGCTTTATCAAAATCAAATTCTTGCCCCCCAATACTACTCCCATACTCCAGCCCATGGACCAACAGGTCATTTCAAACTTCAAAAAACTCTATACCAAGGCCCTTTTCAGAAAGTGTTTTGAAGTGACCAGTGACACGAAGTTGACCCTAAAGGAATTCTGGAAGGAACACTTCAGCATCCTCAACTCTGTTAACATGATTGACCAAGCTTGGCGAGGTGTGACCTATAGGACATTGAACTCTGCCTGGCGTAAGCTGTGGCCATCATGTGTCACAGAGAGGGAGTTTGAAGGTTTCCAACCAGAGGCGGGTCCAAGCACTGCTACCCCTGTAATTTCTGATGACACTGATGTCGTTGAGGAAATTGTTGTCATGGGCAGGAGTTTGGGGCTTGAGGTCGACAAGGATGATATTGATGAGCTTGTAGAAAGCCATTCTACCGAGTTGACTGTGGAGGAATTGTTGCACCTGCAACAACAACAGCAGCAGGATCTGATTGTGGAGCAGGAATCTTCAGAAGAGGATGAGGTAAGGGAGGATGTTCCAAGTTCTCTCATCAATGAAATTTGTTCCAAGTGGGCAGATGTGCAGGCTTTTGCTGAAAAATACCACCCAGAAATTGCAGTAGCAAACCGGGCAGTGCATATGTTTAATGATAGTGTCATGTATCATTTTCGAAGAATACTGCAGAGGAGGAAGAAACAATTAACAATAGACCAGTTTTTCACAAAAGAAAAGAAAGCTGCTACATCAAAGCCTGTTTCTCCTCCAAAGAAGAGACAAAGAAGAGAAGAAACCCCTGAAATAGATCTGCCCACCCTTTCATTGGAGAGAGAAACAACTCCTGAAGGAGAACTACCCCGCCACATCATGGAAGGGGACTCTCCTTCCAAGCAGTAACCTCCCCCTTCCATCCTCTCCACATCCATCCCTGTATGCCATCGAACCGCTGCTCAAAGGTATGTTCACTACAGTACAGAAAATGGTTTAAAATTGTTTTATTTTAGTACAGTAAATGGTTTAAAATTGTTTTATAGGATTTTCTGACCAATTTCATACACATTTAGATAATTATTGTTGTTTAGGTACACGTTTTATTAATATTTTGGGCCTGTTCGAGTGCTTGGGAACGGAATAGAATATATACCATTATTTCTTATGGGGAAAAAAAATTCGGTACTCGAACAAATCGGAGGTCGAACACGGATCTCGAACGGATTATGGTCGAGTACCGAGGTATCACTGTATATGCTGAAGCAACGAAACTAATATACTGTACACTACATGACCCGCCCGAGAAGTGGTTCACTCGACTTCAGTGGAGGGTTGGATTTAAACCCAAAACAAGTACATAATATATGCTGAAGCAACAAAAGTAATATACACTACATAATATATGCTGAAGCAACAAAAGTAATATACACTACATAATATATGCTGAAGCAACGAAACTAATATACTGTACACTACATAATATATGCTGAAGCAACGAAAGTAATATACACTATATAATATATGCTGAAGCAACGAAAGTAATATACACTATATAATATATGCTGAAGCAACGAAAGTAATATACACTACATAATATATGCTGAAGCAACGAAAGTACTGTAATATACACTATATATTTTTGTTCCAGGTGTGAAAACAAAATTTCAATTCAGTATCATGCAACTTTTGTACATAAAAATGTTTAAGCATATAGAAATGTCTTTTCTCAACTTGGAGGAGAAATCTAATAATATAGGTAGTAGGCTCAGATTTCTTTATTTATGGTAGACAACATTAAAAATGTACTGGTATATACTGTAGTACCCATGAATATGCAGTATGGGGAATAATATAGTACCTGGATTACAAGGAAGTTTCCACAATCGCCTCGCTTTTTTCACATAATTTACACTTGCTGGGTATTTTAATTGACAAACCTCTTATGAAAGCTAATATAATTTATGTAACATTGGATGTATACAGTATGTAAAAATTTTCTTATTTGCTAATTTTTACTTTTAGACCCAAACTTATCAAACGTGCAGAACCCGATTAAGTTACAGAAATGGAAGTGGTGAATCGTATAGGTTTCTATTATCGTTATTATTACTAGCTAAACTATAACCCTAGTTGGAATAGTAGTATGCTATAAGCTCATCGGTTCCAACAGAGGAAATAGATATTGCTTTGATCCTACATTTAATGATACTTTATTGTTAGGTGACAACACATTCATAACTATAAAGTGAACTGAGACTTTTGTTCAATTTGTGTAAAACAGTAAGTTCATATCAGTCATAAAGGTTTGTTTAGTTCTGCTTACATAAGCTACTTTGGTATTTTATATCTTTCTGTGATACAATGACATAATTACTTGTTTTATCAATTTACAATCTGAATTGTAGTACATGTTGATGAATTGTGACATACTGAAGTAATCCTGGTAATTTGGTCAATTATTCCCCATACATGATTTTAGAAAAAAATAAAAGGTGTAATATAACTTATATATGAAAAAGTAAACGAATATATTTTGTGTTTCAACTCAAATATTTAACTTCTTTCTGTATATTGCCGATATTGAGGATAGCAGACAATTCAAATTTGTCATAGCTGATGAATAAGTACCATGGTATGTTTGCACAAGTTATTTCCAGTATTAATAACCGATGTATCTGATAGCCTTTGTGTTTAACATATATCTGGACTGCACAATCAGAGCATTTCCTACAACTGTCTTCTGTGTCATATGTATTGCATAATTTTGAGTCCATTTTTTATATTTCTCATTTTTGTAATTATAATGTATTCACATATCAGACAGACCATTTTCATATTCTGTACATATACAGTACTGTAAAATGCTTTGGTTCAAATTGCTGAGAAATTTACATGTTACATTAAAAGAAGAGGAAAATTCATCTGGGTAACAAATTTACTTGTAATATGTTGTTTGCCACAACAATTTCTGTGACCCGCCAAGCTAATTAAGCAGCACAAAAAGGAAGCATGTATTTAGGAGCCTCGAAAATTAGCACAGTAGTAGCCCTTTTAAGGTTAAAGTGCTCTGTGACCTCCAAGGACATTCCTCTGAAAGGTTAGAACAGAAAATCCATGTCCAAACCTCTTTGACAAATGGCAAAGAACCTTTCTTGGTAAAAGAACACTAATAATATACAATGCTTTTTAAATTCTGCCATTACAAAATATGTTAGCTGTGGAAGTGCTTCAACAAATGATTTCAGGTTATCTTCATTTGGGAGGTTTATCACAGATTTAAAGGTAGTTCAGTTAAAATCCTGAAGTGAAAATATCATGTGATAACTTGGGTATTATATGTGTTTTTTTTTTCAACAGTATCTGATACTTTGATGTAAAAACCATTGATAGATTTTATAATTTGAAATTTGTCATAAAATTCTAACACCTATATAAAACACTGTAAAATTCTAAATTCCTATTCCCACTGACTGGTTAGATATAATCATATGAGTTTCTGCTAGAGGACAGCAGTACAGATGTAATTTGATTTTGATGTCTTATTAAAAGCTTTATTGGGAGTTTGCAAAAACTGTAGGAAGTTCCTTGTAGTCTTGAAGATTATATAATGATTTCTAGTCAACCTTAGCAATTAAGATTAACTATAGATTACTTTTAAACCCTAAAGTAACAAAAGCTACTCAGTATCAGATTTAGTCATTGATCTAAGGAAAAAGTATCAGTTTTAGTCATTAATCTAAGGAAAAAGTATCAGCTTTAGTCATTAATCTAAGGAAAAAGTATCAGTTTTAGTCATTAATCTAGGGAAAAAGTATCAGCTTTAGTCATTAATCTAAGGAAAATTTTGGGAAAGAAATTGGCTTACAATGATATGTTGCTCTTTTTACCTTATGCAATGTTAATGAATTGCAATAAGAAATACCATACTCAAAATTGAATCCAGACGAAATCCCTAACTCTTAGTTATCAGTTTTATACTGTACAAGACTAGTGCCATGACTGTGAACTGCCTCTGAAAGACCACTGCTTGCCTCGTTATCTGTTACTTCAGTTTGAATTGTATATCAGCTGTCAAAACCAGTAGATTAAGGTTTATGCCAATTAATGATATGTAGTGTGCAGGAACACACTGTGTTTAATGCCGTTAACTGATATGCTTCATACTATACGCCAGTGAAACATCTGATCTTATTTTACCTATTCACAGCCTTGAACTGTTCAGTGGTAGACTAAAATAGACATCAAGAGAAGAATAAAGTCTTTCATCTTTTCTTATTATAACTCTGTAAAAGGATCCCTTCAACTCACTCTACCACAATGTTAATAGCTGCCTTAACTCTGGATGTGGACTCAGAGGTGTTGGTTTCATTTATCAGCTGTATATCCAGGATAGCTAAGGTCCTGGAGGTTCCATAAGATCTTTGACGTACCCATTATTATTTTTTTAACAGCTATGAAGCTCTAATGCACTGCACATTGTATCTTACACAAGTATAAAATCAGTATTGCAACATATAGTCACATTCATCCTAAATGCAATTCTATTATCAACAGTATTGTGTGTGTCTGCACAGGCGGAAATTTGGCTGGTGCTGACTGAAGCGTAGATTTAGAATAGATTAATTATAATGAGACCATTCCACCTAGTGCCTTTAGCCCTCTGTCTGAACAGTCTCATTAGAATTAATACAGTTTAAATTCAAGCTTAGCTGATCCTGCTTTCACCAGTCAAGTCACTACCTGTGTTGATGTAGCCATTCAACAGTCAAATATCAATCATTTCTATCAATGATAGAAACTTGGCTCTTTCAAATATTTTCTGTGCAGCAGAAATATGGATTGGAGTTCTGTTTCAATGATAGGTATTCTGACTATAATACAGTACAGTCCCTGCTTACCCAATATGTATTTGCCCAGTTGAAGCTGCTTACTGTTCTACATTCCATCAGAAGAACTTGAAATAACAATTTTCAAACATCCTATAGGCTACCGTTGATAGTTTTGAAATCTGCCTACATTTCTCATATGGGATGAATGCCAGTCTTAATAGCAATCTCCCTGCGTATGTTAAATTGTCCAGGTATGGATTAAAAGAGTACAGAGTAGGCTGCTTCATAAAGGAAAAGGAGAGATTAAGGGTGCTGGATATCAGAACTAACACCATAGCTTCCACACTGCAAGAAGTCAAGGCAGCTAATGAAGCCATAGCAAAGTGAGTAAATCATACCTTGTAATGAGGGTTACTTGCTAGAGAGAAAGACTGTTGAGTCCTTTTATGGATGACTCAGTTCAGGGCTGACTTAAGGTGCGTCCATAGATGCGGCAATTCGGCAAGAGCTGGCTGAGCCTTAAATTTGGAATGCATTGATTTTAATGAGGATTTTATTGGAATCAGGGTATTATGAATTTGTGGTTTAGTCTGCATCAGCCTAATTCCTACTTTTGGGGATGTAGCCTAAGACAATATAGCATAATTCAAGTGAAAAAAAAATGTAATTAACTAAAACTATCAAGAATTTTTTATATTTAAGTTTGTATATTTAACATGAAATATACCGTCAAAGCCAGATGACTGTAATAGCATCTAAAATAGCTATTATAATTAATGTGGACCTTAGGGTTCAGTACTAGTGTCTCCCAAGTATTACAATAATGGTAACAGACATAATTTAATTTAGACAATGTCTTCCAGTGGTGTTTGTGCTTCATTGTAGAGCTCTAGAATTTAGTTATACTAAGACATGAATTGTATCGCTAATTACAGTTCACATCTCCTTACTATAAGACAAATTTACAGTGTAAGTCACCAAGAATCAGCAGCATGATCAAAATACAGTACTTTATAGCAATAATTGAGGGTGATATTATTATAGCAGCCATGCAATAAACACGAATAAAGTAGGAGTTTTCATTCCCCTTTATATCAGAATCGTTAGGTATTTCATATTGTCACTACATGGATTTAGTTTTATGACTTTCATGTAGATTTAATCAGGATATACCTATTGCTATTTTGAACAGCTTTTTGAATAAGAAAAATATTCCACTATTTTGAAAGTAAATTCTTAAGTAGCTCCAGCTAAGTAGAGTGTCTAGTTCCATAATTATTCACATCAGTGTTCAGTACAGTTTTTTATTTGCCCCACTCGTTATCTTAGAACTTTTATTATTTACATTGCTATACTGTACAATATTCTCATTATTAGCAGAATCTACAGTATATGTACTATCCATAAATACAGGTTAAATGTCAAAACTTTTTGTAAGCGCAAGTAAAATCTTTCATTAATTGATTTTCAAGTTCCTTTACAAATGTGAATCCTATTTCAACTGCTTAAATTTCTTAACTTTACTACCCATAAAATATGTTTGATACAAGGCACCCATACAGGGTATAGTAACATCAGTGCACTGTGGTCATGACATAATGGTCCTTGCAGTAACCTTTGGACCTTTAGCTCCACTTGCTTTCTATCATCCCTGTGTTCCATCTTACTGTCCAATCTCATTTTTTAACTTCATAGCGCATATGCTGGGTTTTCCTAGTTGCAACTGGGAATAAATGGCATCCCTGTGCCAGGATATATTGGGGCAAAGTCATAAATTTAATACAATTCATTATAAGGAGTTTTATCAAAGGCTTGGCTATTTGTTACAGAATGAGAGGGAAAGAATTCACCCTCTTAATTATTATTATCATTATTATTATTATTATTATTAATTATTATTATTATTATTATTACTTGCTAAGCTACAACCCTAGTTGGAAAAGCAGGATGCTAAAAGCCCAGGGGCTCCAACAGGGAAAATAGCCCAGTGAGGAAAGGAAACAAGGAAAAATTAAATATTTTAGAGTAACATTAAAATAAATATCTATATAAACTATGAAAAATTGAACAGAACAAGAGGAGCAATAAGATAGAATAGTGTGCCCGATTGTACCCTAAAGCAAGAGAACTCTGACCCAAGACAGTGGAACACCATGGTACAGAGGCTATGGCACTACCAAAGACTAGAGAACAATGGCTTGATTTTGGAGTGTCCGTCTCCTAGAAGAGTTGCTTACCATATCTAAAAGAGTCTTTTCTACCTTTACCAAGAGGAAAGTGGTCACTGAGCTAAAAAAAAAAAAAAAAAAAATTCAGGACAGTGCCCCTTAGGAGAAAAAAGAATTGTTTGGTAATCTCAGTATTGTCAGGTGTATGAAGACAGAGGAGAATATGTAAAGAATAGGCCAGGCTATTCGGTGTGTGTAGGCAAAGGGAAAATGAACCGTAACCAGAGAGAAGGATCCAATGTAGTACTGTCTGGCCAGTCAAAAGACCCCATAACTCTCTAGTGGTAGTATCTCAACAGGTGGCTGG